>NC_090439.1:89799531-90119077 GCF_031143425.1 Pleurodeles waltl | reverse complement strand
ACCTTCCCTCCATTGCCTGTATGAGCAGGCATCTAAGGGAGACTCCCATTGTTTTCACTGGGGGCCTTGGTGCTTTTTTGACACTAATCCTGAAAAGCACCAGACTTGCCTCAAAATTTATGATGCTAGTACCCATCACTACCTTAATGGTGCGCCATATTTTAAATCCGTTGCAAACATGGTGGCGTTAGAGGGGCTCTAAGGGGCACAAGAAAAGTGGCACTGCACAAGGTGCAGTACCACTTTTAATAAATCTGCCCACAGTGTTTTGCACACTTTTGTCATTGGGCTATACTTGGGCTACATTAGGGTGATGTTTGTGCTATATTTGGACTCTTTTGTCCTCTGGTGGCCATCTTGGGAGACTTATTTGCTATGAAGCTCCCAATTCTATGTCAGGACCGGAGGTGAGGATTATGTATATCTTTCTTCACCTTTTATATAACAGTCAGTTCAAAGTTCAACATTAAAAGTAAAAAAACTACAACACCCATGAGTCCATCATATCTCCATGGTAACCAGTAACCAATCCATTCCTTCTCCGATCGTCCATATATCCTCCATTGCCATAGTCCTTCCTCCTTCTTCACTGCTCACGGCGTCAGTTAAGCCTCTTTTTTGCCTCACTGCCTCATTCTGCTTTTGAGTACTTGTCAGTGTGTTTATATGTGGTCTTTGATTGCCTTTTTTCCTGCTGAAATACTGTTCCAGTACCACACGAGTGTGCAGCAGGCTTCTCTATCGGCCCGTGCGCAGATTTATCATGCGGTGACATTTCAGGTCCACCAGAGGGCACTCTCACGCATCGCTGTGGTGATCCTGAGTGAGTCTTCAACTATTCGTGTTGCCGCTGGTGCTCAACCGCGATTCAACGTATTGAAAGGGACAGAGTCTGTGGCTCAATAGCAGTCCCTCCAACCCCTGCGATACATCGAACAAACGGTAAGCAGAATCCCTGCTGGGACCCATAGCACGGACAGCGTTAAGCGCACGCAAAGGCCTTTGACCTTTCTTTCTGACAGGAACGTGGGCGGCTGCCCTTAAGATTAAATAAGGGTGCTTTTGCCTATCATCAGTGCCCACTGTATACCCTCTGGTATTGAATGCAGTCCTTTCAGGACCACAATTTATTTCCCATCCGGTCTCCAGGGGAAGGGCCTTCACAACGCCTTCTCCCTGAGAGGGATGCCTTACTGTCTCGGGCCATAGCCAAGGCCCTGGCCCCTCTAAAGGACACCGTGGCCAGATTGTCTGACCAAGTATCAAAGGGGACAGGCCTAATTGGGGGGACGGAAGCAGGCCCTAGAGTTTCCACAGCAATGGCTCCCAAGAAAACGCACAAGCGCGACGCAGGGCACCAGGAGGCCTTTGAATGACTCACCCAAGCCTACCATAAGGGTGCATGTGCGCAGAAGCCATCACCGTTCCAGGAGGATATATGGCCTGGAGGGACTGGTGAAGAGGTTCACCCCATATTTAACCCTGAAATGGGGTCTTCCGCATGGGCAGAGGGCGACACAGAAGGTTAGGCTTCCTCCTGTGAAGAATTAGTCTCCGGTCGACCATGGTGTCCAGCCTCAAACATGCTAAATCCTGAGGAAGGGGACACGTCCACTTCGGACATGTTTGACCCCAATGGTATATACCATCCTAGATCGTCAGAATGGAGACCGGAGCAAAAGGTCACTGACTATGTAGCCAACAAAATCCAGCAACCCCTGGATAAGGTGGTTCGAGCCCGGCTGAAGGCCGAATGTGAGCGCTCCACTTTGCCAAGCAAGGTAGTGCCCACGCTGGACACAGATCCCAAACTGTGTACATTCTTTTCGAAGTACACAAAAGACCCAAAAAAGGGCATTGACCGTTCCTGGAGGGCATACCAAGATAAACTCCTGGATGTGTTAGGACCCCTAACACAAATCATACAGCTAGCCAAACAGGCCAGACAAGTGAATACTCCCCTGCTGACGAACATTGTTGCGGGCTGGGCCCAGAGGGCAGTTTGCATGTTGGGAAATGCCAACTGCACCATCTCTGTGGAGAGGTGCCATTCAATCCTGATCAAGATAGACCCCAAAGCTGGGGGATCCGTTGGGATCTGATGCAGGGGCGGTCGCCCTGGGAAACATGTTTGGCGACCCGTCCGTGAAGGAACTGGGCAAATTCGTGGCCATGTTTTTAGTGCTTGAAAAAGCACAACCTCAATTAAACAAATTTTTCCCTGAAAGGTTTTTGGCAGGGCTGGAAGAGGCAGGGGTCGCTCCTCTGGCCGCTTCAATCAACAAGGCCCCAACAGCTACAATAGAAACAACGGATTACAAGACGGCCGTCAAGGCACCTACTTCCCTAACTGGGGAAGGGGGAAGAACAGACCCGGGAGAGGTGCCGGCAGTGGAGCAAACGCCCCAGGAGGACATAGCGGTAATGATTACCCCTTCTTCCTATCGGGCTCTCTGTGGGAGAACACAGTGGTTTGCACACAAGTGGGCTCTCATAACCTCAGACATTTGGGTCTTGCAGACAATCTCAGGATTCTAAATAGAATCCCAGTCCAGGAATCCCTCCCGAGACATCAGGTTTTCTCAAATACAGACATGGAACTAATCAATTTGGAGATTCAAGACCTGTTGTGCAAAAATGCGATCCCCAGTGCAGTTATCCACCCCAGAGGTTTCTTGAGCAATATATTCCTGGTGGAGAAGAAAGACAAAGGGTTCTGACTGGTCATCAATCTTAGGGCCTTCAACGGATGGGTGATATACAGATACTTCAAGATGGAGGGCATTCACATGCTCTGGGATCTCATCTTTCAAGGGGACTGTATGATTTGGTTGGACAGTCCCAATTTCCTTCCACATCGCAGATTTCTGTAATTTCCATGGCGGGACCAAATGGTCAAGTTCACCGCTCTCCCATTCGGTCTGTAGTCGGCACCATAGTGCTTAACGAAGTTGCTCAAACCAACGGTGGAATACCTCAGGTTTCAAGGGGTACGCCTGATAATCTATCTGGACGATATCCTCCTGATGGATCAGTCCTGCTCACAATTGGTTTCCAATGCAACCATGACTATTACACTACTCCAAGACTTGGGATTCTTGATAAACCAACAGAAGTCAGACCTGTTGGGGCTTTCTCATAGACTCCAACTCAGCTTCCCTCAGCCTTCCAATCTCAAAGGTGACCAATATCAAGAGGAACTGAGGAAAGTCATGAGACGAGACAGGATATCGCTCTGACAACTGGCCAGAATGGTGGGCCTTCTTTTGTCCTCAATTCAGACCATTTTCCTGGGCCCCCTACACTACAGAGCACTTTAACGCCTGAAGGGCGCGGTGTAACTTACTCAGAACTGATAACCTTGTCTCATGAGTCAAGGATGGAGCTCCAATGGTGGCTGGAACATATGGAGGCTTGGAACGGCAAGGCGATCTTTGGATCATTGCCAGATGTGATAATAGAATCAGATGCCAGCCGACAGGGCTAGGGAGCCATGTGCAGGGAAATCTCGATGGGGGGGATGGTGTACTCCTCAGAAGCTTAACCTTCACATCAACTGCCTGGAACTCTTAGCAGGATCAGTCCCGATCAAGTCCTTGAAATGAGACAAGATCTCCTGCTGTGTCCTTCTGAGAATGGACAATGTAGCCACAGTCCAGTACATGAATCACCTGGGAGGCTGTTTCTTGAAAGCCATAGCGGAGCTGGCAAAGGATTGTTGGCATTGCTGCCTTCAACATCAAATAACTGTAACGGCAGAGTACCTCCCCAGTTCCCAAAATGTGCGAGTGGACTGTAACTCTAGGTATCTGGAGCATACCAGCGATTGGCAACTAGACAAAGGAGTATTCTCAGCATTGATGGAACGCTGGGGACCATGCTCAGTGGATCTCTTTGCGTCCAGACTGAATGCTCAGCTGCTGAGATACTTCAGCTGGCACCCAGATCTGGGGGCATCAGCAGTGGACGCATTCTCACAGGATTGGGGGCAGGACCAAGCCTATGCCTTGCACCACTTCCTGTTGATTCCGAGAGTATCAGCTCAGGTGCGTGGTCAGAGGGCTTTGGTGATTTTGGTAACACAGTTGTGGAGATCACAGGTGTGGTTCCTGACTCTGCTGGAACTCTCTTACAATTTCCCAATCTTTCTTTCGAATTTCAAAAGGATACTCTTGAGCCCTTTGGATCAACCGCATCCCATGGTTCTCCATGGCCATTTCAACTTCATGGCATGGTGGATTTCAGGAAATGCTGGTAAGACAGCAGACTTTCAAAGGAGGAAGAGAGATTTAAACACCAGGCCTGGGTACCTGGAACATGTAAGAGATGTAGGTCCACCTGGCACCGTTGGGTTCATTGGAGTGTGGAGAGACATATTGTTCCCATGGTGTCCCAGAATAAAGATATCATAAATTTCCTAGCAGGGTTATCTTATTGTTCGATCAATTCTTTCAGATTGGCTGTATTGGCTGGGCATCCCCATTGAAAAATCGCCCGGTAGTGGGACATCCCTGGGTGTGCAAGTTGCTTAAGGGTATCAGAGTTCCATAACCCAGATATTCGGAATTGTGGGATGTCAATGTGGTTTTGCAACTTTTGTCCTCTTGGCAACATAATCAATATCTCTCCAGGAAAGAGTTATCAGAAAACTTCGCCATGTTACTCTTCCTTATATCATGTAAAAGAGTTATGGATGTGAGAGCCCTCAACATGTCGGCTCAGACTTTCTCACCTGAGGGTGTGAATTTCATGGTTTCCAGAAGGACCAAATGTAATACCAGGTCAGAATATACCCAGCTGTTGAACAGTCCCCCAAGCTGTGTATAGTCATATGCATAAAGGCGTATGAGGAGATGACAGCTGAACATAGACCCCCTGGGGAGCGACAGTTGTTGATCTCTATAAAGAAACCTGTCAAGGCAGTATCATCCCCATCCATTGCTTGGTGGGTGAAATGGATTATGATGGAAGTGGGTATTAATGTGAAAATGTTTTGGGGCACATTCTGCTAGGGATGCATTGGCATCCAAAGCCGTCCAAGTTGGTGTGAGATTAGAAGATACCATGAATGCTGCTCATTGGTCATCTGAATCCACTTTCAAAAAGTTTTATTTTAAACCCATCCATGAGGTGGCATCGATGGTGGTGAGTAAGCTTTAAACATGCCTAATCCTCACCTCTGGTCCTGACATAGAATGAGAAATTTCCTAGCCATCGAGAAGGAAACTTTCAATTCTATTAAGGGCACAGAGGGGAGGATTATCCCTCCCGCTACAAGGACTGTGTCTCCCACCCGGAGGAGTGTTGGAATCAGAAACATTGCTGAGGTGGTATTGATGTTCTTACAGTATGAGTATGATCATTCTTGTGGTTTACTCAATATTATCGGCTAGTATACAGTAGATATTTATGTATCTAACAATTGGTAAAAATAGACTGGCTAATTATTAAGGAATTTCTATTCTTTTAGGAAAGAGATTTCGTCACTTCTCATATATGTTACATTGTTTCCTAGGATCTGATGCATCGACAACTTAAGGATACCTTAACTTCCAATCGCAGTGAAGTCGAGGAAGCACTATGGCAATGGTGGAAATATATGGATGATCGGAGAAGGAATGGATTGGTTACTGGTTACCATGGAGATGTGATGGACTCATGGATGTTGTAGTTTTTTACGTTTAATGTTGAACTTTGAACTGCCCATTATAATAAAAGTTGAAGAAAGGTATGTATAATCCTCACCTCCGTGACCTAAATAGAATTTAAACTTTTCTTCTCGATAGCTAGGTAACTTCTCAATTGTCTCATTTACTGCAGTATCCTCAGTAAAAAATGCTTTCAGTTTTCCACTTCAACTCCATCAAGATGGCGTTCAGATGTGTCAAACTTTTGACATAAATTCAGAATGTTAGCACTCTTGTTGCACATTAGAACACTGTAGTAAACTGATGATCAACAGGGAGTCAAGTGGCAGTCTGCTGCTGGTTTTGAAAGTGCATGTTTCAGTATGCATGTCAGAATGATTTAATGAAATAGAAGAGGAAGATATTTGAGAACTGTCTTAAAACTATCCTATTTTTTCTTGTTAAAGCACTTACCATATTTTCTAAAACAAAATGAAACCCCTCATTATGTTCCCTTCTAAATTAAGTCCCAGAGTTAAGAGGGCCTTGAGCGATTCTAACGCCACATTAGCATCATTTTTATTTTTACACTAATGTGATGTTAGAATGCCAAAAAGGCTGTGCCATATTTACAAAGTGGCAGAATACATGCATTGCACCACATTATGCCACTTTGTAACCCTTTGCGCCACATTATGACTGCTCCAGGCATAATATATGCAAAGGGGGTGTTCCCCCGTTGGGGGGGGGGCGCAAAAATGGTGAAAGGAAATCTAAGAGATTTCCTTGCACCATTTCTTTAGGCACTTTTAACGCCTGCTCAGAGCAAGCATTAAAAGGAGGCTTCCATAAGTTTCAAAGGGCCTCTGGGTGCTTTGCAGGATTAGCACCAACATTTTTAAGCTAATCCTGCAAAGTGCCCTACTAGCATCAAAAACTGTGACACTAGTCCCCCTGACTACCGCCAGGGTGTGGCCTTTTTTAACAACAGCATACACATGGTGGTCTTACGGGGACACTAAGGGGTGCAAGAAAAGTGACACTGAACTGGGTGCAGCACCACTTTTCATAAATCTTCCCTAAATGTTTTAAGTTTTACCAGTTTGATTCAAGATGGCTCCTGGTGTGCCACTCTTTTGCCAAAAGTAAGACTGTTAGTGCTCTACTTGTTGTTTAGAACACTACTCTGATGCACCAGTGTTGACAGATTGGGGTTTTTCCTGCACAAATGGGTGACATTGTTCCTATTTGTCTGGCAAAAATGTAATTAGCAGGTGCCAGATTTTTGGACTGATATTTGTCATTTGTGCACATTTATGAAGGCTGGGGTGGGGCCCACTTATGGAAATAAAAGTAAAATTGCCACTTTGTGTGAGAAGTACACTAACTGGTGCATTAATTTGGAGGGACTTGAGTCCAGTTCGACGCAATCAATGAACGGAGTGGAGAAAGCAGGAATGTCTCTGCGTGTGCTACTCTACAGGGCCCCACCTCCATCCTTAGACTTTTCAGGCAGCACGACCCCCAGGCTCAAGCTGGCACAGGTGAACCTCCCTAAGGCTCCTTGTTCTGAACCAGTGACCCTATAATAAATTGGGCTTGGAGTGCTTTCTGCAAATTGTTGCTCTGTTAAAAAAGGAGTTATACTGACCTTTCTTAACATTTTACATGTTGCTTTTCATTGGCATGATTTGTTAACATGAAGAATATTTGGCCTAATGACCAGAGTTGTTGACATAATTACTAGGGATACACTGTTTAGTTCCTGTCTTTGGCAGGAAAAGCACTTAATGTAACTTTTTAGTTCACCTTGTATGAAAGTCACTGCATAAATATGTGCTGATATTTCACTAAATTATTTTCTGTGGCTTATTTTTGCATGCAACATGGGAGCCTTGTAGGGCATAACTAAGAGCTCTAGAGTTGAAGCTGAAGCTGAGATTAGTGTCAGTCTCTCCCTGTCACTGTCATAAAGGTGTTAAGCATACATGATCATCTACAACTTGGTTTCGTTGGAGAGGTGGCTGTTTAAATGGTAACTGTAATTTTCCACATATGGATTCATAGTTTTCAATTTCATGCAACTAAGTGTTTGGGTGAGTTCAGAGAGTGGATAGTTTTTTGTGATGGGGCATGATTGACTGTTGAAGTTGAGGCTGAAAACCCTTGCCCATATTTATGAAAATATTTAGAGGGTCATTCTGACCCTGGCGGTCATGGACCGCCAGGGCCAACGACCGCGGAAGCACCGCCAACAGGCTGGCGGTGCTTCTGGGGTTATTCTGACAAAAAGGGAAGCCGGCGGTTTCCCGCTGGTTTCCCGCCGGTTTCCCACTGCCCCTGTGAATCCGCCATGGCGGCGCTGCAAGCAGCGCCGCCATGGGGATTCCGACCTCCTTCCCGCCAGCCTGGTTCTGGCGGTTTTCACCGCCAGAACCAGGCTGGCGGGAACGGGTGTCGTGGGACCCTGGGGGCCCCTGCAGTGCCCATGCCACTGGCATGGGCACTGCAGGGGCCCCCTAACAGGGCCCCACATTGATTTTCAGTGTCTGCTTGGCAGACACTGAAAATCGCGACGGGTGAAACTGCACCCGTCGCACATCAGCAACTCCGCCGGCTCCATTCGGAGCCGGCATCCTCGTTGCTGGTGCTTTCCCGCTGGGCCGGCGGGCGGCCTTTTGGCAGTCGCCCGCCGGGCCAGCGGGAAAGCCAGAATGACCGCCGCGGTCTTTTGACCGCGGTGCGGTCTTCTGGCGGGGGAACTTTGGCGGGCAGCCTCCGCCGCCCGCCGAAGTTGGAATGACCCCCTTAATGCGAGCTAACGTCATTCCCTAGCACCATCAGTGCAACATATTTAAAAAATGACACAGGATGGCGGTAAGCAATCGTTAGCGTAAAAAAAAAATTGATGCTAACCATTGAGATATGACATAAGGAAAAATTACGCTAATGCTGCAAAAGTGGTACTGGACCATTTCGCGGCATGTACATATGCCGCAAAATGGGTTTGCAACATTTTTTATTGTATTAGAGTAAAAAAACACACAAGCAAGAAAAGCAGAAATTGAAAGACAAGATGGAGATTGTAGACGAGGAGAGACCCCAGGGAGACTCCAATCACACAAGTTAGGGTGGTGTAACTGGCCAAAATGCTTCATTGCCCTTCTCATGTGTGTTGCATCTTGCAGCACACATTTAAATGCTATCTTAGCAAAACTAGCTTGTACATGTGCAGGAAGCTGCACATGTGTTTCAGCAGGGAAGATAACACTCTGGTCAACATGTTGGAGAACACTGGCTGAGACATCCCTGATGCCATGGCCACTGTTGTTTGTAAGGAACCACTTGCCAAGAAATGGAGCACTGACAGGACCTGCACTAGAGGGGGGAAACCTGTGGGCTGGCGGATAGCTGAAATTAGGTATGCTCCAATTGGGCACACAGTTCTTGGATTGTGGCCCAATCAAGTCTGTAAGTAAGGATAAGGTGCCTGTCCTCCATAGTTGCCAGGTCCACCAGGGGTCTGTACACGGGGATGTCTTCATCTCCTATTCATCCTCAGCGGTTGAACTCTAGGGTGGAAAACGGTGAGCAGAGGGTCATATTCACACATATGTGAAAATAAAAATGCATTTGTTCCTTTACAGAAACAGAATGTGAATTAGAAAGTCAGTTGATGTCCCAATGTCTGCTGTGACACAGTTAGGTGCCATGTCCTGTCCCCCTCCTGAAATGGTGACTGCCTGACCATTGAGGAGAGACAAGTGGAAATTAGGTCATTCCTCTGGTGTTGTGTGCCGTTGCTGTCGGCAGTCAATGACTGCTGCGCAACTTCGCATTGGTTATCATTGGGCCCTATGGGTTCCAGGAGCCAATGGCGCTGTACGCCGTCGGTGATGGTACGCACCGCCGCTTACTTGACCGCCATTTTCTATCCATTCAATCACTTGCTACCTGACCTTCAACAGGAGGGGACCCATGCTGCAAGTGCTGCTGTGACCTGTGTCTGGAAGCAACAATGGATCGAATGTCTGGGGAAAGGGCCTCTGCCTTCACTTTGGAGGAGTTGGAGAGACTGGTCGATGGGGTCCTACCACAGTATACTTTACTCTATGGTCCTCCAGACAAACAGGTGAGTACACTGTGAGCATGATGCCTGGGCCATGAATGTATGGATTGCTGTGTGTGTAAGCCTTGTGTCGTGGGGGCTGAGGGATCCTGGGCAGAGTGCTGCATGTCTAGTGGTCAATGTCTGTGTGTAAGGGGATGGAGAGGATATTGTGGGACATGAGTGTAACAGTCCAGACGGCATGACTAATCTCTTTTTTCTATGCATATTTTCTTGCAGGTCCGCGCCCATCAGAAAAAGGGTATTTGGTGTGCCATTGCCAAGGAGGTGCGGACCCTGGGGATCTTTGACAGGCGGATTACCCACTGCTGCAAACAGTGGGAGGACCTGCGCCGCTGGGCAAGGAAGATGGCAGAGGCCCAGCTGGGACTGGCCTCCCAACAAGGAAGGGCTGCCCGTCGTACCCTGACCCCCCTGATGTTCAGTGTCCTGGCAGTGGCCTATCCGGAGTTGGATGAGCGCTTGAACACAGGAGACAGGAAGGGACACTATAGACAGCAACTCCTCCTCCGATGGAAGCTCCCTGGCAGTGGTGGACACCTCTATGCCCACCCCAACAACAGGTACTATTGCCACCCTCCGTACCAGCACCGCCCTCCCAGCAGCCCCTCGGCATGTTTCTCGTGCCCGCTCACCCGGGAAGGTGGGCATCTCCTTCCCCCCCCGGCACCTCAGGCCCTGCCCCAGTCAGTCCTGCTGCCCTGAGTGAGGAGTCTATTGACCTCCTGAGATCCCTCACTGTTGGGCATTCAACCAATCTAAATGCCATCCAGGGTGTCGAGAGACATTTGTAACAAACAAATGCATACCTGGAGGGCATTCACTCTGGCGTGGCAGGCCAACAGAGAGCATTTCAGGCTCTGGCCTCCGCACTGATGGCAGCCATTGTCCCTGTCTCCAGCCTTCCCCTTCCAACTTCCTCTACCCAGTCCCAATCTCCTCAAACCCAACCTAACCCAAGTACACCTTCAGACCAACATTCACCCTAATCAACACACAGAAGTGGCTCAGGCAAACACAAGCACCAGACATCATCCCACAGGCACTCACACAAACACCATTCAGAAGCAGACACACCAACATCCACTGCCTCCACTGTGTCCCCCTCTTCCTCGTCGTCCACCTCCCTCCCAGTAGCGTCTCCACTCACACCTGCATGCACAACATCCTCATCCACTACCTCCATCACCAGCACGCCTATCACTACACGCCCCTCACTGGCAGTCATCACCCCCACATCCATGCACATGTCCCCTGTGTCCTCTCCCACTGTGTCTGTGACCCCTCCTCCCAAAGTACACAAACGCAAGCACACACCCACCCAACAGACATCCACCTCACAACAGCATCCAGCTCATGCACCTGTACCCAAACACAGCAGACTGACCCCTCCTACAACCACTCCCTCTTCCTCCACTCAAAAACCTTCACCCTCTTCCCGCCCCAGTGTCCCTAAGAAGCTTTTCCTCGGCACCCTTGACCTCTTCCCTACCCCTTCCCCCCCGTCCTTCACCTCAGCCTAGGGTGGCAAGAAACCAGCCCAGAACCTCAGCCACCAAGTCCACATCCGCTGTGGTTTCTGCAGCTCTGAGAGGCTCTAAGGAGACACCCGTCAGCCCAGCCAGTATGTCAGCAGCACCTGCCAAGGCCAAGAAGGTTCCACCACCAGGAAAGGGGAAAAAGGGGAGATCATCCAGCAAGGAAAAAGAGGAACAACCAGCCAGAAAGGCCAAGGCAGAGACTCCAGCTGGCAGAAGCAATGAGGCACCACCATCTGCCAAGGGCAGGAAGGGGTACAGAACACCAGCCAGGGCACTTCAGCAGTCCGAGGCTGCAGGGGAAGGGCTGGAGCCTCCCCCCTCCTTTGGCAGCACCGCCACCTGCACTGCAGACAGCACTGCCACCTCCACAGTGGCCAGCAGCACCGCAAGCCGCAAGCACCGTCACAAGCAGCACCACCAGCAGCAGCAGCACCAGTGGGCAGCTGTCCGAGGCTGCAGGGGAAGGGCTGGAGCCTTCCCCCTCCACTGGCACCACCACCACCTGCACCGTGGGCAGCAGGGCCACCTGCACCACCACCAGCACCGCCAACTGCACCGTGGCCAGCAGCGCCACCTGCACCGTTACAAGCACCACCGCAAGCACCACTGCAAGCAGCACCGCCAGCAGCAGCCTCATTGGGCAGCCGTCCGAGGCTGCAGGAGAAGGGCTGGAGCCTCCCCTCTCCAGTGGCAGCACCGACACTTGCACCGGCACTGCAACCACTTTACAGCCGTCCTCGCCGGTGGATAGACTGCAGTCCTGCATCCATAGTGTGTCATTCATCCTGCCCACAGAAAATCATGTGGATCTGACACCCAGGTGAGTGACTGAGACCTTGCAAACCCCATGTGCTACATCACTGGGCACAAAGCCCCCTCCAGAACCAGTGGAAGAAGGTATCCACTCACCCTATCCTTGGCAGAATGAAGCACACTGGGCACAAGGCCCACTCCAGAACCAGCAGAAGAAGGCATCTACTCACCCTATCCTTGGCAGGATGAAGCACACTGGCCACAAAACCCCTTCCAGAATCAGTGGAAGAAGCCATCAACTCAGCCCCTTCTTAGCAGGATGAAGCACACTGGGCACTAAGCCCCCTCCAGAACAAGTGGAAGAAGGCATCCACTCAACCCCTCCTTGGCAGGATGAAGCACACTGGGCACAAAGCCCCCTCCAGAACCAGTGGAAGAAGGCATCCACCTGAGAGACTGTAGCTTTGCACTCCCCAGGACCAAGCAGTGCGCAAACCACCCACTTGAGAGACTGTGGCTTTGCACTCCCCAAGACCAAGCAGTTGGCAAACCACCCTCTCGAGAGACTGTGGCTTTGCCACCCAATTGAGAGACTGTGGATTTGCATTCCCCAGGACTAGGCAGTGAGCAAATCACCCACTTGAGAGACAGTGGCTTTGCACTCCCCAGGACCAACCAGTGGGCAAACCACCTACTTGGGAGACTGTGACTTTGCACTCCTCAGGACCAGGCAGTGGGCAAACCACCCACTTGAGAAACTGTGGCCTTGAACTCCCCAGGATCAGGCAGTGGGAAAACCACCCACTTGAGAGACTGTGGCCTTGCACTCCCCAGGACCAGGCAATGGGCAAACCACCCACTTGAGAGACTGTGGCTTTACACACCCCAGGACGAGGTAGTGGGCAAACCACCCACTTGAGAGACTGTGGCCTTGCACTCCCCATGACCAGGCAGTGGCCAAACCACCCACTTGAGAGACTGTGGCTTTGCACTCCCCAGGACCAAGCAGTGGGAATGGAGCCCCCTCCAGGAACAGTGTCGTTGTACCATCTTCCAGCTGAGGTGCCCCCCCTTTCCCATCCCCCTGAGGTTCCTGTGTGTTTTCCACCTGATGCCCCTGCAGAGTTCGGGCTTGGCCTATGTGTTTTGGCCCAGTGGGCCACGGACATTTTGAGTGGACATTGTCCCGCCTTTTGTAAATATTGTATATTTTGTAAATACGGTTTTTGAATTATAAACTTATTTCTAACTATTTCTAATATAACAGTCATTTTAATCCATTCCCTTTGTCCTTGCGTTATTCCAGAGGGTTACGAGGTGTATATGTAATGCTGTTGCATGTGTTTGTGTGTATGTTGTTGGTCGTGTTGCGCGTGTGTGTCACTCTCTTTTTCCTCCCCCCTCCCTTGTGTGCTAGGTTCAGTACTCACCGTGGTCATTGTTGCCAGCACTGATACTCCTGGTATATGAGCAGATACACCAGCATGGGGAAGACCTGCAGCTCTGGCTCTATGGCGTCCTGGTTCTTGCTTGACTGTCGAGAGGTGAGTTGTTTCCCTTCAGAACACTGTTTCCGCCATGCTTTTGATGGCGTTCGTACCGCCCCAGAAAAGGTGGCGGATGGGCCTCTTGTAATATAGTTAGCTGAACCTTGTCTTCTGCCTGACTGTTGGCAGTTACCGCTGCGATGTTTGTTGCTACTGCCGTGGCGGTCGGAGTGTTAATGTGGCTGTATGTGTTGGCGGTTTCCACTGTGGTCATGATTTCATTTTTTTTACCACCGGCCTGTTGGCGGTCTTACTGCTGCTTTACCACCGACCGCCAGGGTTGTAATGAGGGCCAGAGTGTCTTGTGTGAATGATTGGTCTACTGCTTAATGGTACAATCAGCATGCATTAAAAACTGGCAAAAGGGGCATCAATGTTGTACTACCAGCACAATGTCATTAGCCTGCAATGCAACTTCATCATCATTCAAATAATAGTTAATGTGGAACCAAGCTGCACTTCCCCTTATGCCACATTTACAATGTCACAAAATGCATGCATTGATCCACATTCAACATCCTTACACCAACACATGCCTGTTGCTGATATCTTGTGTGCAAGGAAATATCCCAAATTTAGGGAGGGACAATCTAATGGTGCAGACAATCCATAATGGTTGCACTGTCCCTTACAATTAGCACATGTGTGGTGCCTGCTGCAGGCAGATGAGAATTTAACAAAAGCATTGTATGCAATGGACCGTCCTATGCTATGCTGCACTAGTTCCATCATTCATGGCGCCAATGCAGCATTGCACCAAAAGAGTGACAGCACATGTTACACTACTATGGCAATGTCCACCATGGTGAATAGGAAGGCTAATTACATGCCACCATTGTGTCAGTGGCAGAGACCAGGAGCCTGCAAGGAAATAGGTGGTGTGGGATAAAATAACAAAGGCCCAGATGTAATAATAAATGATGGTGTGCCAGCTTCCCCAAATGTAAGCATTCCTCCTTGATTTGCCGTGCTATTGCCACCCCTCTAAAAAAAGTTGTAAATATGTGGGAGCATCAAAATGCAATGGGTGTTGCTGTGGGACACCCACAGCAACACCCATTTCATGCACCTTCTACGCAAAGAGCTGCATGTAAAGGGGCCATATTTAAAGGTGGCTTTAAGCCACAAAATGTGATTTATCGCCACTTTGGAAATATGGCACAGGGCATTGTGCCACCAGAGCCACGCCAAAATATGCCGCAGAATACCTTGTGAGTTTGACCCATGTGTGATGCAAAATACAACACATTATGTACAACTACACCCTTGGGTCAGTAACATGTCACTGAGCCTCCAGTAGAAAATGCTGTGTCATGTCAACAGCCACAACAATCTAAGATTGACTTTACACTATCTCATTGCAGAGGATGATGGCTTACCTCCTGCCTAGCTGCCTGTCCTGGATTTTGCTGATGACATGGCTGACCAGCTGCCAACCATCAATAAACAGACTCTCCAGCAGGTGCTAGGATCCCTCCAGCCACCACATCCAGTCTCAGGAAGGACACATAGCGTTGCGGGGTCTCCACATGAACCACCCAGCTCCCAACACACACCACCAGCCAGTACTGACACAGCCCTGAACTCCGAAGACCCACAGACCATCTTTCAGAGAAAAGTGGTAGGAGTCCAGTGGGAGCTGGCCAAGCAGGTGCGGGTGGGGATGGAGACCATGGCAGGCAGACTAGAGTGAGTGCAGAAGTCCCTCAGGCCAATTCAGGACCAGATCAGCTACAATCAGAGGCACCCACTATGTGGACTCCAGTAGCCCGTGACCCACATAGCTGCTGTTATGAGGTGGAGGCTACAAAAATTGCTCCCCCACACTGACAGCAGCATGGCAGACAATTGGCTGGGGGCCATGCAGATTACCACTGAGTTCATATAGCGGGAAGTGGCCTCCCTCAGGGAGAACATGGCTAGCTATTACCGTGATGTTGCTGCGGTGTTGAAAAATCAGCACTTCTTCCTTGCTGCAGTGATGCCTTATGTGTTCCCACAAATAGCAGCTGCCAGGACCTTTGACTCCACATCTCTATCCCCTGATGTGTGTGTGGCAACAGCACCAGCCATGGCACAGGAGGCACCACACACATCAGAGGATAAAGATGTGGAAGGAACAACATTCACAAGGAAAACCACTTGGTAGTACTGGTCTGAGCCACATGGACAGTATCTCCTTAGTTCTGGACTTAAGATCATGCCAGTGTTGTGACAGTAGCAGATGTGCTTTCTTCATTCAACCACTGTCAACTTGTCTGCTATTGTCTTTATTCTTAACTATTGGCAATTTGAAACCTCTTCACTAATGCACACTTCTCATAACCATGTCTCATGACATGTCCCCTCACCCCTGGACTCGAATTGTGCTACAAATGGCTAAGGTTCACTCATGGGGTCTGTGAACTGGACATTGTATGGCATTTGAAATTACACTTGTACCTGTAAATAAGGCACCTTGTTTACATGTAACATTTCTACCTTTACTGTGATCCATCCACTCAGCTAAATGATTGCATTGTGTGAATCCATGCCAATGAGCACATAACCTATTACATGACTGCATTACTGTCAGACACAAAGCCACAAACTAGGATCCTAACATGAGAAAGGTGAATGATGGTGTTGTTAGCTACAACCAACTTACTGAGTATTCTATATCAATATTGAACAGATATCCTTGGTAGTTGACATACGCCATGTATGGCTCAGAGCCAACTCAATGGTGATTTACCCAGATGGAAGTACCAGTACAACTAATTTGTGTGGTACAGAAGAGGCCGACCTTATCAGTGAAGTGCACCTCTCAGTTTTGCAGGATACAGTTCAAAATGTGCCTGTTGTCATATGTGCCACACTTGCCAACTATGATACTGCAAGACCCCACCAATTACAGTTTAAGTTCCATACTTACCTGTCCAAGATAAAGTATACATACACAATGTGAATGGTTGGAACAGTGGATGGCACATGTATGGAAGAGTTGATGTTATTTAGCAGTCAATCTGACAGCTCCTTGGTCATAGGGGATGCACATGGTAATCCATGGAAATCAAGACGGTAAGCATACCTTGGGCCATGCCTCCAACTTGGCCAGTGCATACAAGAGAACCCACAGAACTCAATCAACATAAATAAAAATAGTCTTATACAAACAGGATTTATTTTAAATTATTTAGAACCACATACCTAAAACTATCCTAAAAGCTGCCTTACACTAAACTAACATAAACTAACTTAACTTAACTTAAATCTACACCTATCTAACATATTCTAAACTAATCTTACACATGTAACATCACACTCTAAACTTTGTTCCCCCGATCCCCTTAAGAGACAAGATCCAGTATGACAATATAAACTATCACTACACATGTACTAACTTAACCAATGGCCTAAACAAATATATATATTTTTTGGTATTTATATATATATATATATATTTACATATATATATATATATATATATATATTTTTTTTTTTTACGTACACCCCAATATGATCCCTCACCCAACACCCTCCAAAATAAAAAACAAAAAGTACTAAAATCCACCCACCAACTATACTTAATCTACCATTTGCCTACCCTACACTACTTCACTAACCTAACACTACCCATCTAAAACCCAATCCAAAACTATTAACAACAGTAAAAGGGAGAGGAAAGGAAATGGGAGGTTGTGCCATGCCACATCACATTTTTTTCAACTTTATTTTGTAGTACTTCAATATTTTCCTATTTTTTGCACTCCCATGCTCCAACCTGTCCAATCTGGCCATCATGCTGGCCATCCCCTGTATCATGTCACTTTCAAAGTTTGGGCTCAATACAGTGGTAGGTGACTGCATGGGTGCCTGGCTTGTGACAGGTGAAGCAGATGTGTATGGGGTCGGAGCCACAGAGGCCACCTGGACCCCTTATGTTTTCCCCAATGTTGCCTGCTTTTTTTGTGGCTGCTGTAGAGGTCCCCCATGTGGGAAACCACGCCATGACCCTGTGGCCTTTTCCTTCCAGAACCTCCTCATCATCATCTGGTACCCGGCATTGACACCCAAAATGTGATGGTACCTGCCTGCCCTTTTGTGAAAAGCATGATGTTCCTTGGGTGACATATTGGCAGCTGAAAAATGAAGAGAATCAAGCATTAAATAGAGCATCGGGTGGAGGTAGACCAGATGTATAACGTACACTGCATTCACAGATGACACATGCAGTCCTCCAAACATTCCTCAACAATGACTTACTCCTAATCTATGACTATGTCCTACTAGCCATCTCTGGTATCATGTACATGTAACTGGGATGATGGCTATCCATTGTTGACCATCAGGCCCTAGAGGTGAGTGGACCAATGCGTCCTTGCTCAACATATGTGTTAACAAACTTGTGAGGATCACGTGGCTCAACAAGTATAGATTGCCTGTGTCCTTGTCAATATGGGGGGTTTTGTATGCAATCCACCACTTTGACACCCCTGCTGCTACATCAATGATTGCCCAGGCATCGTGGATGCAAGGTGGGAGGTCATCAGATACAGGTGCTGGAAACTTCCCACCAGCTATTCTTAGATTTGGTAAAGCTTCATTCATGCGTCCTGGTTTAAGACCTGGTCCGAGCATACGTTACAAGAGTGCACACCATTGCTCATGATGTGCCCACAGGTACAAATAATGCTATGTCCCCAGAGAGTTTGGCCAGAGCACAACCAGTACATTAAAGTTGTCTACAGATAACGTAACTGATGCCCCCTACCCTGTGCTATGTTGTTCTAATTGTGTAAAGCAGCACACACATGGTGGCTGTATGGGTGCCCTTAGGGCCACAGTGGGTTTGGCACTGAACTGGGTGCTGCTACAGTATTTTTATATATTGAACATTATGTGCACATGCATGCAATACATCATCAAAGTGCCAGGTATGCACTCAGCATTGGCATCATATGCTCATATAATGTGACCAAGATCACTCACAAATATGATGGCAGGACCATGTTGGAAATTCTGTTGAGATCTAGCCTGGGAGCCATAGACATTTCCCACAACCATCTGAAGCTGAGTTGTCTACTAATTGTGTACTCTACTGACCGTTGTCCAGCATAATACGGCTCCTTGTCCTACTGCGGCTTCAATTTATATGTGAAGGGTACTGAGGTACCAGTGGTGCAAGTGATCCTAGATAAGCCCCCTAGAGAACGCTATACATTTCCTTCATCTGTACCGTTTTCTGAGTAAGTGTAAGCTATGTGTCGTACACAGTGCTGTCAAAAGTACAGTGACAAAGTTGTTGTCAACAGGCATGCTAATTACATAAACAGTTGCTCTGACACCTATCATGATAGACCTCAAAGGATATGTGGCCATGAATTCCATTTCCTAACACTCACAATTCCATACCAGCACAAGCTGCCACTTGTGCAACAATCAAAACATTCTCAATGTTCAACATTGCAACAGAAATTATGTCACCATCCTAACTCTAATGATATCATAGCATTGGTCACACAAAACTTGTATTAATTGCATTGCACTTATCAGACTGACTCACACCAAACCCTGGATTGCCACACATAATGCACACGGTGACACTTACTGGCAGCATTGGGGTCTTCAAATCTGACAACCTCTCTAATGGTGCAAGGTGGAGGTCCACCTGCAATACATAAAAGGAAAACATAGCTTTGTGATACATGGACAGTTCAGTGAATGGACAACAGTGTTTTACATGAGCTTGTTAGGCTGAGTGAGCAAGTCAACCTAGTGCCAGATCAGACCAACTGTCAAACATCAATGATCAGTCAATCACACATAGTCTCAGATAATGGCACCTACAAACCATCACTTTCCCAGGCACTCCTGTGGTGCTTTTCACTGCACCACATGTACATGGCATTGTCATTGTTAGACTTTTCATCCTTGGCGTGGTCTCCCCTAAATCTTTGCCTCTGTTTCCCAGTTTGTTGATGTGTGCTAGACTCTGTGTGTCCTGTTTTTGTTACTCTGGGCACTTTACCGCTGGCATCCAGTGCTAAAGCGCAAGTGTTCCTATACAAAATGTGTATGTAATTGGTTCATCCATGATTGGCCTATTTGATTTACTGGTATGTTCCTATTAAAGTGCACTAGAGGTGACCAGGGCCTGTAAATCAAATGCTACTAGTGGGCCTGCAGCACTGGTTGTGTGTGCCCCCCCCCCACATTAGTAGCCCTGCCATCATGTCTCAGACCTGCCACTGCAGTGTCAGTGAGTGCAGTTTTAAACCGCCAATTCGACTTGGCAAGTGTACCTACTTGCAAGGCCTAAACCTTCCCCTTTCTTACATGTAGGATACCCCTAAGGTAGGCCATAGGTAGCCCCATGGGAAGGGTGCAGTGCACGTTTAAGGTAGGACATATACTAATGTGTTTTATATGTCCTAACAGTGAAATACTGCTAAATTCTTTTTTTTACTGTTGCAAGGCCTATCCCTCTCATAGGTTAACATGGAGGCTGCCTTTAAATATGATTAAAGTGTAGATTCCATTTGGGAGCGGATAGACATGTGGAGTTTGGGGTCTCTGAGCTTACAATTTAAAAATACATATTTTAGTAAAGTTGATTTTAAGATTGTGTGTTTGAAAATGCCACTTTTAGAAAGTGAGCCATTTCTTGCTTTAGCCATTCTGTGACTCTGCCTGTTTGTGGATTCCCTGTCTGGGTCAGTTTGGCAGTTGGACTGTTTGCACCTCTCTCTAGACAGTGAAACAAAGGGAGCTGGGCTGTAGCCTGCATATCCTGAACATGAAAACTCTTTTTGCTTTTTAATTAATAACTTGATTTGTGTATGTTGGATTGTTGTTGTTTTGATCTTGTTTTGTTCAGATAAATATTTTTTTATGTTTCTAAACCTGTGTTGTGTCATTTTATAGTGTTTATATTGAGTTACTGTGCATGTTGGTACAAATATGTTACACCTAGCATACTGAAGTTAAGCCTGCCTGCTTGTGCCAAGCTACCAAGGAGGTGAGCGAGGGTTAGCTGAGGGTGATTCTCTTTTACCCTGACTAGATTGAGGGTCCTTGCTTGGACAGGGGGTAACCTGACTGCCAACCAAAGACTACATTTCTAACATTGGTGATCAGTGGATGAGATTGGACTTGTATTTGTGCTTGACTTGATTAAGTGTACAGTACTGTTTTTAGTGCAGACTACTACAGGACCACATACTACTTGTCTTGTGATTTTTGCTTTTCTCTTTGGGACTTCTTTTTATTCTACTTCTTGCTGATCCCTTGATTAACTTTTTTCTTGAACTTCATTTGGGAACTTGTTTTTCTGCCTTTGGAACTTTGCACTTTTTAGGCTTGGGAACTTTCCAAAACCCAGACCAAGGTGAGAGCTTTTTTTAGGCCTCACTGGATACTACAGGAGGTTTGTCAAGGGGTATGGTACCATTGTTACCCCCTTGACTGAGCTGATTTCTAAGAAGCAACCAAAGAAGGTGATCTGGACAGAAGCTTGCCAGACCGCTTTTGATGCCCTGAAGGCTGCCATGTGCACAGTACCTGTGCTGAAGGCACTTGACTACTCCAAGGAGTTTGTTGTGCAAACAGACGCCTCAGAGCATAGTATTGGAACAGTACTCTCACAACTTAATGAAGAGGGCCTAGATTAACCTGTAGCCTTCATTAGCAGGAGGTTACGTCCCAGGAAATGTTGGTCGAGTGCCATAGAACGTGATGCTTTTGCTGTGGTCTGGGCGCTGAAGAAGCTAAGATCCTACTTGTTTAGGACCCATTTCCGGATTCAGACCGACCACGGGCCTCTCAGATGGTTAATGCAGATGAGTGGTGAGAATCCAAAACTGTTGAGGTAGTCCATTTCCCTACAGGGGATGGACTTTACGGTGGAACACCGCCTAGCACAGAACACACCAGTGCTGATGGTTTGTCCAGATTCTTCCGCCTTAGTGATGAGAACTCTCATGAGATTGGGTAGTTGCTCCCCACGTCCAGCTTGGGGGAAACGTGTTAGACTTGGCATCCTTGGCGTGGTCTCCCGAAATATTTTGCCTCTGTTTGATGTGTGATAGAGTCTATTTTTGCTGTTTTTGGTCCTCTGGGCACTTTACCACTGCTAATCAGTGCTAAAGTGCAAGTGCTCCTATATAAAATGTATATGTAATTGGCTCTCCACGATTGGCATATTTGTTTTACTGGTAAGTCCCTAGTACAGTGCACTAGAGGGGCCCAGGCGCTGTAAATCAAATACTACTAGTGGGCCTGCAGCACTGGTTGTTCCACCCACAATAGTAGCTCAGTAAAGATGGCTCAGACCTGCCACTGCAATGTCTGTGTGTGCAGTTTTAAACTGCCAACTCGACTTGGCAAGTGTACTCACTTGCCAGGCCTAAACCTTCTCTTTTCTTACAAGTAAGACACCCCTAAGGTAGGCCTTAGGTAACCCCATGGGCAGGGTGCAGTGTATGTTTAAGATAGGACATATACTCATGTTTTTATATGTTCTAACAGTAAAATACTGCTAAATTAGGTTTTTACTGTTGCAAGGCCTATCCCTCTCATAAGTTAACATGGGGGCTGCCTTTAAATATGATTAAAGCATAGATTCCCATTGGGAGCAGATAGACGTATGGAGTTTGGGGTCTCTGAGCTCACAATTTAAAAATACATCTTTTAATAAAGTTGATTTTAAGATTGCGTGTTTGAAAATGCCACTTTTAGAAAGTGAGCATTTTCTTGCTTAAATCATTCTGTGACTCTGCCTGTTTGTGGATTCCCTGTCTGGGTCAGTTTGACAGCTGGACTGTTTGCACCTCTCTCTAGACAGTGACACAAAGGGAGCTGGAGTGTAGCCTGCATATCCTGATGAGCCATCTGTGATAGGAGGGAGGAGAGGGGTGGTTACTCACACCTGAAAGGTCTGTGCCTGCCCTCACACAATGCAGTCTCCAACCCCCTTGTGTGTGTCTGGGGCCTGGCCTGGGCAAGGCAGGATTTCACAAACAAGAGAGACTTTCCTTTGAAGTAAGCCTACTTCAAATGCCAAAATGCGTATAAGAAGGGCACCCAAAACCACATACTTTAGATCACTTCTGGACATCAAGAGGAACCTCTGCCTGGAGAAGAGCTGAAGAGCTGAGGAGAAGTACTGCCCTGCCTGTGACTGTGCTTTGTGGAGCTATCCTGCAGTTACTGCTTCTGCCTGTGCAAGGGGACAAAGACTGGACTTTGTTGTGCATCTCTGCTTGTGAAGAAATCTCCAAGGGCTTGTCCTGACCTTGCCTTCTGTTGTTGAAGAGTCAGGGCCTTCAAAGACTTATCTTGCCAGCACCTGGACTCTCTGCTGAGACTCCTGCCCTGCCAAGTGGTTCCCTCTCCAGTTCCTGTGTCCTTGACAGGTGAAGCTGGAAGACCAAGTTTGAAAATTCACGCACTGACCACCGTGCTGGGACATTTTTTAACGCAACCTCCGAGATGAGGCTGAAGAAATGAAGCGCTGCCGGCTCCGCAGCTGAAATCGATGCAACGCCTGCAGCGTGGCTGAACGATCAATGCACGTGGCTGGAGAAACGATGCACCGCATGGCTAACGGTGGCTGGTAACATCGCAACCTACACAGTGCGGTTTTGCAAACACTGTGCAGCAGGATTTTTGACGGAATACCTGCCCGGACCCGAGGGCTGCCTGGATCGATGCATTGCTTTCCTGCGGAGAGGAAAAACAGCGCACACCAACCTGACCAGAGAAGGAGAACTAATGCACGGTCTCGCTTGCATGTGAGAAATCAACGCGTTGCTTACCTTTTCCGATGCACACTCGCCTGTGCTTGTTATTTTGATCCTACTCAGGTACTTTTCAATGCTAACTGTTTTACCTGTTTACAAAAGGATTTAAGACTCTTTTTGCTTTTAGAATTAACAACTTGACTTGCGTATGTTGGATTTTTGTAATTTTGGTCTTGTTTTGTTTAGATAAATATTTTCTATTTTTCTAACCCTGTGTTGTGTCCTTTTGTAGTGTTTTCATTAAGTTACTGTGTGTGTTGATACCAATACTTTACACGTAGAACTCTGATGTTAAGCCTGCCTGCTTGTGCCAAGCTACCAAGGGGGTGAGCGGGGTTAGCTGAGGCCGATTTTCCTTTACCCTGATTAGAGTGAGGGTCCTTGCTTCGACAGGGGGTAACCTGACTGCCAACCAAAGACCCCATTTCTAACAAATAGCATCCACATCAAACCATTGAGAAGGTAGAGGTTATGGATTGCACACGATGGCAGGTGTCAGATACACAAGATCACACATTTGACACCCTTGGACCCAGATAACATCGCACACAGGTCAAATGTATGGAACAGTACACTACCATCCCACTGTCCTGACAGTCTGTGCATGGAATTCCTACACCACCAATATGATGACATACAGCACCTGGGTCTATCCATGTTCACCTCACATGTCAGACCTGCAAATCCCAACTGTCTGTGACAGTTCAGAATTGACCAAATGAGGATGACCTTGTGAAGATATCTGCAAAGTACCAATATGATACAAAAGGTATAGGTAGGTAATGGCAATGAAGACCAATGAAGACATGTCACACATACAATAGTAACACTGATTGTGAAGTATGACAAACATTAACAAAGGTGCTCATCATGATAATCACAACTCCAAGTACAATTTTGCATGCACACCTGAGCTTTGTACTGCTAGGTAACTAATGAGCTATCTGATGGTCATACAAAGACCCTTCTCAAACATATTTACGTATCCTATATCCCACTGAGTCAAGTATGTAACACAACAACACATACCTACAGACAGTTGAAGTACTGAATAATGAGATCTGCCGACTGACTTCACGTTCATCCTCATCACTGTCATCCTCACTTGGCAATTCTGCATTCTCATCTGCTGGAACTGCTGGCTCCTCCTCATTTGGTATATATGGGATATGACATCTCAGGGGGAGGTTGAGGAGCTTGTAGCAGGCAAACAATAAGTTGACACATTTTAGAGGGTGAGTAGAGGAGGGCTCCACCAAACTTATCAATGCAACACAGTCTAGCCTTTAGAAGCCCAACAGTCAGCTCCACAACATGCCTCGTCATTCTGTGGGTCTCAATGAAGCAAACTTCCCCTGGGGTGGTTGGGTACCTCACTGGTCTCAACAACCAGGGACATGTTGGGGAGCCAGAATCCCTTGTAAGGAATTATTACATGTGTGTAAATATTAATCTTTCATATCCTTACATTTGGCAGCAGACATAAAATACTGACGCACATCACATATATGACTTACCAACCAGCCAGGCCCTCTCTGTATACTGTTGGTCATCTGCAATGGGATATTGCTGTTTCACATGAGGAAGGCATCATGAACTGAACCCAGGTACTTTGCACATACTTGTGAAATGTAAAGGTCCAACAAACAGACTACTTGCACATTTATGAAGTGGAAATTCTTCCTGTTCTGATAAACCTGGCCATTGCCATTTGGGGGGAACCAAGACTACATGGGTACCATCAATGCCTCCCACCACATGTGGAATATGTGCCAAAACATAAAATCCTGCCTTCCCATGTGCCAAGTCCTCATGTTATGGAAATCTGATGTAGCTGTCCAGGTGTTTTAACAATGCAGAGTACATCCTTCAAGACCAGACTGAACATAGGCTGGGACATGCCTACAGTTAGGGCCACGGTATTCTGAAAGGACCCTGTTGCTAGGAAATGCAGCACTGACATGACTTGTACAATTGGTGGTATGCTATTTGGATGATAAATAGCAAGCATCAGATCTGGTTCCAACTGATGACACAGATCCATGATTGTCTGCCTATTTAGGCAGTAGATAGGGATGACGTCAATCCTCCATGGTCTACAGGTCTGCAAGTGGACAGTACACTGGAGTTGTCTGAACCTTGTCATTTCATGGTAGCTAGAAGAAGGAATACAAAAAGGTATGTCAATCATTCATTGTGCCCATTGTACGTGTGAATCCACATATGTCACACATGATGCGTGGACATGCCATATGAAATAGTGGGACATGGTACACAGGATATACCTAGGGAAATAATGTCTTATTGCTGCCATGTCATCCCCTTATCTCAATGATGGCTAGAAAATGGATAGGCATTTCGCTGAAAGTCTCAGTGAAAATTACATTCTTGTCATGTTTCACATATAGACACTAATACCATCTATCCAATTGCCATGAGGGTGCAGACCATGCGACTACTGATACATAACTCACATATCATGTATCTTACAACATGTAAATTAAGTTTGAAATAAAATACTTGGTTGATCAAAGCCAGCACTGAAAACTATGGCTTTGATATGTTTCTGACATTGTGACACATCTTGATTTGAACTTTTCTGACCATCTAAGGACCTTAAAATGGCAGTTGCCTGACCTACTAAACTGGACATTAGGAAATGACCTACGTCCACCGACAGAAGTGGTCTTGGAGGTAGGCGGATAATACCATTGTGGATATTGCCATTGGAACACATTGCTGTCTTTGGCTTTCTTGAACCAATGGCGATGTCCATCGGTGGTGACAGTGTCTTACGCTGTGGACGTGACCACCATTTCATACTTCAACTCTCACCTGACTCCTGATACTGCTGCCAGCAAGACGTCGACGACTTGGCTGATGTGTACTGCCACTGGGAGCAATCATGCCATGTCCTAAGGTAATAGTGTCCCTGCCTTCTCACTTGAGGAGCTTGAGAAGCTAGTGGATGAGGTCCTACCCCTGTATGAACAGCTCTATGGTGCACCAGAGGAGCGGGTAAGTGCACCATGTGCACAACCATTTGCTTAGCCCAACTATACTTTGTAAAACAAAGTAAAGGCTAATGGGCAATGTTTCTAATTGCTTACTTAAATCTGCAGGGTGCGAAAGCTGTGATATAATGGGATGAGCTCCTGGTCATGTACTTATGTTTGGTGACAGTGTGTGAGTCCTGAGAGATTGAGGAGAGTGTCTGTTGTATGTTCCCTGACCCACCTTGTGGCTGTTGCACAAGGTCAGTGGAGTTGATACACCAGACTTTTTCCTGATGTAGCATATTTGCTAATGTGTTTGCTGTCTGGTCATATGTGATGACATGACAGCTGGTTCTGGAGATGCATATTGTCTCCCTGTTTCCACCTCACATCTGGCCTGACTGCATATGTTCATCTATTAGTGGAGGGGATGTTAAAGACAGTCTGTGTTTGTCTTGTTGTACTAACTAGTATTACCCTGCCTGTTGTAGTATGGCAGATGTGGACATAGCATACTTTTTTATCCATGTCATCCATGCAGGTCAATGCCCATCAGAGGATGGGGTTTGATGTGCCATCAGCAAGAAAGTGCAGACCCTGGGGGTCCATGTCTGGTGGAACACCCACTGCCAGAAGAGGTGTGAGGACCTGAGATGCTGAGCTCAGAAGACCACAGTAGCCCAGCTGGGGATGTCCTGCCAATGAATATGGGGTGCCCATTGGACTATGACCCACCCACTAATGTCCCACATTGTGGTGGTGGCATACCCTGAGCTGGATGGGTATTTGAAGGAAGCACAGCAGCCACAAGGGGCTAAGTTCAGACCTAACTCATGTTAGTTCCTTTACCAGGCTATTGAGTTGTTGGCACTGACAATGTGGTAGGTGGAAAGTGTCACAGATTTCCGATGTACACGTTGACGTTCCGTAGCCATCTACACCTACAACTGTGTTTAGAGGCATTTTAGTCAACTATGTTATTCCCTCAGTACATAGCATACATTGGTGCACATATGACTGTGTCATATGTGTACCACTATGCTGCATCTTCTACTTTGGTGATTGTAGATACCCACCAATAGGTAAATCCTCCCAATGTAATGGTGTTAAGGTGCATAGGTCCTTGATCTCTGCAATGTTTCAGGTTTTCTGTTAATGTGCAAAATAGAGTCTGACATATTCTATTCATCACTAGTTTTCTAATGCTTTCTGATAAGTGACAGAAGAATGTGAGGTTGTGATGTCCATCTGATATGTCACATGACCTACAAAAGTCAACATCTTCACACAGGTTACAAGGTAATCCCCCTTGGTAAGTGAAGGATGTACATAGACATTTGTGATGCCTCATCAGAGTTGAGAACATGCATGTTGGATACCATTGAGGTGTTCCAACATTTCTATGGGCATACATATATTGATATCTGAAGCTAGGAATGTTACAACCTTGCTAATGTTCACTTAGTGGAAAGTGGCCATACAGCATTGTCCTTGGGCATACTGTTGTAGACATAACACATAGGCAATGGTAGCCTATTCACAGTTACATTCTTGGCAGATAAATAACAACATTATCAATCGTTTGGAAGGTTCAGGGAAGATTCAACATTGCAAATAGTTATGTATACTTGCTGGTGATATCAAGGATGTGGTGAAAGAGTCCTGACAGTTTGGGAGCCTAATGTTGGCATTGATACCTGTGTGGTGCAGGTGTGGTAGTTTACATACACATATGAGTAGTAATGTAAGTGTACCTGGGCTCGTGGTTTGCCTTATGTTAGGTGTACCTGTCATGTTAGCAACAGGTGCTTTGGCCCAGTGAATACTCCACAGTCAGATGTGAGGCTTGGAATGTCTGATGTGTGTGTAGTGATGTACCTACTCAGTCAATGGCCAAATGGTGGAATGATTGCATGATTAGGTAGGTCTGATTGTCATCTTGCTGCACAGTTTAGTTGTCCATATTTCTGGTACACACTTTTTGACATCCTTACGGTGGTGTGTGGAACATAGGTCAGAGTTTGGCCCTTACTTGAATGATGATGTTCATTGCCTGAAGGCCAAAAACCTAGATGACTTGGTCCACAGTGTATTTGAACTACTTGATACATCACTATTGGTGCATGTGTGTCTGACATGTGTTCTGACTCTTTTACCTTAACTTGCAATATATGGCAATTTGAGCGTTTACAGGATTGCATATGTCCATTGTGTATGGCTATAAGTATATGAAACGAAGAAGGTTTTTCTTGTCTACACTACGCTTGCTTGCCTTTACCTTACAACAAGTGACATAGGGAATCTTTCGCCAGGGTTAAAGTGGAGGTATCACTGCCAACAGGTTGGCGGTAATGATCACCAAATTATGACCATGGCAGTGATTCCTCCCATAGATAGCCAATGTACCACAGAAACCGCCAGTATGGTACAATTAACTAACATGGCGGTAGCCACCTAGAGGCAGGCGGAAGACAAGGATCTACCCACCATATTATTACAAGCATGCAGCCATGATTTACGGGGTGGTAGAAACAACACCAAAAGCCTGGTGGGAAACACATCACTTAAAAGGAGACACTCACCTCCAGGGACACTCAAGAGTCTGCGGCCGCCATGGAACCAGAACTGCAAGTATTGCCGATGCTGTAGCATGACATGGCCGACCTAGAGCACCAACACAGATGAAGACGATGACAGTGAGTACAGCTGCCTAGCACACAAGGGTGGGAGAGGGAGAGAGTGACACACACATGCAAAACACACACCATACACACACCACACACCCAGAAACAAATGCACAGGAATAAACAATAACAGAACCCTGGAGTAAAATAAAAACAGGACACATACACAGTTCCAACCACTGTATTCCTTTTGTATGAATATGTAAAGTGCAAAAACATGCACAACTGCATAAATAAATAAATGCAGGCACAAAGGCCAAGCCAAAGTCATTAATGCCCACAGGACGAATTCCAAACCGCAACTTGACTCCTGACAACATCGGGATTCCACTGGTCAGGGGCATCATTTTGAAAATGGGCAGGCACCTCAGGCGGTGGGGGTTGCAACTCATTTTGAGGGGGCCCCTAGCCCACTAGTTCTGGGGGGGGGCTTCCTGTCCACAGGATGAGGAGGGGGCTGGCTGCCCACAGGATGAGGAGAGGGCTTGCTGCCCATTGGTTCTGGAGGGAGCTTCCTGCCCACAGAATGAGGAGGAGGCTGGCTGCCCACAGAATGAGGAGGTGGCTGGCTCCCCACTGGTTCTGGAGGGGGCTTGCTGCCCACAGGATGAGGAGGAGATTGGCTGCCCACGGGTTCTGGGGGGGGCTGCCTGCCCAAAGGATGAGGTGGGGGCTGGCTGCCCACTGGTTATTGAGGAGGTCAAGACGGGCAAGGAAAAGATTCTTAGAGACAATGGGGCGGGATGTGGGAGGAAGGATGGGAATGGAGGTATAGGGAGTGGTTGGAGGAGGGGGAGGTGTGCTGGACTTTGGTGCAGGTGCATGGATAGTGTGCATGTGTGAGGTGGATGGCTGTTGGGGGTCTGAGTGTGACTGTGTGTGTGTTACTGGAGGGGCAGACAGGGTGGGGGAGGACAAACATGACATGTGGATGGATGTTGTGGTGGTGTCTGCAAGTGAGGTGGGTGTGCTGCATGTGGTGGTGGTGGTGGGACTGTACATGAAGTGTGTGGGGTGCCTGTCTGTGGGTCTGCTATTGTGGTGACTGTGGACAAGGCTGTGCAGGTGGCAAGATGTGGGACTGTTGATGTAGTGCATGCAGGTGTGAGTGAGTATGTGACTGTGAGGGAGGAGGAGAAGGGGAGACAGTGGAGGTAGTGGATGATGTTGTGTGTGCATCTGTCTGTTGGCTGTGGGAGTGCTTGTGGACTGAAGTGTGCTGCTTGTGTTTGTCTGTGCATGTCTTTTGTGTTGTTTTGGGTGCATGCTTGTCTGAATGTGTGCGTTGGGTGGGTTGGGGTGAGGAGACTGAGACTGGGTAGTGGTAGTTGGAGGGGTACGGATGAAACAGGGACACTGGCTGCCATCAGAGAAGAGGCCACAACCTGAGCCGATCTCTATAGGGCCATCAACTCACCGTGGATGCCCTCCAGAAAGGCATTGCATTGCTGCATCTGGGATGCCAGCCCCTGGATGGCATTCACAATGGTTGACTACCCTACAGAGATGGATCTCAGTAGGTCAATAGCCTCCTCAGTGAGGGCAGTGAGGGCAGCATGGCTGACTGGGGCAGGTCCTGAGGTGCCTGGGGCGAAGGAGCTACCCCCCCTCCTGGGTGAGCGGGCATGGACAACTCAGTGGGGAGCTACTGGGAGGGTGGTGCTGGTACGGAGGACGATTCAGAGTCAGTGGTGTCACCTCCTGTCCCCATGGTGGTGCTCCCCTCGCCCTCTGTCCCACTGATCCCCTCAGCGTCGGTGGACTCTTCCTCCTGGGTCCCGTGGACTGCAGCTCCCTTACTCATCAGTGCCCCTGCTTCTTCACCAAATGATGCTAATGCACACATGGACAGAATGACAAAAGGAGAGAGAAAGGGACCACAGGGTCAATCTCAGCACCAACAGCACAGATGGCAGACACATCACTGTCACACACTGAGACTGAGAATGGGTAGTATGGACCACACTGGCATACCATTGGCTAGGTACTACAGCAGGTAGGAGACAAACCCTGCCAGCTACACACCAACTGGGACCAGCTAAGCCCTGCGCGACATGGGAAGCCACATAACTAGCTATCTAATACATGATTTACACACTATTATCTGGAGCTGGACCATGCAGCAATATCTGAACTGGCATATTGTGGCATCCACTGACTAGTACCCTGCACCCAAATCCCATGCCAGGCAACAGAGATGGTTGACATACACACTGTACTCACTCCCTTGTAGCTGCGGTGATACTCTCAAGTGCCCATCCAGCTCTGGGTAGGCCAACGCCAGTATGAAGACCATCAGGGGGGCAGGTTCCAACGGGCACTACTCCCTCATTATGAGGCCATCCCCAGCAGGGCCTCCGCGGTCTTCAGGGCCCATCATCTCAGGTCCTCCCATCATCTCCAGCAGTGGGTACTTCACCTGCTATAGACCACCAGGGTCCGCACGTCCTTGGCGATGGCACGCCACAATCCCTTCTTCTGATTGGTGCTGACATGCAGAGAAAACACAGAAGGTGGTACACCATGAACCTGACATTCCAGCCTGTTACACATATGGCCCACATAAATCATTTCCCCTCATCAGGCACACTCATGCCCCGTACCCCTGCATTGACGCTGCCACCAACCGTACCCCCACCTGACACACTTCCAGCACGCACACACATCTCCATGCAGTCATGTCGCATGCAACGTACCAATGTTGTACTCACTTGGTGGTCCACCAGGCACTCCAACTCCTCCGACGTGAAGGCTGTGGACTTTCCCCTGTAGCATGAGCCATGGCAGATTCCAGACACATGTCACAGCAGCACAGGCAGTGGAGATGTCGTTCTGTAGAAAGCCAGGAATGAAGTGAAGTGTTAGAAAGGAAATGGTGCTCTTGTCCGTGGCAGTGAACACTGTCACCACTGGTGTTGATCATCATTGGTTCCCATACTCCATAGAGGGCCATGTTAGCCAATGAGGAATTGCACCGAAGTGCGGACCGCAGGGTGAGGTCACTTCCACCTGTCCCTGAATACAGGACAGGCGGGTGCCATTTTCTAATGCTGGTACACATGTACAGATTAATAAGTGCGTCATTGGAGTACTCACCTACACAGTTCCAGTGTCCAACATACAAACATGTTCTGTGTACACTGCAGTAGTGTGTTTAATAGTTCCTGTTGACATTCCTTTTCTACATTTGGGTTGCTTAGGTACCAACCACTGCGGAGGAATAGGAGGAGACAAGCACCCGTGTAGAGACCCTTTGTGGGCTTGGCTACACTAGATGAACGGCACATCATACTCACCTTTTGGTGGACAGGGCCCCAAACACAGAATGGTGTGCACAATTGGAGCCTGATATGCTACCTGCTATCCGTAGCACCACAGCAATCCCCCCTCTTGTGCAGGTACTTTCAGTGCTCCATTTCCTGGCAACAGGCTTCTTCCAGGTGACAGTGGGCTTGGCAGCAGGGATATCACAGCCAATGTTCGATATTGTGCTTGCAAGGGTTTTGTCTGCCTTGCTCAAACACATGTGCAGCTACATCACATTTCCCCAGGTAGATGATTTACCCACTGTTAAGGCTGGATTCTATGCCATGGGACATATCCCTCATGTTATTGGGGCCATCAACTGGACCCATATTACCTTAGACCCCCCCCAAAGGCCAATAAACAAGTGTACAGGAATCTGAAGAGTTTCCACTCACTGAATGTCCAGATGGTGTGCCTGGCTGACCAGTACATCTCCCACGTCACTGCAAAGGATCCATGGTCGATGCATGATGCCTTTGTCCTGCGGAATAGCAGTGTCCCACAGCTGATGGCACAACTACAGAGGAACAGCGTGTGGCTAATAGGTGAGTCTGTGTCCCCACCCAATGTTTTTGGGTGTATGCCTTCAGGAGTCATGGCCCATGTCATTGCGCAGCACTAATGTGTGTTCCTTACTTCTTGCAGATGATTCCGGCTACCGGCTCCTGACCCATGTTAGAAATCAGAGAAAAGGTGCTGAAAATAGATACAATGATGCCCATGGGCGTACCAGGAGGATTGTGGAAAGGACCTTTCGGTCTCCTGAAGGCTAGGTTCAGGTGCCTCCATTTGACAAGTGGATCCCTATGCTACTCCTCTGAGAAGGTCTGCAGAATCATTGTTGTGTGCTGCATGTTGCACAATTTGGCCCTCAGATGACATGTATCCTATAGGCAGGAGGAGGAGGGTGACAATGCAGCTGTGGCAGCAGTGGGCACTTAGGAGAGTGAGGAGGAGGAAGAGGAAGAGGAGGAGGATGTGGAGAACAGGTCACATTTAATCCAGCAGTACTTGCAATGACACTCAGTTAAGACTATTGAACTAAGCAAGACTACATTTTAGTGTTTTCCTGTGTGACTGGCGCATGATGCCAGTCATTCCCTTTCCATCCCACCTGACTGTCACCTATATCTTCCCTTATTGCAGATGTTGGTGTTGTTCCAACAGTGTACTGATGTGATGTGTACGGACTGCTGAGACACATTTGTTGGATGGGTCAACATGTTACTAGACATTTACACAGGATCATGCAGTTCATTACACTTTATTACATTGCACATTACCTTAGATAAATCACTATTACTCAAGTGGTGTCCAAGGGTGTTTATTGAAAATAGTTCTACAATGGTAAGTGCAATAGAGTGAGTGATTGTTGGGAATAGTCCAGGGTAGTGGTTCAGTCTATTTGTAGCACAGGTCCAGTGTCCAAGGGGCCATAGGAAGGGGAGCAAGGGCAGTTCAAAGTGGACAAGGTGACACAGTGGAACTCAAGGGGAACAGAAATTCAGGAAGGGTTTATTTCCTGGTGGTGGTCTTGGCAAGTGTCTCTGGTGTCTGTCTGGGTCGCAGGGAAAAATTTGCGGGGTGATTTACCTTCTCCAGGGGGAGGGGTTCTGGTTGCCTGTGGGTCCTGTGGCAGGGCCTTCTGTCCACTAACTGTAGCAGATGTGAAGGGCTGGTCAGCTGACTAGCTAGTGGAAGGGGCCCGCTGGTGTGATGTGTACTCCCTCGTGATGTTGGCCATATCACCAAGGAACCCTGCTATGGAGACCATGGTGTTGTTGAGGGCCTGCAATTCTTTTCTGATCTGGTGGTGTTCCTTCTGCAGCCGCTGGTTCTCCTGCATAATGTCTATCTCCTGACCCATCTTGTCCTGGGCCTGTCCTCCCCCTGGCACACAGCTGTCCTCCAAGTGTCCCTGGCCCCTGTGTCTGTGTCCCCTGAATGGTGTTCCAACTGCCACTGACCCCAGGACCCTCATTGTCTTGGCTGTGAGGTGTGGAGTGGGGTCCCTGTACAGGTGGGCAGACTGCTGATTGATGTGTCCTGGGGATGGAGGTCTGGGGATCTTGGGTGGCTGCTGTGGTGTTGGATATTGAGGGGGGATGCTGCATGGTGGACTGGGTGTGGGCTGGGGTATCTGACTGACCAGTGGTCCCTGATGGGCCCGGGAGATCATAAAGATCGTGAACTCCAAAGTTGCTGTCATTACTGGGGGCATCTTCTGGTGGGGGACTGGGTAGCTGTGGACCCTCCTCGCCACTGAGATTGGCTGGGTCCCGTGTGGGGATGTAAGTGGGGTAATATATGCTATATGTCTGTGACATATTCTGCATCCCTAGCTTCTCCTATACTATTGCTCTAGCCCTGCCACCTTTGTTTGTATATGGTGATGTATTTTGGGTTTGTTAGATCTCCATGCTGTGCATGCGTTGGTGGTGGTGGTACATGAAGGGATGTGCATGCAGTGGGTATGGCATGCAGGGCTTGGCATTTAGGTTAGTTAATTGTGGTGGTGCACTGTGTGGGATGGAGTGGAGTGATGGGTTTCAGGGTGGGGGTGGTGGTGGTGGTGCATGCAGGTATGGGGGATAGGGAGAAAAATTGACTCACCAGTGTCCAGTCCTCCGGCAACTCCAGTGAGTCCCTCAGAATGCAGGATTGCCAAGACGTGTTCTTCCCATGTTGTCAGTTGAGGGGGAGGAGGTGGGGGTCCACCGCCAGTCCTGTGAATGGTGAGCTGGTGCTGTGCTGCTATGGAACATACCTTCCCCCGTAGGTCGTCCCACCTCTTCCTGATATCATCCCTTGTTTGTTGATGCTTTCCCACAGCGTTCAGCCGGTCCACGATCTTCTGCCATAGCACCATATTCCTGGCAATTGATATCTGATAGATCTGTGCTCCAAACAGCTGTGGCTCTACCCTCACTATTTCCTATGACCCGAAACTCCTCATCAGTGAAACAGGCGTGCCTTTGTGGGGATATGGGTGTTGTGTGGTGTGTGTGTTGTGCAGAGGGTGTTGAGTAATGTGGTGGGGTGAGGGGTGTGTGGTGGGTGATGGATGAATGGGTGGTTGTGGTGTGTGTGTGCGTAGTTGTCTCTGTGATTTGCATGGCTAACTATTGCAGACGTTTCGTGTTAGCTAAGGATTATGGGTGATGTGGGTGTGTGTTTGATAGTGCTTTTGATGGGTGTGTGGGGTGTGTGTATTAGTGTCAGGGCTGTTTTTTTTGTTCTGGCCACTGTTGTTTTGTTTTGTCTTTGGGTGGCCTTATCCAGCCCAAGGGTGTTCACCGCCAGTGGTTTACCTTTGTTGAATGTCCCCTGTGGTGATTTCTGGGTCATTATTTGGATGGCATAGTATTGGTGGCATAATGGTATGGGTGGTAGTACCAACAGTTTATCACGTTCAGTGGGTCTGGCGGATTTGTGGCTGTTTTCTGTCGGTTTTGAATGAATGTGTCATTGTGTGGTGGATGTCTGACTCTGCGGCGGTATGCTGGCGGCATTCAGCGTGGCAGTATTAATTATTTACTGCCAAGTTCATAATGAGGGCCTTAGCCTTGTATATGACATCAGATTAAAACTATTTGTTGGTGTTTACTTGTTTTTGATCAGTGTAAAGCTATTTCACATTTCTAGACTATTGCTTCATTGGTGCTAGATCATGTTGGTGTGGATAGGGAACCTGTATCATGTTTCTGTAGGTGTCAGTTAGGTAGTTTAGCTGCTGTTTAACAATTTTCATATTGAGGGACGTACAACATATGTTGTTGGTAAATGATGTTGGCACTTTATTGGCACTACCTGGGGGTGCTGGTGAACAGGATGTAATGTGACTTATGTGTATTGTATGATGGAAGTGTTATCTTGAACATACCTGACATTCTGTTTTTTAGCATCAGCACCGGCAGGCTATAGAGACGGGGCACAGCCAAGTGAGGAATCTTCCGGCCATGGGACCTCCAGTCATGATAACACCAACAGCGAGGGACCCAGTGGCCTGGAGGGCAAGGGGAGTGCAACAAGGGAGCCCAGATCCAGTATATCTTCTTTGGAATCCTCCTCCAGTGTCCACACCCTAGTGGTGGCTGACCCATCAGGGCCTATCCCAGTACCATCTCTGTCTACCACCCCCTATTCTATCACCTACTTCCCTGTAGCTCCCCACCCAGTTAGCCGTGCTTGTCCATCCAGGAGGGTGGGTGTCTCCTTCGTCGCAGGCACCTCTGTCTCAGCCCTGTTAGCCGTGCTGCCCTCAGTGAGTAGGGTTTTGACCTCCTGAGATCGATCTCTGTGGGTCAGTTGACCATTGTGAATGCCATCCAGGGACTGGCAACTCAAATCCAACAGAGCAATGCGTTTCTGAAGGGCATTCACGGTCCCCTGGCTGGCCTACCGAGATCATTTCAGGCTTGGCTACCACACTGATGGCAGCCAGTCATCCCTTGTCTACCGGCCCCCCACCTTCCTCTTCCTTCTGAATTCTCCCTTCCCCGACCCAGCCAAAGCACACAAACAGACAGGCATGCATCAACCTCAACATCCAAGGGTAGCACAGACAAATATAAGCACCACAAGACACATCACTGGCACGCATACAGATAACATCCACCTGCAGACACAGCAACAATCACAGTCATCACCTGCCCTGACACCCCCACCACCCTCAGCATCACAGACACAACACCTGGCACACCTGCAGACACCACAGCAACATTCACTGATACAGCCACCACACCTATCATACCAACAGACAGCACCCCAGCAGATCCTCAAACATCCACCCCAGTCACCACAACTGCAGATATCACAACCAATGACACATCTACAAGCAGCACAATCACCATATCTGCAGTCACTACCCCAATCAAAAGCCACCCACTCACAAACCACAGCATCCACCAGTACCTCCACCCACACTCACCCACCCAACAGAGAGCCACCACCCACAACCACAACTCCCACAAGCACGCACCCAAAACATCCACACCAACACATCATACAACCACTCCCTCATCTTCCACACCAAAACCCCCTTGAGATGACGATCCTTGTGTGTCCAACAAAGCTTTCCTTTCTGAGTTTCACCTGTTCCTACTCCTCCTCCCCTCTGTGACACCACTAAAAGGTCTGTTTCCCTCCCCAAGTCCATCCCTTCCAGCTCCAATGCCTCCCCTGCCAGCTCCCATGCCTCTCCCCACCAAAAAGAAGTCCACCCCTGCCAAAAAGATCTGCCCACCTCCCAAGCCAAAGCCTAAACCCCCTCTCCCAACCCTAAGCCCAAACACCCTGAGGTACCTGCCTGTCCCATTGATGCCACTACCTGTGGAGGTTACAGGGCAGTTAGGAGTCAAGTAGGGGCACCATTTAGGGCCTTTGGTCCTGTTGTTGAGCAGCTGAGGATTGGCATATCACCTTGGATATTGTTTTTCAAATGATTATTTTACATAAAGGTTTAACCAACCACTTGTTGGTTTTCATGTTACATCTTTGTCCTGCATTTCCTTTCCTAGGTTATAGTTGTTATAGGAAAGTAACCTCTTTCAGGCATGGTGACCCCCACTTTTTGCCTGTAGTCAGTGTGTTTTGACTCTATTCACTGGAATCCTGCTAACCCGGACCCCAGTGACTATGCTCTCTCCCTTTAAACTTGGTTATTTGGACCACTAGCACCCCACATTTGGCATTCTGGGGCCCCCATCTAAGTTCCTAATATATTGTACACAGGTACCTAGGGCATTGGGGATCCCCCATGGACTGCAGCATGTATTATGCCACCCATGGGAAGCCCATGCAAAGTGTATCTGCAGGCCTGCCATTGCAGTCTGCGTGAAAGGGTGCATGCAGCCTTTTTACTATAGATCACTGCACCAGGTCACTCACTGTAAGTCACCCCTATGGCAGGCCGTCCTAGCCCAGAGGGCATGGTGCACAAACCTGTGTGTGAGGGCACCCTTGCATGAGCAGAGGTGCCCCTACCAACTCCAGCTCCATTTTCATGGACTTCATGAGTGAGGAGAAGCCATTTTACATGTTTACTGGACATAGATCACTACCTATGTCCAGCTACAAAATGGTAACTCCGAACCTAGGTATGTTTGGTATCAAAGATGTCAGAATGGTACTCCAACACTGTTGCCAGTATTGGAAGTTTGATTCCATGCACTCTGGGGACTCCTTAGATAACCCCCAGCATTGCTCCTACCAATTTTCTGGGGTTTTCCGGGCAGCCCAAGCTGCTGCCACCTCTCAGCCCAGTTTCTCCCCTCCTGATGCTTGAACAGGAAGGCAGAACAAAAAAATTCCTCTGGGAGAGGGGGGTAACACCCTCTCCTTTTTCAAATAGGTGTTACATGGCTTGGGAGGGCTAGCCTCCCCAAGCCACTGATATGCTTTGAAGGGCACATTTGGTTCCCTCCTAACATTAAGCAGTCTGCACCAGTTCTGGGACCTCCAGTCCCTGCTTTGGCACCAAATTGGACAGTGGAAAGCAGAGTGACCACTCCCCTGCCCAATACAACCCCATGGGTGGCGCCCAGAGCTCCCCCAGAGGGTCCCTTGATTTTGTCACCTTGAATCGTAGGTGGTAAGAGGCCTCTGGGAGCATCTGGGTGGCCAAGTCAGGCAGGTTTTGTCAGAGCGCCCTCTGATAGGTGGTTATCTAGTGAGGTGACCAATCCCCCTTCCAGGGCTATTTAGGGCCCCCCTCTTTGATGGGTCCTTAGATTCGGCTTGCCAGATTCCAACAGGACTCCTCTGCAACCTCTGCTGCAACTTCTGGCAACTGGAACTGTGACTGGACTCTCCAGGAACTGACAATCTGCATCCACAACAAAGACCCTCCTTGCAACATTGTTTCCACAGCTCCTTCTAGCTTCTGCAACATTTCCACAGCTGTGCATCCTCTTAGGGCAGCAAGTCTTCAGTCTGCATGAGAAGGAAGAAGGAATCTCCCTTGCAGTGAAGGAGTCACTCCCCTGCATCCACAAGGACCAACTGCAATGACAACCATCTGCGTTGATCTCCTCTCATCCTGAGCTGCATGGATCCTGCATCATGGGTCTGTATTGATCCACTTGGTTCTCTCTACCAGCTCCCTAAATTTGGAGGGGGTAAACCTTTGCCTTCCCACGCAGGACAGTACCGCCGTGCACCGTGTCCCTTGAAGCTACCAAGGCTTGTTGGCGTCTCCTCCAAAGGATCTCTAGGCTCAATGTAGCCCCAGCTCTTTTCCCTGTGATGCAGAGCCTTCTACATGCTTCTTCTGTGTGGGCTCCTCTGCATCTCCTCGGTCCTCATCCAGTGGGTCTCCTGTGGGGCTGCCATTTCTTTTGTGGACTCTCTGCATCGTTGAGGGTCCCCTTAGACTCCCCCCATGGGTTGAGTCCTCCTGGACCTTGCGGGTTCCCGGCAGCTCCACTTTACTTCTGCTGCGACTCTTGCCAAAGACAGACTGCAATCTTCCATCTGGCATGGGACGTTGACTGATTCCTTCAGGAAGTCTTCTTCAGCTTCAGGGCTGCATTGCTGACTGTCTTCATCCTACCTTCAAACAACTTCTGCAACCACAGGCAGGTGGGTAGTGGCTCCTGTTACCACCTGCCTCCACTGTGACATTTGGACTAGGTTCCCTTCTTTTCAGGTCTTCCTCTTCAGGAATCCACTGCTTGTTTGTTGCAGTCTTGTTTGGGTTTTGCATTTTGTTAATTTTCAGTCCTTCTGGTAGTTTGGGGAAAATCCAGTAACTTACTCCTTTCTTCCTGGTCTCTGGGGGGCACTGTGGTACTTACCTTTGAAGTTTCCTAGTTTCTCCAGCTCCCCTCTACAGATTCCACTTACCTAGGTGGGGGTCCTGCACTCACATTCCATTTTTGTATTATATGGTTTGGGTTCAACCTAGGGTCACTATTGTCTATTGCAATTGCTCTGTTTTCTATTGCTTTTTATTCCTATTTCTGATTACTAGTGTACATATCTAGTATGTTACTTACCTACTATTGGAGGGTTGCCTCTCTAGTACTTTTTAGTAATTGTGTCATTAAAATAAAGTACCTTTAGTTTTATAACAATGAGTGTTTTCTTTCATGTGTGTAAGTGCTGTGCGACTACAGTGGTATCGCATGAGCTTGACATGTCTCCTAGATAAGCCTTGGCTGCTCATCCACAGCTACCTCTAGAAAGCCTGGCTTCTAAACACTGCCTACACTACACTGATAGGGGATTCCTGGACCTGGTATAAGGTGTAGTTACCTTAGATACCCAACACACACCAGGCCTGCTACCAACAGTTGTTCCTGGCTGACACTGGTTGTGTGACAGCATTTGCCTGTGTGTGTGCTTCTTGATTTTTCCAGTATTGTCTGGGCAGTTTGTGTAGTTGTGTGCAGTGCTTTTATCACCCAGGGATAGGACTTGATTTGTATGATGGGTATGTGTATGTAGCTGAATTGTTGTTGTCATGGTGGTGTGTTGTATTAGTGTTGACATGTCTTTGTTGCAGCACTGTGTGGCTTTGTGTGTTTAGCCTGTTTGTCTGCGTGTACTCTGCATGGCAAAATAGGTTTGGTTTACTCTGTGTGCGATGTGTATGTTGATTGCTAGGTTGTATGGTTTGCCCAGAGCAGTACTCCTTCGGCGATACCACTCCAGACGACACCAAGTGTCCTGACGTATCTGGACACAGAATTACTGGGTGCAGGAACACTAACCCCAGTCTTATGAGGAGCAACCATTGGTGTAATGGTAGACAGAGATGTAGCGTGGACCCTTTCCACCCCAATGCGCCTCCTAACAAACACATCCTCTGACTCGTAGAGACCCTCTTGAGGGTGTTAGGCACCTGCTTACAGCAGGTCTCAAACATTAGCATTAAACTCTCCGGAACGGGGGAAAACCTGCACGAAAGATGCCTGTAATTTTAAGTCTGGGAGATTGTTCGTCATTTTGTGGAAGTTAACTTGTGTTTCTGTTAAGTCACTGGGAAACACCGGCCAGAATCATTAACTCCAGCTGTGGAATCTCCTTCTGGTGTTAACAGGGAACTTGGAATTGGAGCCTAAATAATGTACTTACAGTAAAGTAATCATCAGAGAACTAAGCAGTTTTAGGTTCATGAAGGCGGGTCAGGAATTTCTATGTCCAACTTCAGTCAGAATAGGACAAAGAATCTCATTTCCTAGAAAATTTATAATATGCACAGAATAAAATGGTTAAATGATTGTATATGGTGAAGTGAACGCAGAAGTAAAGTGCCACTTTAACTATCAGGCCCTCATCTCGTGAAAAATGTAACAATCTGCCTAACCATTGTTAACGTAGAAATTATGAATGAATATTCATGTATTTTGAATGTTAAATTTGCGTAGCAAATGTATTAACTTAGAGGAACATAATGCACGCATTTGAAGGGGCGCCCACCAGAGTGGCAGTCAGTGTTCTCGAAGTGTACTTATTAATGGCTTATTAATATGAAATGTTGAGCTTATGTTTGATTAATGTAGTAATATGTCATATTAAAGGTTACGTATCATGTATTAGTTTTATTAATTGTAGGCCTTATCTTAGCAAGGTTATGGCCTAGTAGCATGGTCTCATGTCAAGCTGCATTTCTTAGGCATTTTATAAAAGGATGCTTAAAGAAATAAACTGTTTTTCCACTGTGCTCGTAGCTGAAGTTCTTTCTCATGAGAAACTGCTTGCTAGAAGATGCTGTACTTGCTAGTGCAACAATGTATAATGTAGTGTGTGTAAGACTGACTTTCCCTGGAGAAGACAATGAATACTTTGACCGGAGTATAAACTGCAACTATTGATACCTGACGAGCCGAATGACGAGAGCTGGAGAAGAGGAGCCAATCATCAACATGTGAACCATGCACTAGTAGAAATGTAGAACTTAAGTTTTTGTTTAATTAGACAAATTGTGAACATGCGATCCCCTAACCAATTAGGATGTGGGAAGTAGTTTTAGGAAATCTAACTTACACAGACTGCACTGAGAAAAATACACCATTTGCCCATTTTTAGGGTCAAGCCTGCGTCGCATGCGCTTGCGCATGTTTATCGCTAGCGAGACGCTTTAGGTATTAGAAAAGGGCTCGGCGCCCCATCGACGACACATCGGTGTCTTTCATTGGCACGTTGGCGTGCCTGTTAGAATCTGCTTGCTTTGATTAGTGGAACGCACGCATACATCATGCCTTTTCCGGTGGTTAGCCATCCTCGAGAGCAGCGACCAAGTACAGAAAACATGCGAGGCTCGCTGTTTCCCGTCAGGTTTGTGGACTATTTTTCTCTATTTTCGCAGCGCGATCCCGCTTGGCAGAAGTCTAGTGCTTTGCATACTAGCGACCCTGTTACACAGTTAATTGCACTTTTGCGGGTTACATTCATAATTGCACTTTTGCTGATAGATATTATTATGAGTGAACTGTAGCAGCGCAATCGCGCTATTTTTTTCTTTTAACGCAAGAAAAATCCGGTTGGGAGTTTACAACTGGTAATAGCTGTAACTCGGACAAATGCGAGAACCTAGTGCATTGCAAATGCTTGTTCTATCTTGCAATAAGGGTATTATTTTCCTGACCGTCTTGAAAAGAGACGTGCTTAACATTATAGCTTCAAAGACTTTGCTCTTTCTGAACTTTGATTCTGAATCCTGATGCTGTGCTGGCCTGACTGATGTTCTGATGACGAAAACTAACTTAGCTTTCTGATCCAATTGGGGAGAGGTATACCTTCAGTGATATCAGTGGTTGCTATGTCTATTTGCTTTTGTTTCTAGGTACTTTGATAGAGCCATAGATGATGTTTTTCCAAATTTGTGTGACTAAATTGTTTGTCAGGGAGCCCAAACATGCTATTCTAATCTGGTGCCAGTTAGGATTCTCAATGATTAGGTTCGCTACATGTAATAACAGTTGATGTCTTTTGTTTGCTGAATCTAAATGTATGTAGTATCATTTGCGCAGTTATTCTTGCTATTAATCTGTATTGTATCTTTAGAATTTGTAGTAGCACAAGCTTTGATTAAATTGCAATTCTTTTGCTGCTTTGGTCAGCCAGTATTGTTTCTGTATGTTTACATTTTGATATTGAGATTAAATTACATAACATTAGCATTGTTCATATAGGGAAATAAACATTCTAACTTTTACAAAAATGTGTGCTTATTCATGACTGCAAGGTCATGCCATACTCAAATTACTGACTCCTATTGATGTTATTGATTGCTGATGTTATTGATCTGTGTTGGTACGGGATATATGGTGGAAAGCCTTGAAGCGAGTCAAAAGGTCCATCGACCGATTTGCGTCTCCCTTGTAAGTTTACTTAAGTAAGTTTACTTAATAAGGTCTGACGCGCTAACAGAAATGGTAGCAGAGATTGATGGTGTCTCCTTAAGAGCCCATCATACAGTCCAGAGATAGGTAGTACAGTGTTTGGTCCTAGAGATTGTAAGCATGGAATAACAGGTGTCCCCAGAGATGGTAGTAGGGTAAGAGTTAGAGGGTCATTCTGACCCTGGCGGCCGGTGGCCGCCAGGGCCACCGACCACGGGAGCACCGCCAACAGGCTGGCGGTGCTCCAACGAGCATTCTGACCGCGGCGGTTCAGCCGCGGTCAGAAGCGGAAAGTCAGTGGTCTCCCGCCGACTTTCCGCTGCTCGTGTGAATCCTCCATGGCTGCGGAGCGCGCTCCGCAGCCATGAGGATTCCGACCCCCCCTACCGCCATCCTGTTCATGGCGGGAAAGCCGCTATGAACAGGATGGCGGTAGGGGGGGGTCGCGGGGCCCCTGGGGGCCCCTGCCGTGCCCGTGCCAATGGCATGGGCACGGCAGGGGCCCCCGTAAGAGGGCCCCGCAAAGTATTTCAGTGTCTGCCTTGCAGACACTGAAATACGCGACGGGTGCCACTGCACCCGTCGCACCTTCCCACTCCGCCGGCTAGATTACGAGCCGGCATCCTCGTGGGAAGGTCGTTTTCCCCTGGGCTGGCGGGCGGTTTTTCAGCAACCGCCCGCCAGCCCAGGGGAAAACTTGTAATACCCGCCGCAGTCTTTTGACCGCGGCGCGGTATTTCGGAGGGGGGAATTCTGGCGGGCGGCCTCCGCCGCCCGCCAACATTGGAATGAGGGCCTTAGTCTCATAGAAAGAGCAAAATAATTTGCAAGTTGGGTGAAATTGCTGACATTTTGGATTTTTCAGATTCAATGATACAAAGTGGAAAGAACATGTGCCTCTGAGTACCTAATATGACTTTCACAGAATCTAGGAGCTTGTCGATAATTGTTTGAGGATGGTCTCAGCGTTCTAGTGGTGGTGTGAATTAAGTAGGCTTTGCGCTTGCACAGCTTATGTAAATCGCAGCTGAATTGTGATTTTAGCGAGGGTTTAGGGAGTTTGTGTACTCCAAATGAAGTTGTAGAAGGAGTGTGCGTACTCTGAAGTGCGAGAATAGGGATGTCGTCGAACTTCACTTGTGTGTGGTGCTTTCTGCTCGAAAATTGTCCACATGGTTGTTGATGTATGGACCCTGCATTGTCTAAGATTCCAGAGTATGTTGAAAAGTGTATGAGACACTTGGTTTTTGTTGTAATTTGTCTGGTTTAATAGTTCAATCAGGCATGGTCTACACGTCAGAGTGTGAGTCAAGGTGAGTGAAATCATTTTTTCAACTGAGATCTGGCGAGTCCTATGTGCACCAGGACAGACCCACTGATCAGTTGAGAGTGAAATTTGTGGGTTGAATTTTGCTTGCAAATCAGGAAAACTGGTAAAGAAGGAGTAGCTGTTAGAGCGAAACGCCGTGAGTGAAAAATCCGTAACTTTTCTGAAGCAATTGTGCTACCTTACCTGTAGTAAACAGACAAATTGGGTTTTGATTTTGTTTAGTGCTCGCAATAATTTTGCATTTGTTTTAGTGTGAATCTGAGTTTGGGAAGGCAAGCCGCAAGTACGTGTGAGTGTGACGTCATTGGAGCTGCACTGGCATAGGTTGGCTAGTGAGAAGGGTCATGCACAGATTGGCAGCCATCTGGGAAGTGCAATTGGTTGAGAAGGTGGGTGAAGAGAATTCTGGGATTGAAAGTCACTTCCTGATTTGATTTTGAATAATATAAAGGTCGCAAAATGAAAATTTCCAAAGTTTTAAAGAGTGCTTTAAGGGGAGTTACAGACAATACAACAAGTATAGGGGATATTGCACCACCAGAAGGTACACCACCTTACATTATATTTGAAGAAAAGGGTGCTGTGCCATGCTTTTGGCTGAAACAATGATGTAAAGTGACTGAGAAGGATAGGAGCTTAGAGTTTCCTTCCCATGGAACATGTAATTTGAGGAGCTCAGAGCATTTGTGGAGGGTGCTGTTTGACCCACAACTCCCTCCAAAACTAGCATAGTTCGATCCATTAGCGATCTGGGAATTAGTAGCCAAACAGCAACAGAAATTTGAGAGGAGGATGAAGAAAGCAGAGAAGACACTAGCGGAGGCTAGGTGGGACGATGTTCAGTGATGTTGGAGAACCAAGACTTTACAGGGGATTAAGTTATTCCCAGCAATTACACAACACAGTGAGAGAGAAGGAAGGAAAGCTACCAGAATAACAAATAGCAGCCCTTCCAAGAGTAGGGGACAGAGACCAAATGAGTCTAGAGCATCGTTGACATATGAAGAAGAATCAGATGATGATAAGTTTATTTTACAGTTATTGAGAAATTGTCCCCCACCGTATGCAGCACAAGAGAGTAGTCCAAGCACTAGTATCAATTCTTCAGCTCCTACCCATGTTGATGCAACAACAAGTCCAGTGCAGGTTAATCTGAGTATGACACAGAGCCCAGTGCAGAGCGGTCTTAACGCACCTGCTACTCCGATAGCACAGAATCAGGTGCCACAATCAAATGTCCCGAGAATTTATCCTGATGTACCTGTAGTGGAAACTGCCATAAACTTAATAGTGCCTACAGGGCAGGTTTTCCAGAAGCCAATGTTGGTTCAGGCGGAGCCAACTCCACTTTTGCTACCTCAAGTGCAATCACAAGCAGTGCCAAAGTATACTACAATAACAGGCAGATATGTCTGTACTAATAAGCCAAAATATGGGAACTACGCAACCACCGAACTTGAGTATCAGACCAAGCCCAGATGCTGTATCCTTATCTGTTACTATTGGACCAGTTGTACCTTTGTTAGCATATGGACATGGAGTCCTGAGTGAGAATTCAAAGGGGGGGGGACTTAATGAGAATATTTGAGTAGTCTTTCCTCTGGGACCGACCTTTGACGGATCAAGATCATTGCTAGACCATAGTCCATTCGGAGTTCCTCTGGATCCTCTGGATACTACCAAAGGGTTGAATGTTAGTCAGAGCCTGAAATTACTGTCGCCGCAGTTCCTGAACACAGTGGTTCAGCAAGTGTCACATGCCCAGGAAAACATTATTTTGCTGCAAGATTTGACTACCCAACAATTGACTGAATGGTTGGACAAGCTGAATACCCTGCAGAGTACTCCTAAGGAAGAAGAGTACTTGAATTATACGAGACTAGGAATGGTGAGCTCATTGAAGGGACTATGGGCGTGAATAAAGTGGAGTCTTACCTAGAAGCAGAATTCAGATATCTGTGCCCGAAAATTATGAGGGAAGTGAGGAATGTACACCAAAGGTTAGCAGACGTGGCAGAGAAATACGTCATAGAAATAGAGAAGACAAAGCTTTTGAAAAGGAGTTGCAGGTTAGATTTTGACACAAAAGATTTTGAACACATGAGATCCGCTGGGATGAAAGCACACCTTAGGGAGTTACTCCAAAGTTTCCAAACATGGGTAGCCTTAGACTAATGGGAAGGTAGATGGGGAAAGAAAAAAGATAAAAGAAAAAGAGATTCTGCGGAACATACTGCAAATGTGCAGCAGGGCAAGGAGCCAGTGAACATTTTACTGATGAGAGAGATTCCGGGAGGGAATTTTTTTCATGTCCCTTGGAGCAGAAGTTACATCCTGTAATTTACAAATGACTACTCCAAGCTGAGAGAGAAGCCAGTAGAATGGCACCAGCAGACAGACAGGTTTGTGAAACTTGCAAAGTGCCTTTGGGAAGACTCTATTAGAGATAGTAGTTCCATCTGATTTGTTGATGGAGTGCAAGAGGAGCATCGATTAGCTGACAAAAGAACCAGAGCGAGATCAGGTTACAGGTGCACCATCTCCTGACATAATGAAATATTACTATAAAGTAATTGAATTCCTAAAGATGAGAATTTCACCCAAAAACATTGATTGGCAAAGAATAGACAGGACAGCTCAGGAAGCAAAGCAGTCAATATATGCGTAATATGAGAGATTGTTGCAAGCGTTTAAACATTAGAGTGGTATGGAGACAATCGAGCTGAAAGACTGATTCATTTTGTGTTAGGAGTTGTGGAAAGGTTAAGACCTGCAATTTTCCATATTATTAAGAGTCATTTTATTTGTTGGCAAGCAAAGCCGATTGCTGAGGTGTTGCAGTATGCAAAGTACTGTAGTGACGAGATTGAGTTGAAGCAGAGGGAGCTGAAGGAAAAGGGGATGGTGATGCAAATTAAAGCAGCACAAACTGGGATGCAGGGAAATTCTGCACAGCAGCAGCAACAGGGAAATGTGGTGTTTCAAAATCAGATGAGAGGGAGATCGCGGAGGTAATGGAGACCGTAGTCCCGATTTGTATACTGTGGTGGTTCAGAATGATGTGCAGGAAATGAAAAGAGTGTTGCCTCGTCACGCTTGAGGAGTGGTCGGACATTGGAAGCGGGAGTGTCCGAAGATGGTGCAGGAAGGTGTCGTTCAGATAAAAAGTGACATCAATTCGTTTCAAAACATGAGAGGACTGAGAATGAGAGGTCATAATCCGAATTTTCATAATAATGTGAATCAGATGCAGAATTTTCAACCCATGCAGCAGGTGCAAATGCCACGTGCCCAAATTACACATTTGCAGCTGATGGAACAGCAGGTTCCAATGGTATATAGACAGCAAATTCAAATAGCTCAAGCACCAATGGAACAGCTGCAGGTGATGCTTCCTCAACAGGTCACAGGTCAGAGGTCCACCCAAAGTAATAGCACAGTTCACCAATTCCCGTGACACAGTGAGAATGGAATAAATGATGACTGGGTGGCCGAGAGTTTGAATGAAGAGGAATATTTGCTTGTAGCTTCTCTAGAAGTAGATCACAAAGGCCCAAATGTGAAGGGAAAGTTAATGGGTCACAATGATTCATTCATGGTTGACACAGGAGCTACACGCTCTATAGTAAGATCTGCAGAAGTTCCGAATTTGCCTCTTTCAGGAAAGAGAGTCCAAACTGTAGGAGTAGCGAATCAGTATTTGACCAACCCAATTACAGAACCAGTTCAAAATAAAATTGGCAACTTTAAAGAATTGCACAAATTTGTATTCTGTGATTCAAGCCCAGTATCCCTACTGGGAAGAGACTTGCTGTGTAAAACCAGGTGCTTGATTACTTGCTCAAATGATGGAATTGAGATACAGACGAATAGTGATGATGAGGATCACCCTTCTCCTGAGACCGAGTGTGAGACGATAAATGAAGAGTATCCCCCGATTAATTTCTTTCCAGTGTTCATAGTGAAGGAGCTTCCTCCTGATTTGAAGGGAATAGTTAAAGTGAAAGTTTAGGATCTGTCAGGGTCTGGTAAAGGGAGTTGAGCTACTTAAAGTTCCTGTAAAGCCAAACGTGATTTTTCCTCAGATTCCCCAGTACCACATGCCAATGGATATCCTTAAACAAGTTGCTCAAATAATTGCAGAATTTGTAAAACAAGGGGTCTTGAAAGAGATGTTGAGCAGCCATGTAATTCACCAATAATGGGATTAAAAAAGCCCGGTGGGAAAGTTTGAATTGTCGAGGATTTGTGAAAAATAAATGACATTGTTATCAAATGTTGCCCCATGGTGCCAAATCCAGCTGTGATTCGGTTTCAGATTTCATTTGATGCTGAGTGGTGCACTGTCATAGACTTGTCACAAGCCTTCTTTTCTGTGCCTCTTCATGAAGACAATTTCTCTTTTGTTTCAAATTCTAGATTGAGTTTACTGTTGGTGCCGAATACCTCAAGGGTTTTCGGAATCACCTTTCATATTCAATCAGATCCTGAAAAAGAATTTGGAGTCATTGGAATTGCTATTCCAATCGACATTGGTGCAGTACATTGACGACTTGCTGTTTGCATCCAAAAAAAAGGAAGAGTGCAAATATGACACGATTGCCTTATTGAACCTTTCGGGAAAGAATGGTCATAACGTGTCTTCACTTAAACTGCAGTAGTGTCAAAAAGAAGGGAAATACTTGAGTCACCAGGTTGAGAAAGGAACGAGGAAAATATCCAGAGAACGGGTTACAGCCATATTGCAGATGAGTCCCCCAGCCACACAAAGGGATGCCACGATGTTTCTGGAGATGGTAGGTTACTGTCACCAATGGATCCCCATGTTTTCAGTCATTTCCAAGCCCTTGCAGAAGCTGATCCATAAAGAGATCATTGATCCCCTAGTCTTGGACCAGGCTTGCATGAAAGCATTTTCTGAATTGAGAGAGTCTGTACAAAGCTCCAGCTTTGGGTATGCCTGACTACACAAAGCCCTTCACGTTGCTTTGTCATGAGCGTGATGCATGTTCTTTGTCTGTTTTGGCGCAGATCCATGGAGGTGTAAACCATCCAGTAGCATATTTTTCAGCTACTCTGGACCCAGTTGCAGCAGCTTTACCAGGCTGTCTGCGTGCAGTTGCAGAGGTTGGACAGAGCCTCACACAGCGTGACACTCCCTACTTGTAATGCGCCTTCACTCAGCTGAAGTTTTACTTACCCACACCAAGACGCCAATATCTGACAGGTGCAAGATTACCATGTTCTGAGGCAACTATTCTAGGGTCACCAAATGTGTCTTTGAAAAGACCCGACAACCTTGCTTCTGAATGAAAATGTTGAAATTGAAAAGTTGGAAGACATGGAGCATGATTGTCTTGAAGTAACTGGTCTGTGCACAAAACCGAGACCTCTTGCTAGAGACACCCGATTGGAAGAAAACTACCAAATTACCTTTATTGATGGTTCCTGTCTAAGAGACAATACAGGAGTACTAAGAGCATGATATTCTGTGTGCACAATTACTGGTATACTAGAAGCTTCCTGGCTTGGAGTAGTATATTCTGCACATGTAGCAGAACTGGTAGTCCTTACTAGAGCATGCCATGTTTCTGCTCAGGTTAAAGTTACCATCTATACAGATAGCCAGTATGGATTTGGAATAGTCCATGTCTTTGGCCAATTGTGGTCATTGAGAGGTTTCATGACCTTTTCTGGTTCGTCAGTGAGAAATGGTGAGAGAATTAAAAAATTGTGGCAGCCAACCAAATGCCTGAAAAGATTGCAATGGTGAAATGCACTGCACATCTGAAATCACAAGATTTTGGTGGTCATTATGACATTGGTGGTGTACTGACCGCCACTGTTAAAGTAGCAGTAATACCATCAGCAGCCTGGTGATAATTACATTCAAATTGTGAAAGTGGTGGTGATACCTTCAATAGACAGCAAATGTACCACACCAACCGCCAAGGCATTAACACCACTGACCATGGCGGTAGCTACCTACAACCAGCAGAAGTCAAGGTACTGCCCACCATATTATGACATAGTAAATCACCAGAATTTCTGGGGCGGTACCAACACCATCAAAAGCCTGGCGGAAACACATTACAGAAAATGAAAGGCTCACCATCAGGGACACAGAGGACTCCGTGGCTGCCATGGAACTGGAACTCCAAGTCTTCCCTATGTTCCACCATGCCAAGGCCGTCCTGGAGCACCAACGCCGACGAAGACGATGACGGTGAGTAAAGCCGCCTAGTACACAAGGGAGGGAGGGAGGAAAAGGAGAGTAACACACACGCGCACCATATACACACACACACACACCACATACAAAGAACCAGCTGCAGAGTAAATCAACTGTCACAGGACCCACGAGCAAATAATGCAAGGACAAAAATTCTGAAGTACAAATACTGTAATTTGCTGCCAACAGCCACCATAATGAATCATGAAATAAAAATGCAGACGTCAATGTGAAGATTGAGCCAATGGCCAGTCCAAAGTACCAAAGGGCCTCATGGCCCCAGGGCATAGTCCAAGCCCAAACTTGACTACTGACAACATCTGGACTCCACTGTTCAGGGGCATCATGTTGGAACTAGGCAGGCACCTCGGGGGGAAGAGGGGTTGGGGGGGCACCTCAGCTAGAGTTGGTTTCATGCCCACTGGTTCTGGAGGGACTCTTTGCCCAATAGTCTCTGGAGGGGAGTGAAAGGCCACAGTCTCTGGAGTGGGTATCATGCCCACTGGTTCTGGAGGGCGTTCCTTGCCAAAAAGTCTCTAGAGGGGAGTGAAAGGCCACAGTTTCTGGAGTGGGTGCCATGCCCACTGGTTCTGGAGGGGGCTCCCTACCCAGTAGTCTCTGGAGGGGAGTAAAAGGCCACAGTGTCTGGAGGGTGGGCTACATACCCTCGGGTGGTGGAGGATGCTCATTGCCCTGGTGAGGGATGGTGAGGGGGCTTCTTGCCCTCAGCTGGTGGAGGGAGGTCCTTGGGTTACTTTGGTGGTGGGGGGTTCCTTGCCCTCGGGTGGTGAGGGGGCTCCTTGGGTTCCTCTGGTGGTGGAGGGGGCTCCTTGTCCTCGGATAGTGGACGGGGTTCCTTGAGTTCTTTTGGTGGTGGAGGGGCTCCTTGCCCTGAGATGGTGGAGGGGTCTCCTTGGGTTCCTTTGGTGGTGGAGGGGGCTTCTTGCCTTTAGGAGATGGAGGGGTGATCCTTGGGTTCCTTCTTGTGACGGGCCCCCTTGATGTTTGTCATGTGACTTGTGTCCTTGCCTTCAGGTCTAGTAGGTGCCTCCACTGACCCACTCCTATGTCCCTTGGGTTTTGCTGTTTTTGAGGCAGAGGTGTGGACTTACTGGGAGTGGCTGCTGTCACACTCAGAGGCCTCTTCGTGCCAGCAGCAGATTTCTTGGTGGGGGCAGTGGCAGACCTTTTTGTTGAGGTGCTGAGCTGGGTAGTTGGGACCCTGCACTTATGGGCAGGATGGGGGGGAGGGAGAGGGAAGAGGTCAAGATGGACAAAGAAAAGCTTCTTAGGGATGGTGGGGTGGGATGTGGGAGGAGGGATGAGAGTGGAGGTAGAGGTAGTGTTTGTAGGGGGTGTATGTTTCCCGGACCTAGGTGCAGGTGCATGGACAGTGTGTGTGTGTGTGTGTGTGTGTGTGTGGTGGATGGCTGTTGGGTGTCTGAGTGCGAGCATTTGTGTTTCTTAGGAGATGGGTCGACAGGGTGGGAGAGGACAAAGACGACCTGTGGATGGATGCTGTGGAGGAGTCTGCAAGTGAGGTAGGAGTGCTGCATGATGTGGTGATGGTGGTTGTAGCTGTTGATGCAATGCATGCAGGTGTGAGTGCGGATGTGACAGTGAGGGAGGAGAAGGAGGAGGGAGAGATAGTGAAGGCAGTGGATGTTGTGTGTGCTACAGTCTGTTGTTTGTGTCAGTGCTTGTGGCTTGACGTTTGCTGCCTGTGTTTGTCTTTGCCAATCTTATGTGATGTTTTGTGTGCATGCTTGTCTGTATCTGTGCATGGGATGGGTTGTGGATGAGGAGACTGGGAATTGGTAGTTGGAGGGGTGACAGTAGGACCAGGGACACTGGCTGCCATCAGAGAGGAGGCCAGAGCCTGAAACAATCTCTGTAGGGCCACCATCCCACTGTGGATGCCCTCCAGGTAGGCATTGCATTGCTGCATCTGGGATGCCAGCCCCTGGATGGGATTCACTATGGTTGGCTGCCCTACAGAAATGGATCTCAGGAGGTCAATAGCCTCCTCAGTGATGGCAGCAGGGCTGACTGGGGCAGGGTCTGAGGTGCCTGGGTGAAGGAGATGCCCACCCTCCTGAGTGAGCTGGCACAGGGAACTTGTTGGGGGGGCTACTGCAAGGTCGGTGCTGGTACAGGGGGTGGTGGCTATACCTGTAACTGGGGCTGCTCTAGAGGTGTTTGCCATCACCAGGGAGCTCCCACCGGAGAAGGATTCAGAGTCAGTGTTGTTACCTCCTGTCCCTGTTCCTATGCACTGCACTGGCCATCCATTGGCTAGGTACCACAGCAGGATGAGAGCCAACCACTGCCATCTGCATCCCTCCTGGGACCTACTAAGCTCTGTCTGACATGGAATGCCACCAAGCTAGCTAACACGCAGTGGAAGTGTTGTCATGTGAAAAGTCAGGAATCAAGTGAGGTTATAGTCAGAAAATGGTGGTCAAATCTGAGGCGGTGTATACCGTCACGCCGCCAGTGATCCTCATTGGACACTGTACTCCATAGATCCCCATTTTGCCAATGAGGAATGGCATGGTGGTGCATGACCGCCTTCCACCATGACGCCCAGCACTGGCGGAGTTACATCACTTCCACCTGTCCCTACATACAGGACAGGCGGTCCTGTGTGCACGATTTTTATGGTGCAGGTACACATTCTTAAATAGAAAACTGTGTCATTGCTGTCAATTGTACATATATTGCCATTTACATAGTCCAGCAACATACATGGTCAATGCATACTGAAGTGGTGGTTCCATTGTTTGTCACTCTCTTCTCACTCTTGTATCTCCTAGGTATCTACCACTGTGAAGGAATAGGAGGAGGATGCAAGCCCCCAGGTACCTACCCCTTGTGGACTTGGCTACACTGTAGGACATGCACATAATACTAACCTGTAGACTGGACAAGGCCACCATCATAGAGTTATGTGCACAATTGGAGCCTGATCTGATATCTGATATCCATCAACCCACTGTGATTCCCCCTCTTGTGCAGGTTCTATCAGTGCTCCATTTCCTGACAACTAGCTCTTTTAAAGTGACAGTGGGCTTAGCTGCAGGAATGTCAAAGCCAATGTTCTCAATAGTGCTGGCAAGGGTTTTGTCTGCCTTGCTCAAACACATGTGCAGCTACATTGCTTTCCCCCAAGTGGATGATTTGGCCAATGTGAAGGCTGGTTTCTATGCAATGGGACATATTCCGAATGTTATTGGGGCCATTGATGGAACACATATAGCATTTGACCCCCCCGGGGCCAATGAACAGGTGTTCAGGAATCGAAAGAGTTTCCACTCATTCAATGTGCAAATGGTGTGCCTGGCTGACCATCACACCTCCCATGTCACTGCCAAGTATCCTTGGGTCAGTGCATGATGCCTTCGTCTTGAGGAATAGCAGCATCCCACATGTGATGGCACAACTACAGAGGCACAGGGTGTGGCCTATAGGTGAGCCTGAGTTCCCACCCAATGCACGTCAGTGTATGCTTTCAATAGTCATCCCCCATGCCATTGTGCAAGGCTAATGTTTGTCCCTCAATTCTTGCAGGTGTCTCTGGCTACCCAAACCTGTCCTGGCTCTTGACCCATGTAAGGAATCAGAGGACAGGGTCTGAGAATAGGTATAATAATGCTCATGGGTGAACCAGCAGAATAATTGAGAGGACCTTCGGTCTCCTGGGGTTCATATGCCTCCATCTGATGGGTGGATCCCTCTGCTACTCCCCTGAGAAGGTCTGCCAGATATTTGTTGTATGCTGCATGTTGCACAACCTGGCCATCAGATGACATGTGTCCTATCTGCAGGAGGAGGAGGGAGAAAATGCTCCGGTGGCAGCAGTGGGCCCTGAGGACAGTGAGGATGTGGACAACAGGACATCAGTTATATGGCAGTATTTCCAATGACATACACATAAGACAGTAGAACTGACCATTCCTCTGAATATTTGTATTCTGTGTGGCCTTAGCATGATGGCAGTCACTTCCTTAGCATCCCAACTGAATGTCACCTATGCTGTCCTATTTTGCAGATGTTGGTGTGGTTCAGCTGTGTACTGATGTGATGGCTATAAACTGCTACAGACCATTTTTTGGATGGAATCACAAACATCAGGACAATTGCACAAGGTAAAACAGTTCAACACATTGAACATTTTTGTCAGATAAAGCACTATCCCTCAAGTTGTGTTCAAGGGTGTTTATTGAAGTGATAATTTTGAAGGAGTAGTGCAATGGAATGGGGTGATGGTAGAGGAAAGTCCAGGGTGTTGGTCAAGACTGTTTGTATCACAGGTCCAGTGTCCATGGGATCATAGGAAGGGTAGCAATGGCAGTTCAAAGTGGACAAGGTGACAGAGTGGAACACAAGGGGGACATTCAGGAGGGTATAATTTCCTGGCGGTGGTCTTGGTCTTGGCAAGTGTCTCTGTCTGTCTAGGTCACAGGGAACGTTTGCATGGAGGTTCACCTTCTGCAGGGGAGAGGTGGTTGTGGCCTGTGGGGTCTGTGGCAGGGCCTCCTGTCCACTAACAGCAGCAGATGTGGAGGGCTGTTCAGTTCACTGGCTATTGGTAGGGGCCTACTGGTGTACTGTGTAGTCCCTCGTGATGTTGGCCATATCACCAAGAACCCCTGCTATGGAGACCATGGTGTTGTTGAGGGCCTGCAATTCTTTTCTAATCTCCTGGTGGTGTTCCTCCTGCAGCCAGAGGTTCTCCTGCATGATGGTTATCACCTGACCCATCTTGTCCTGGGATTGTTGAGATGCCCAAAGGACATTAGTGTGTGCCTCCTGGGCAGTTGGTTCCCTTGGCCTATCCTCCCCCTGGCGCACAGCTGTCCTTTGTGTGTCCCTGTCCCTTTGTGCCTGTGTCCCCTGAATGGCGTGCCCACTGCCACTGACCCCAGGACCCTGATTGTCTTGCCTGTGAAGTGTAAACTGGGGTCCCTGTACAGGTGGGCACATTGCTGATTGATGTGTCCTGGGGACAGAGGTGTTGGGACGTTGGGTGGCTGCTATGGTGTTGGATCCTGAAGGGAGAGGCTCTGTGGTGGACTGGGTATGGGCTGGGGTAGCCGATTTACCAGTGGTTCCTGATGGGCCAGGGAGCTCATCCAGATCCAGTAGTCCAGAGCTGCTGTCATCACTGGGGGCATCTTTTGGTGGGGGACTGGGTAGCCGTGGTACCTCCTTGCCGCTGAGATTTACTGGGGAACCTGTGGGGATGTAAGTGGTGTATTGTGCTACATGTCTGTGACATATTCTGCATCCCTAGCTTCCTCTATATTGTTGCTGTTGACCTGCCACTTTTGTTTGTGTATGGTGATGTATTGTGCGAATATTATTTACCCATGCTGTGCATGCATTGGTGGTGGGTGTACATGCAGGGATGGGAGGGATGTGCATGCAATGGGTATGGCATGCAGGGCTTGGCATTTAGGATTGTTGTTTGTGTTGGTGCACTGTGTGTGATGGAGTAGAGTGAGGGGTGTCTGGTGAGGGCTGGTGGTGGCATGCAGGTATGGGGGATAGGTAGTAAATATTGACTCACCAGTGCCCAGTCCTTCGGCAACTCCAGTGAGTCCCTCAGGATGCAGAACTGCCAAGACTTGCTCCTCCCATGCTATCAGCTGTGGGGGAGGAGGTGGGCATCCATCGCCAGTCCTCCGGATAGCGAGCTGGTGCCTTGCTGCCATGGAGCGTACCTCACCCCCGTAGGTCGTTCCACCTCTTCTTGATGTTGTCCCTTGTTTGTGGATGCTGTTCCATGGCGTTCACCCGGTCCACAATTCTCTGCCATAGCTCCATCTTCCTTGCAATGGAGATTTGGTGTAGCTGTGCTCCAAACAGCTGTGGCTCTACCCTGACTATTCCCTCCACCATGACCCGGATCTCCTCATCAGTGAAATAGGGGTGCCTTTGTGGGGACATGGGTGTTGTGTGGTGTGTGTTGTGGTGTGGGGTGCATGACGGATGAATGGGTGTGTGTGGTGTCTGTGTAGTTGTGTCGATGATTTGAGTGGCTATCTCTTGGTTATTTTTCGTGTTAAGAAAGGGTTGTGGGTAATGTGAGTGTGTGTTTTATAGTGCTGTGGGTGGGTGTGTTGTGTGTATCAGTGTCAGGTGTGTGTTTTTAGTAATAGCCAATGTTGTGTTGTTTTGTATTTGGGTGGCAATTCTGACTGTGCCGGGGTATACCGCCAATGATTTACCACCATTGACTGTCCACTGTGGTGATTCGTAGGTCATAATGTGGAGGGCATTCTTTTGTTGGTGCAATGGTATGGGTGTTCGTACTGACACTTTAACACTTACCTTTGGTCTGGCTGATATGTGTTTGTGGCAATATTCTATTGATTTAGTGTGTGTGTGTCATCATATGACGAACAGATGTTTGCCTCAGTGACAGTATGTAGGCGGCCGTCACTGTGGCGGTAAGTGGGATTTACCGCCAATGTCACAATGAGGTCCTTTGTGTCAATGGGAAATGGATATGCAGATCAAGTTACAAGGTTTTACGCATTGAACTGTGCATCGTTCAAAGATAAGTGGGAATTGTTACTGGGAGAAGATAAAACAGGTCCAAGTTTTGCATTGCAAGTAATAGATACATTGGAAAAAATTGAAAACATTGCAGAATAATGTTGGCAGTGAGAAAAAATGTTAATGGAGCAAAATGAAATGTATACAGTGACAGGATGAATTGTGAGTTTCGGAGGATGGCCAATTAGTTTTGCTGAACAATCTATTGTCTCAAATTCCTAGGTATTATCATGGACAAGCACACGTTCGGAGGGATGCCTTGATTCAATTGTTCAAACATAATTGGTTCAACCTGAGGTTTAGACAAGTTAGTGAAGCAGTTTGCCATTGTTGCATCATTTGTCAGCAAAAGAAGGTGGGAAAAGGGACAGTGTTAAAATTTGAGCCACACTGGAAGAGCAGGAGGTCCATTCAGCAGAATTGAAATGGATTTTATTGACATGCCTGTGTGTTGAGGTTTGAGATATGTGTTGGTGATTGTCTGCATCTTTAGTCACTCGATAGAAGCGTGCCCATAAACAAAGAAATTACAGCCTCACAGTGGCAAAATTACTGCTTAGGCAACTGATACCACGTTTTGGGTTTCAGATCTCTTTGGAATCAAATAGGGGAAGTCTTTTCAATGATGGAGTAGATAAATTACTATGTGCAGTCTTGAACTTTTTGAACAGAAGTTGCATTATAGTTATCACCCTGAAGCATCAGAACTAGAGGAACAGATGAATGGTACTTTGAAATCAGGAATGGCGAAAATGTGTGCGTCCACGAATCTGAAATGGCCAGACACACTGCCATTAGTTCTGATGATAATGAGAAACACACCTGACAGGAAGACAGGTTTGTCACTGCACAAAATCTAGATGGGAAGAGCAATGAGGTTGCCAGTGGTCCCTGCGAATGCACTTGTGATACAGATGTGATACAGATGATAAAGATGACATGGTGTTGGACTACTGCAAAGCTCTGGCTGATGAAGTTTGCTCTTTCTCTCAGCAGGTGGAAGCCACCACACTGCCACTGATCCAAGATCAAGGACACACCCTGAGGGTGGGTGACTAGGTGGTTGTCTGGAAACACCTGAGGAAGAATTGTTTGGAGCCTCGGTGGAAAGGCTGGATCTGAGCCCACTGAGGATGGTTCAGTCACTCCTGTGAGAGACGAAGGAGAAGACCTCCAGGAGTGTAACAGTGAGCCAATCTCAACTGAGGCAACAGGAGAGTCTAGTCAGAGGAGGGCTCTCCCAAAAAAAGATATTATTGAGAGATAAACAGAACAAACGCCAGACCCCGAGGGGGAAGGAGTTGAAGCGGACCAAAGCCAAAGTGATCTGACTACTCCCGAACCAGTTGCATGATTCAAGTCCAACACTGAATAGAACACTGACCAAAGGTCCACTGAAAGGAGATAAGTGGCAGGAGTCACAAGCAAAGAGAAAGGAAGCAGTTGTTGTGACAACAATCAAGGAAGAGGTAGATACAACTAGGAGAGAAGATCTGAGTGAAGGAGAATTGAATGTAGATCACAAATTGAAAAGAAAGAGAATTGCAAGTTGAAGGCATGCAGGTTTTCTGAATGGGTGCATGCAACAACATGTGAATGACAAAGAGAGTGTTTGTCTTAGTATTTTTATCGAGACATTCCAGATCAATATTTTGGCACTTGAAGGAAAGCAGCTACCTGAACTGTTGAGACAAATTTGAGAGAAAAAGTACAAGGAGAGATTCACTGTTGAAAGTAGCTAGAAATGACTTTGATAACCTGACTCGACAAGATAACCTGATTTGACAAGCTGCCAATTTTTGAGAAAAGGGATCCTGGACGTGAGACTGAAAGCTGTAAATAACTGCTGAAAAAAGATTTTTATTTTTGATTTTTGCTGTATAGTTTCTACATTTTCTCTTCTACTTTCTCATTCTTTACAGATCATGAGTAACATTAGGCAGAAGGGTAGGAAGAACAGGTGCTGTAAATACATGAATGTTGGTTTGGCTATTGTATGCGTGGTATTTAGTGTGATATTCATTGTGGGTTTGATTGTTCTTGACACGAGTAATGCCAACTATACTTCAGCTTTATAGACGACTGCCACATTAATAGCGATAGAGAAGTTTAAGCTAGATGAGAAGTATCAGCACGTAGACAATGCTCTAGGGGAACTTTCTTCTAATGTCATCTATCGCATTTTGAGTGAGTATGTTGAGACGATGGATGCGAAAAATTGTTTTGTGTGTATGCCGAATCCTTCTTCAGTCGAAGAAGGAGTTACCTGTCATAGTTTGCTTCTTACTTATGGGATAATTTGCAGCCTGGTACTAACAAGATTCTATAACCAGGAGTACATTCAGCATTTCTACTCCAGTCATGATATAGTGTTTTCGTTTGTCCCTATAATTAGGTATCTGGGTAGAGTAGCTAAGGTCAATGATGTAGTATTAGTGAGGGGTTTCTTTGAGCCCACATTAACTTTTGGCATGGCTTATGCTCACAGGAATAACCTGACATGCTTGCTTACACCTTTAGAAAAAAGCTTCTTAGATCACACAGATGACATGAGAAAGGTATTGAAGGAGAAGTTAGAAAAGGGCTTAGAGAAAAGTACTTACAAGAATGCTTATGCTTATAGTGAAATAAAAACACAAGGAAAATTAGCTTTAGATGCACAACACATGGGGAAACTTTGTGTATACAGGCCTATATTTAGCACTGTCACTTTATTTGTGGGAACAAGTGAATGTAGACGTGTTTTTGTTTCAGAGTAAATGGAAATTTATGCTGAATGGACAGGATCCAGTGATTCCTGGCATACATTAAATCTGTGGACTTGATGCTTATTACCGTCTTCAAGAGGATGGTATGGCACATGTTATTTGGGAATAATTTTCCCAAAGATTTTCCAACTGGATGATTTAAAGAAATTTCCAAAAGTGACTGAATTACATCACATTAGCCAAAGGAGAATCTCCTTGTGGTATAGTGGGAGATATAGTTGAAGCAATGATTCGTTCAATAGGACTTGTACTGAATTCTACAAAGATTCAAAAGTTTTCTACTATTATTGATAACATGCTGACAAATTTATCAGGAGCCATGATTCTGCTAGATACAGAATTAGTTGCTATAAGAGCAGTGAGTCTACAGAACCGCTTGTTAGACATTATTTTCTAAAAGGATTTTGCAAAATGCTTAATTCGAAGAATTGCTGTTCGTTCATTCCTGATAATAGCAAAGAAATTAAAAGCTTATTTACTAATCTGACTAATGAAAGTGCTGATTTAAAAGAATTGAAAGAACCAGGTGTTTGGAAGAAGGTTGGCAAAGGATTTGCTTCAGTGGGAAATTGGATCAGCACCATTGGGAAGGGGATATTATTGAAAATAATACAAGGGATAATGATTATTGTGGTTTGCATAATTGGATCATGGGGAAAATGAAAATTATGTAGAATGATTAAATTGAAGAAAATGAAAACATGATCAAAGGCGAGAAGAAATGAAAAGAGAAAAATTTCTTCAGGGGAAATTCAGGGAGGGAACAAAGATTTGAAGGGATTGAAATGACAGAATTTTAGCTGATGCAAAAATTTGTGTGGGAAGATTTGGTGTGATGACACATTTAGTAATCAGAAGAGGAATTGTTAATGCAGAAATTATTAATGACTATTCATGTATTTTGAATGTTGAATTAGCGTAGCAAATCTATTAACTTAGAGGAAAATAATGCATGCATTTGACGGTGTGCCCACAAGAATGGCACCCTATGTTCACGAAGTGTACTTATTAATGGCTTTTTAATATGAAATGTTGAACTTATGCTTCATTAATGTAGTAATATTTCATATTAAAGGTTATGTATCATGGATTAGCTTTATTAAATGTAGGCCTTAACTTAGTAAGGTCTTGGCCTAGTTGCAAGGCCTCATGTCAAGCTGCATTTCTTAGGCATTTTATAAAATGGATGATTAGAGAATTAAACTGTGATCTTCCACTGTACTGACCATGTCCTCGTACTTGAAGATCTTTCTCATGAGAAACTGATTGCTAGAAGATGCTGTACTTGCTAGTGCAACAATGTTTAATGCAGTGTGCATAAAACTGACATTCCCAGAAGACAATGAATACTCTGACCGGAGTATAAGCTGCAACAATATTGATACCTGATGAGCCGATTGATGAGAGAAGGAGAAGAGGAGCCAATTATATATGTGAACCATGTACTAGTAAAAACGTAGATTTTAAGTTTTAGTTTCATTGGACAATGGGTGAACTTGTGACCCCTGACCTGATTTTAGGTCGGGTTTCACTCCCCATGCTGTGCACCTCCTCCTGACTGCGTCCGTGCCCTCTACCCCGCCCTCGCTGCTGCTGCGAGTTTGAGGCCCTCCACCACCTGCAGGCACCTGCCTGCACCTCATCCCTGGTGTCTAGTGGTTGCCATAAGTATTGTGTGTGTGTCCTGTAATTTTCTTTCTTTTTGTGTCTTCTTTTGCTGCTGTAGCTCCATTTTTAGAGTCCTTTGCTGTGAGCCTTTTTGCCTTTTTTATCTTTTTACTGGCTTTTTTCTCTTTTTAGTGCCTTTTGCGGATTTTCTTAGCCACGCTCTCTGTTCCGTTTCCACCGCTGCATCCCCTGCGGCCCGCTCCCCCTCACGCCCCCATTCGCCCACTGCTCCCGCCCCCCAGCAGCTCCTTCCTCCCACCTCCCCTGCTTAATGGCTGCCGCTGCGCGCTGCATAAGTGGCTCCTGACCTGATTTTAGGTCGGGTTTCACTCCCCACACCGTGCAGCTCCTTCTGAGTGCATTCATGCCATCTAGCCCCCCCTCGCTGCTGCTGCGAGTTCGAGGCCCTCAACCACCCTCAGGCACCCGCCTGCACCTCATCACTGGTGTCTAATGGTTGCTGTAAGTATTGTGTGTCTGTCCTGTAATTGTCTTTATTTTTGTTCCTTCTTTTGCTGCTGTATCTCCTTTTTCAGACTCCTTTGCTGTGAGCCTTTTTGCCTTTCTTCTCTTTTTTCTCTTTTTTTCTGCCTTTCGCAGTTTTTTTAGCTGTTCTCTCTGTTCCCTTTCCCGCCCCTGCGTCCCCGCCCCCCTCGCACCCCCATTCACCCACCGCTCCCGCCTCCCAGCTGCTCCTCCCTCCCACCTTTCCTTTTTAATGGTGGCCGCTGCGTGGTGCTAAGAGTGACCCCTGACCTGATTTTAGGTTGGATTTCACTCCCCACACCGCACATCTCCTCCTGACTGCGTCTGTGCACTCTACGCCGCCCTCACTGCTGCTGCAAGTTCGAGGCCCTCCGCCACCGAAGGCACCCGCCTGCGCCTCATCCCTGTTGTCTAGTGGTAGCTGTAAGTATTGTGTGTCTGTCCTGTAATTGTCTTTCTTTTTGTGCCTTCTTGTGCTGCTGTATCTCTGTTTTCAGACTCCTTTGCTGTGAGTCTTTTTGCCTTTTTTCTCTTTTTTCTGCCTTTTGCTGCTTTTCTTAGCAGCTCTCTCTGTTCCCTTTCCCGCCACTGCATCCCCTGCGGGCCCGCTCCCCTCGCGCCCCCATTCGCCACCACTACCTCCTCCCAGCTGCTCCTTCCTCCCACTTCCCCTTGCCCCTGCTCCCCGTCCCCCACACCGCCCGATGCTGCTACAGTGCCAACAACCTCCTCACCCTCAACACAGGCCACTCTGCCTCCTGCTTCAAAGCCACCCCGAAGATCACCCACGGACCCTTCACCTGCAGGAACTGCAGCTTCTCGTGCCGCCAAACACCACACCAGAACCAAACGCAACCACCTGAACTGCATCCTCCCCAACACCCGCTCCGTCCACAAGCACGCCATAGAACTTTGGGACCTACTCATCTCATCATCCCCAGACGACACCTGCCTCACCAAAACTTGGATGAACCCCTCCTCGGAACCCGACATCGCCACAGCCATCCCTGAAGGCTATAAGATCATCTGCAGAGACCGCTCCAACAGATTGGGAGGAGGGATTGCCATAGGCCACAAGAACACAGTTAGAATCTCGACCAACACAGATGACGCCCTTGACACTGCCAAAAACTTACATTTCCAGATTTACATCCATGCCAACACCACTCTCAGAGGAACCCTCATCTACAGGCCCCCCGGCCACAGTTCAGTGACTCCATCGCGGACTTAATCAGCACCCATGCACTTGCCTCTACTGACTACATCCTACTTGGCGACCTGAATTTTCACTGCGAGAACGCCAACAACAGCAACTCCACCGCCTTGATCGCCAAGCTTGCCAACCTCGGTCTCAAACAACTTGTCACAACGCCCACACAATCTGCTGGCCACACACTCGACCCCATCTTCTCCGCCAGCAGCCATGTCACCTTCAGCCATACCACGGAACTCCACTGGACCGACCACAGCTGCGTCCACTTCATCTTACAGAAACACGCCACACACCACCACCCACAACAGATCCCCCACCAAAGCTGGAACAAGATCACTGAAGACCAGATGATCTCCACCCTCGCCTGTGCCCCGCTGCCCATCACCACTGACCCGAACACAGCCGTCCTCAACCTCAGACAATGGATAGGTGACTGTGCCAACACCCTTGCCCCAATCAGGAAACCCTCCAACAACTGCACCAGCACTAAGGCCATCTGGGTCACCACTGACCTTCAGTCCTCCAAGCGGAAGTGCTGATGAATCGAGAGGAAGTGGCACCACAAAGAAACAGAGAGCAACCACACCGCCCTTAAGACAGCCATCCGCAAGCACCGCCAACTAATCCAGACTACCAAGAGATCCTTCTACCAGGATCGCAGCGACAACAATGCGCCCAACAGCAAAGGGCTTTTCAGCATCGTCAAGGAACTCGCCAACCCCAGGTCCTGCTCCATCGACCCCCATCCCTCACAAGACCTCTGCCACTCCCTCTCCACCTTCTTCCACCGCAAGATCATGGACATCCACGACAGCTTCAACATCTCAAACCCCACAGCCACCACAAACCCCAACGCACCCAGCCACATCAACCTCCTGCTCTCCTGGACCCTCATCAACGATGAGGACACCATCAAAACCATGAGCACCATCCACTCCGTATCACCCTCTGACCCCTGCCCCAGACACATCTTCAACAAAGCCCGCCCCATCATCGTCCCCCAACTCCGTATGATCATCAACGCCCTGCTAAAGAAACCCAAAGCGGACACCGAAGATCTCAAGAACTACCGACCCATCTCCCTCCTCCCCTTCCCGGCGAAGGTCATAGAGAAGATCGTCAACCGCCAACTGGCCCGCTTCCTGGAAGACAATAATAAGCTGGACACCTCTCAATCCGGATTCCGGAGGAACCACAGCACCAAGACTGCCCTCATCGCCTCAACCGACGACATCAGGACCATGCTCAACAAAGGCAAAACTGAGGCCCTCATCCTCCTAAACCTTTCGGCTGCCTTCGATACCATCTGTCACCACACTCTCCGCACATGCATCTATGACGCAGGGATCTGCCACAAAGACCTGGACTGGATTACATCCTTTCTCTCCGGCAGAACCCGGAGAGTCCGTCTCCCTCCCTTCCTCTCTGAAGCAACTAAGACCATCTGCAGCGTGCCCCTAGGATCCTCGCTCAGCTCAACCCTTTTTAACATCTACATGGGGTCACTGGCCAACATCGCTGATCCCACAACCTCAACATCATCTCCTACGTCGACGACACTCAGCTGATCCTCACACTCACCAATGACCCGCCAACGCCAAAACCAACCTCCACGACGGAATAAAGGTCATCGGCAACTGGATGGAGAGGAGCAGCCTAAAACTGAACTCAGACAAGACAGAGATCCTCATCCTCGGCTCCAACCGCTCTCCATGGGATGACTCCTGGTGGCCAGCCGCCCTTGGAACCGCACCAGTGCCCACCAACCACACATGAAACTTAGGTTTCATCCTAGACTCAGCGCTCACCGTGACCCACCATGTCAACGCCGTCTCATCTTCCTGCTTTAACACCATCCGCATGCTCCGCAAGATCTTCAGATGGATCCCCACCGAAACAAGAAGGACAATCACCCACTCCTTTGTCAGCAGCAGACTGGACTACGGCAACGCACTCTATGCGGGAACCGCGACCAAGCTCCAGAAAAAAATGCATCGTATACAGAACGCCTCTGCATGCCTCATCCTCGACATCCCACGCCACAACCATATCTCAGCCCACCTGAGAGACCTACACTGGTTCCCTGTCAACAAAAGGATCACCTTTAAACTCCTCATCCACGCTCACAAAGCACTCCACAACACTGGCCCTGCCTACCTCAATGAGCGACTCACCTTCCACACTCCCAACCATAAACTCCGCTCCGCCAACCTCGTTCTTGCCACCGTCCCTCGCATCCACCGAACTACAGTCGGCGGCAGATCTTTCACTTACCTCACCGCCAAGACCTGTAACTCCCTCCCCATCCACCTATGACAGACCTAGGACCTGCTGACCTTCAGGAAACACCTCAAGGCCTGGTTGTTCGAGCAGTAACACTTTACCCCCCCTCCTTTCAGCACCTTGAGACCCTAGCGGGTGAGTAGTGCGCTTTACAAATGATTGATTGATTGAGTGATTGATCCCCTGACCAATTAGGATGTTGGAAGTAACTTTAGGAAATCTATCTTAGCCAGATTGCACTGAGAAGAAGCCACCATTTGCCCATTTTTTTTTTTTTTTTTTTTTTTTTTTTTTTTATTGGAAGGAAACACATAACACATATATTCTTATGTCATTATACACTGAAGGCTTAAAAAAAATAAAAAAAAAGGGAGAAAGAAAAAATAAAAATATTACCAAGTTATATCATACGTACTACAAAACACAAAACCTAGCCACCCCTCAAGCTCTATCTAGAAGTGGTACCCATTGATTTATTCAAAAGGGAGTGGCCCGATCATTGTGGGCCTGTATCCAAGCCTGAAACAGACCCCATATTATCTTCCCTTTCCTCCTGGCTTGTCTCCCCTTCCGTTCATACAGTGACATCTCCAAGTGATATACAGACAGCAGCCTAGCCAGCCATTGTTGCCAGGACGGGGGTCGTAGATCCAGCCATGCTGTTGATAAACAGATTCGAAACACCGCCATAGCTACAAAGATAAACGCTCTGTGAGGTCCAGCGATTTCGCCATCAGTCCCGAAGACCATTATCTCAGGCGTGAGGACAAGATCATAGCCCACTACCTCCTTCAACACAGATTGAATACCTTCCCTTGAGGCTTTTAACTCCCCACATGTGGCCATCATATGTATAATATCTGCACCATGCATCCCACATCTTGGACAGTTTGTTCCTGACACACATCCCCATTTGGCAAGATGGGCTGGTGTATGATACAGATCAAACAAAGTCTTGTAATGCTGTGCTTGTAGGGAAGATGATAATAGAATAGTATATCCCAATTCCAGTGATCTCAAAAAATTATTACTACCATCCGCCAGCTTCTTACTCCACCTCTCCTTGTTCTTTTCTAAATCATCTGCTTCTTCTACCATTAAAATAGGGTAAATTGACCTAATAGTTATGCTGGGCTTAGCCAGAATATCGTTCAACAGTTGATTACTTTTAAATCCCTGGACCCCCCCTGTTTTTTTCGCTAAAAAGTTCCTTATCTGTAGATATTTGAAGAAGTCCCTTTTCTGTAGACCATATTGCTCCTGTAGATCTCGAAACGTCTTGACCCCCGAGTTGTCGAAAAAGTTTCCTAGCCTGGTAATACCTGATGTACACCACTTAGCCATATATCTATCATGAAATATTTCAGGAAGTAATGGATTCTTCTTGATCATGGTATAATAGTTGTATCTACCGAATCCTTTCTTTTTATACCATAATCGCCAGCACTTGTGAGCCGCTCCTAGGACTTTATACCTAGTTTTCTTATAATATCCAGGCTCATGGAATGTTACCAAACACCCATTGGCTGCAGCTCCTATCTGCAGCTCATATATATTGGGGCTATCTGCCTTTATAGCGCCTTCTGTGTCAGATCCCAGTAGCGGACACATATGCTGAAAGGCTGCTGCCATTTGATATAGTTTTACATTCGGCAGGGACCACCCACCCCTTTCACGGGGAAGAGACAAAAATTTACTCGATCTCCTACACTTGCCATACGCCCATATAAATCTCATAATTATTCTATCAATCTCTTTAAATTTTACGTTAGCAAAGTTCAATGGTATAGCACGAAATAGATACAACAACTTTGGGAGGAAGATCATCTTTATCATATTACATCGCCCTACAATGGTTAAATGTAGATTATTCCATCTGCATGTATCATCTCTAAATTTGGCGAGTATAGGATCTAAATTTAGGTTTACGACTTCATCTACATTTGGTGTAATATTAATACCTAAATATACTGCATGGTCCACCCTCCGTGGATCTTTGATATTTGTGTATTGATTAGCCAACAGCTGTGTCTTAGCTCCATTTAACAGATACCCGGAAAACCTTCCGAATTTTTTCGTCACCACTTCAATCTCTCTCAGTGCTGAATCAGGAGAGGGTGTTAGTATGGCTATATCATCTGCATATGCTAAGACTTTGGTATCCCATCCCTGCCTATGGATTGGTGGAATCTTACTATTTTCTTCCAATTGTCTCAGCAGAGGATCTATATACAAAGCAAACAGAAGAGGAGAGCAAGGGCACCCCTGCCTGGTGCCTCTCCTAATTAGTATAGTCTCAGATTGTCCTCCCATTAGTTGTATTTGCGCAGTCGGGGATCTATATAGAGCCCTTACTGCTGTAATAAATTTCTTCCCTAGCCCATAATATTCCATAACGTGCCATAAATACTTCCAATTCACCCGATCGAATGCCTTCTCTGCATCCAAAAAAACAGCCGCCATAGGCTCTTTTGCTACTTCCGTAGAATCAAAGAGTGCTAGAACTCTCTGGATATGATTGATTGTATCTCTTCCTGGGATAAACCCATGTTGCCGTGGAGAAACCAGTTTTTTAATCACCAATGCCAATCGGACTGCCAAGATCTTTGAATATATCTTGGCATCACTATTTATTAATGTGATCGGGCGATATGAGGCTGGATCTAACGGGGGTTTTCCCTTCTTATGAAATATAACTATATTAGCTAGATCCCAAGATGGGGGGATTTTCCCTCCATTTTGTACCTGAGTATAAAACTCCAACATAACCGGAAGCAGAGGTAGTTTGAAAACTTTATAAAATTCTAGAGGGATCAGATCAGGACCAGTAGCCTTCGCTGTGGGCAGATTGTTTATTGCCGTTTCTATTACTGAGACATCTATCTGTTCTCCAAGGCGTGCCTTGTCTTCCTTATCTAGCTTTCCCAACATAATGGGGTACCAGAATTCTAAAGCATCTTCATCCGAATATACTGATGTTTCATCATAAAGTTCCTGATAATATCCGTGGAACACCTTTCTGATCCCGCCCACTTCTGATGTTACCCATCCTTGCCGATCTGTGATCTCCCTAATTACCCCTTCCGCTCTTTTCTGGGTTGCCCGAATCGCTAGCAGCCGTCCGACTTTTTCTCCAAACTCAAACCCTTGTGCGCGCTGCGTTAAATATTTCTCTGCTATTTTTTGGGCTATAACCTCATTTGCTGTTGCTTTTATTATGGCAACCTCTTCCTGTGCTTTCTTTATATCTACTCCAGTTTCTATAGCTATAGCCAACTGTCTTTCTGCAGACCGCAGCTTTGCTTGAGACTCTATTATTTTCCCTTGAGCCTCCTTCTGTCTTTTAATACTAAAGCTTAATGTTTCTCCACGAATACCAGCTTTCAGAGTGTCCCAGACAGTCTCTACTGGGGCTGACCCCTGATTGAACCCCAAAAATTCAGTTATCCACTTACTCATATACTCACAATATTCTGAATTTTTTAAAAGTCCCCTTTCAAATGTCCATCTGCTGACTTTTGGTTCTAACCCATCCAGTTCCACATCAAGTACTAAAGGGTTATGATCTGACACCATCCGTGAGTATAACTCAATCCTGGCTTGTTTTAAGAATACAGGGGAGATTAGAAAATAATCAAGCCGTGCTAATTTCACATGTGGAGCCGAGTAATAAGTATATCCGGGATCAGGTTTGCGCAGCTTAACCCAAGCATCCACCAGCCCTAATTCTTGCTGAATAGCACCCATTGCCTTGTACACCCGAGGTTTACGCCCTTTATACTTCTCAGTTGTGGGTGCTAATAAATCCTGTAGTCCCTCCCACGAGCCATTAAAGTTAAAATCACCACAAATGATATAGGGAGGGGCCCATCCTGTGAGCTCGATAGCGAGGGTGTCAATTACAATCGGGTCATCCGTAACTACCCCATATATGGAACATAATGTAAAGCTATTATGGCCATAGCTACATTCTATTATTACCCATCTTCCACCGGTATCGGCCTTTTGCCGAGTAAATTTTAATTTACCAGTCTGGTCTAAAATCGCCACTCCTTTAGTTCTAGCTTCTTGTTTAGACCAGGCAATTGCCTTCAAACCAAGTGAGCCGAGGATCCCAGAGTTTTTATATTCCACGTGTGTTTCTTGCAGGCAGAAAATATCTGCCTTAAAAGTTTTAAGTTCTTCGGCCACTCTCCTTCTTTTATGAGGATCGTTCAGTCCACATATATTGATTGAAACAATTCTGAGTCTAGCCATACCCCTTCCTTTTTGTAAATTCAAAACCTTTCCCTTTGAAATCCCTCAAGTTACCATTTCTGACTACACCATCTCTTGAGTTCCCTTTCCTTCCTTTTCCACTTCTTTGCCCCCTATCTCTCACCTCCATTGATCGTTTCCTTTCCATTTTCTCCCCCTGATTTACCCCTATCGCTCCTCCCCCAACCCCTCCTACTTTCCCCTTCCCCTTCCCACCCCCCCTTCCCTCCCCCAGGGCCAGTCGCCCCTTACCCCCTCCCTGATCCCCTCCCTCCCCTCCTGATACTGGCCCCCCATTCTGTTGAGCAATCAGACCCCGAATGGCCTGAATGTTGGTGTCGTGCATGCATCGACCTACCCCACCCACCGGTGCCCCGAGTGCCTATGTCTTCACTAGTTCTTCTATACGCTATACATTTACCCCCATCAAGTATTCTTTTGCCTTAATTTCTGATGTAAAGAATCTTACTTTTCCACTCATTATTGTTTTTAGCCTAGCAGGGGCCAACAGATAAGCCTCCCCTCCTTTCTCAAAGAACGGTTTGATGAGCTGCCGAAGCCGCCATCTCCGCTCCACTGTAGCGTGACAGAAGTCGGGGCGGGTAAAGAAGGTAACCCCATTGCAGGAGCGTGGGGTATTGGGAGGAGTCTTATCGGCTACCTCTTGACGTACCAAATAGCTCCCGAAATAAACCAGAATCGCTCTTGGGTATTTAGAGTCTGCCCGATGTCCCCCCTCCCGACGGTTTATCGGGAACCTGTGAGCCCTCTGCACCTCATTGTCCCAATCCCGATTTCCCAGTTCTGGAAAGGCCCCACGCAAAAGAACAACCATATATGCCTGTATATTGTCCCCTTCTAGTCCTTCTGGTATACCCAGAAATCGTAGATTGTTCCTTCTTTGTCTGTTTTCCAAATCTTCTATCTTCCACATCACATCCGTCAGTTGTCCTTCTCGGGCAGTGTTCTGCTCTTTGAGAGTATCAATGTCATCCTCGACTGCCACTATCCGATCTTCCATAGAGCATAACTTGGCTTCAATTTCCATGCATGATTTCACTACCTTACGTACAGATCCTTGCAGCCGCTTTGTGGCGACCCTAGCCCGACGGCTTTCAATCCTAGTCTCCGTTTGTAGCTCTTTGATTGAACTGTAAATTGACTGTAGGATCCCCGTCTCGGTGCCCATCGCTTGAGCATCACCAGAATTACCAATACTTCCGGCCTGCGGCTTCTGGATCAGTTTTATCTTTGGTGGGGGTTTTGTTGCCACCGGTAAAAGTATCTGCCAGGCTTATCCCCGAGTAGTCCCACCTTAAAGTCCTACCACTCATAGGTGCCGTAGTTTCTGAGCCCTCTTGTAAACCAGAACGTGATTTAACAGATTTCCGTTGACGAGCCTTATGCACTGTATGTTCCCCACTTGGAGATTTGTTGCCCGTTTCAGAGGTCTCACTCTCATCAGTTTCACTAAAACTGCAGTCGGCGCTGCCAAGATCAGACTCCTCTGTCAGAGAGTAAAACTTGTCACTGCTTTCTCTGCCCCAGTCAGTTAATTGGGGATTTTTCCCCCCCAAGATGTTATCCCGTTTTTTAGGGCTGCCTAAGGGGTTAGTATAATTGTTCTCCTCCACTGTGTATCCTGATGGACTTCCAATTCTCCCCTCGTTCTGAAGATTCAGCTGTTCGCCTTGCACCATTTGTTGGGTTTGTAGCTGTTCATTTCCGGGGGGACTGAGCACTTTTCCGATTGCTGCCCGGCTGTTGTCTTGATTGCCTGATAGGCTTATTATAGATTTGTCACATTGATCTTGATTTCCCACGCTTGAGTCAGGAGGGGTTGATCCTATTCCTGGCCAGTTATTTTTCAGGGGGGGTTGCATTTGCAGCAGGGGCATCTTGTACTCCACTGGCCAGAAAAGTCATTATAGTTGATTGATTTTTATCTTTCAATTTGTTTTCCAACAGGGAGATAGGGCTGTTGCTTATCTTAGCACTCATCTTGGAGTCTTTCATCAATCCTGAGGTAGAAGTATTTTCCCCCCCCACTTTACCGGTTGTAGACATTAAACGTTTATTTACTCCTGCAGACTCTCCTTTTCCCCTGCCAGAGCGTACGATCTTAGCGCCCTCGCTTTTATTCCCCAGATACCTATTGACTTTGGGTGCCATATTTATTGTTATAGTCTGAGATAGTGATCGAATAAGTCTTGTTATGCCCACCGCTGCCGCCAACCCCTCTGTTATTGTTTGTTTAATCACGCTCCTTAATGGCCGTGCGGGGGTAGACATATACCATAATATATTACTGTGCGTAGTCGGAAGCATTGACACTTCATAGGGTTCTTCCTCTTCTCTCCCCTAAAAATAGAGTCTCTCAACACTTTTGCCAGATCATTTCTCCTCTATTTTCCTTCCACGTCCTTAATCGTTGTCATGTTATGACATAAATGGCAGCAAAAACGGGTGCAGGTATGCGCAGAGTCCTTAATGGTGGCTATTGTGGCGAGAGAAAGCGCGACTGCTTAATGAATAACAGACAGGTGTCACTGAAACGCTGGTGTCCGGAGGGGATACAGTCAGCGCTACTTGTAGCTATCTTGATGTATACTGCAGCTACAACAGCAGTCAGACACGGCGCGAAGCTCCAGTAAACACAAGCTGTATACCTTGCATTTTGCGCCTTCACCTTATTGCTACAAAACAATCCCCTCGTGTTGTGTCTTCATTGTTGAGCCCGGCCATGGGTTAGTGAAATTTCAGCCCGCGATCAGGCTTGAGCCGCCCTGCTCCGTAACGGCTCATTAATTCGCGCTGTTACCTGCGAATGCCGTTATTTGAAAACCGCCGCCTCTGTCTCTGCCGCACCTCTCTCCTCCGCGACAGAATCCTTTGGGACGCCGGAGGTTTGCCGGCGATTCTTCTCCGCTCCCGATCCTGCCCGGCCGCAAGCGCGGCACCAACTGCAGCGGCTTCGGGATCCCAAGTGGGTGGGGCAGGAAGCCTCGCAATCACATGGCAACCATGTTGCTCCATTTGCCCATTTTTCTATCTTACCATAAGGCTATTATTTTCCTGACAATCTTGAGAAGAGATGTGCTCAACTTTACCGCTTAAAAGACTTTGACCCTCATTACAACCCTGGTGGTCGGTGTTAAAGCGGTGGTAATACCACAAACAGACCGGCTGGAAAAAAAAAAAGGGGGATTACGACTGTGACAGAAACCGCCAACATAGACAGCCACTTTAACACTTCGACCACCAGGGCGATGGAAACAAACACCGCGGCGGTAAACGCCAACAGACAGATGGAAGACAAAGTACCGCCCACTGTATTTAAAGACGCCTATCCTCCACCTTTTCCGGGGCGGAACCAACGCTATCAAAAGCATGGCGGAAACAGTCCTGAGAAGGGAAAACACTCACCTCTTGAAACCCAACGAGGAACCAGGAAGCCATGGAGCCCGAACTTCAGGCGTTACCTATGTTGGTTTACCTCCTCTTCTACCAGGAGTACGAACGGCGGCGGCGACTATGGTGAGTACTGTACCTACAACACAGGGGAGGGGGGAGGAAAGAGAGTGACACACACATGCAACACTCCCACCCTCACCCTCAAACCCAACAACATACACACAAATACATGCATCAACATTACATGTACACCCCCCTACCCCCTGTAAGAACGCAAGGACAAAAGGAAATGATGGTAACGATTGTAATCATGAAAAATACATTAGTCAAAAGTCAAAATTGAATATATACAAATATGTACACCAACTACACAAGTCCGGATAGTGTACCAATCATTGTCCATGGACCACTGGGCCCAAAATGCATGGGTGAAGCCCACACATGATACCTGACTGGAAACGGATAGAACGCTGCTGGGGCATCAGATCGAAAATACACAGGCACCTCAGGGCGAGGGGGAGGGGGGACACATCAGCCTGATGAACGCACAATGCCACTGCTGCATGAGGGGGCTCCATGCCCATTGCTGTATCCTGGGGAGTGCAAAGCCACAGTCTCCCAAGTCTCTCCAGTGGGTGGTTTGCCCATTGCTCTATCTTGGGGAGTGCAAAGCCACAGTCTCTCAAGTCTTTCCAGTGGGTGGTTTGCCACTGCTGTATCCTGGGGAATGCAAAGCCACAGTCTCTTAAGTGGATAACAGTCTCCACTGGTTCTGGAGGGGGCATGGTGCCCAGAGTGCTTCAGCCTGCCAAGGACTGGGTGTAGGAGGCTGGACTGGCTTGTAGTGAGTACCAAGGGGTACTTGCACCTTGCACCAGGCCCAGTTATCCCTTATTAGTGTATAGGGTGTCTAGCAGCTTAGGCTGATAGATAATGGTAGCTTAGCAGAGCAGCTTAGGCTGAACTAGGAGACGTGTGAAGCTACTACAGTACCACCTAGTGACATATGCACAATATCATAAGAAAACACAATACACAGTTATACTAAAAATAAAGGTACTTTATTTTTATGACAATATGCCAAAGTATCTTAGAGTGTACCCTCAGTGAGAGGATAGGAAATATACACAAGATATATATACACAATAGCAAAAATATGCAGTATAGTCTTAGAAAACAGTGCAAACAATGTATAGTTACAATAGGATGCAATGGGGAAACATAGGGATAGGGGCAACACAAACCATATACTCCAAAAGTGGAATGCGAACCACGAATGGACCCCAAACCTATGTGACCTTGTAGAGGGTCGCTGGGACTATTAGAAAATAGTGAGAGTTAGAAAAATAACCCTCCCCAAGACCCTGAAAAGTGAGTGCAAAGTGCACTAAAGTTCCCCTAAGGACAAAGAAGTTGTGTTAGAGGAATAATGCAGGAAAGACACAAACCAACAATGCAACAACTGTGGATTTCCAATCTAGGGTACCTGTGGAACAAGGGGACCAAGTCCAAAAGTCACAAGCAAGTCGGAGATGGACATATGCCCAGGAAATGCCAGCTGTGGATGCAAAGAAGCTTCTACTGGGCAGAAGAAGCTGAGGTTTCTGCAGGAACGAAAAGGGCTAAAGACTTCCCCTGTGGTGGACGGATCCCTCTCGCCGTGGAGAGTCGTGCAGAAGTATTTTCCCGCAGAAAGAACGCCAACAAGCCTTGCTAGCTGCAAATTATGCGGTTAGCATTTTTGGACGCTGCTGTGGTCCTGGAGGGACCAGGAGGTCGTAAATTGGACCAGGAGAGAGAGGGGACGTCGAGCAAGGCGAGGAGCCCTCTCAGTAGCAGATAGCACCCAGAGAAGTGCCAGAAACAGGCACTATGAGGATGTGTGAAACTGTGCTCACCCGAAGTCGCACAAAGGAGTCCCACGTCGCCGGAGACCAACTTAGAAAGTCGTGCAATGCAGGTTGGAGTGCCGTGAACCCAGGCTTGGCTGTGCACAAAGGATTTCCGCCGGAAGTGCACAGGGGCCGGAGTAGCTGCAAAAGTCGCGGTTCCCAGCAATCCAGCCCAGCGAGGTGAGGCAAGGACTTACCTCCACCAAACTTGGACTGAAGAGTCACTGGACTGTGGGGGTCACTTGGACAGAGTCGCTGGATTCGAGGGACCTCGCTCGTCATGCTGAGAGGAGACCCAAGGGACCGGTAATGCAGCTTTTTGGTGCCTGCGGTTGCAGGGGGAAGATTCCGTCGACCCACGGGAGATTTCTTCGGAGCTTCTGGTGCAGAGAGGAGGCAGACTACCCCCACAGCATGCACAAGCAGGAAAACAGTCGAGAAGGCGGCAGGATCAGCGTTACAGAGTTGCAGTAGTCGTCTTTGCTACTATGTTGCAGGTTTGCAGGCTTCCAGCGCGGTCAGCAGTCGATTCCTTGGCAGAAGGTGAAGAGAGAGATGCAGAGGAACTCGGATGAGCTCTTGCATTCGTTATCTAAAGTTTCCCCAGAGACAGGGACCCTAAATAGCCAGAAAAGAGGGTTTGGCTACCTAGGAGAGAGGATAGGCTACTAACACCTGAAGGAGCCTATCAGAAGGAGTCTCTGACGTCACCTGGTGGCACTGGCCACTCAGAGCAGTCCAGTGTGCCAGCAGCACCTCTGTTTCCAAGATGGCAGAGGTCTGGAGCACACTGGAGGAGCTCTGGACACCTCCCAGGGGAGGTGCAGGTCAGGGGAGTGGTCACTCCCCTTTCCTTTGTCCAGTTTCGCGCCAGAGCAGGGCTAAGGGGTCCCCTGAACCGGTGTAGACTGGCTTATGCAGAATTGGGCACATCTGTGCCCAACAAAGCATTTCCAGAGGCTGGGGGAGGCTACTCCTCCCCTGCCTTCACACCATTTTCCAAAGGGAGAGGGTGTAACACCCTCTCTCAGAGGAAGTCCTTTGTTCTGCCATCCTGGGCCAGGCCTGGCTGGACCCCAGGAGGGCAGATGCCTGTCTGAGGGGTTGGCAGCAGCAGCAGCTGCAGTGAAACCCCAGGAAGGGCAGTTTGGCAGTACCAGGGTCTGTGCTACAGACCACTGGGATCATGGGATTGTGCCAACCATGCCAGGATGGCATAGAGGGGGCAATTCCATGATCATAGACATGTTACATGGCCATATTCGGAGTTACCATTGTGAAGCTACATATAGGTAGTGACCTATATGTAGTGCACGCGTGTAATGGTGTCCCCGCACTCACAAAGTTCAGGGAATTGGCTCTGAACAATGTGGGGGCACCTAGGCTAGTGCCAGGGTGCCCTCACACTAAGTAACTTTGCACCTAACCTTTACCAGGTAAAGGTTAGACATATAGGTGACTTATAAGTTACTTAAGTGCAGTGTAAAATGGCTGTGAAATAACGTGGACGTTATTTCACTCAGGCTGCAGTGGCAGGCCTGTGTAAGAATTGTCAGAGCTCCCTATGGGTGGCAAAAGAAATGCTGCAGCCCATAGGGATCTCCTGGAACCCCAATACCCTGGGTACCTCAGTACCATATACTAGGGAATTATAAGGGTGTTCCAGTAAGCCAATGTAAATTGGTAAAAATGGTCACTAGCCTGTTAGTGACAATTTGGAAAGAAATGAGAGAGCATAACCACTGAGGTTCTGATTAGCAGAGCCTCAGTGAGACAGTTAGTCACTACACAGGTAACACATTCAGGCACACTTATGAGCACTGGGGCCCTGGGTTACCAGGGTCCCAGTGACACATACAACTAAAACAACATATATACAGTGAAAAATGGGGGTAACATGCTAGGCAAGATGGTACTTTCCTACACAACCGCCCCCCAAACGAAGGACAATAAGACTAGCCATGACCTGATGAGTCTTCATTGTCTAAGTGGAAATATCTGGAGAGTCCATCTGCATTGGAGTGGCTACTCCCAGGTCTATGTTCCACTGTATAGTCCATTCCCTGTAGGGATATGGACCACCTCAACAATTTAGGATTTTCACCTATCATTTGTTTTAGCCAAAGTAGAGGTTTGTGGTCTGTCTGAACAATGAAGTGAGTGCCAAACAGGTATGGCCTCAACTTCTTCAGAGCCCAGACCACAGCAAAGGCCTCCCTCTCTATGGCAGACCAACGCTTATCTCTAGGGTTCAACCTCCTACTAATAAAAGCAACAGGTTGATCCTGGCCCTCAGAATTAAGTTGTGATAGGACTGCCCCTACTCCTAATTCAGATGCATCAGTTTGGACATAGAATTTTTTAGAGTAACAAGGGCTTTTCAGGACAGGTGCAGAGCACATGGCCTGCTTCAGCTCCTCAAAAGCTTTCTGACAGTTTGCTGTCCATAATACCTTTTTAGGCATTTTCTTGGATGTGAGGTCATTAAGAGGGGCTGCAATGGAGCCATAGTTCTTAATGAACCTCCGGTAATACCCAGTGAGTTCTAGGAAGGCTCTCACCTGAGTCTGTGTAGTAGGGGGAACCCAATCAATAATTGTTTGGATTTTCCCCTGAAGTGGTGCAATCTGTTCCCCACCAACAAGGTGTCCCAGATAAACCACCTTACCCTGCCCTATCTGGCACTTTGAAGCCTTGATAGTGAGGCCTGCCTTTTGCAGGGCCTCCAAAACTTTCCATAGGTGGACCAGGTGATCATCCCAGCTGGAGCTAAAGACAGCTATATCGTCCAAATATGCTGCACTGAAAGCTTCCAGCCCTTGCAGGACTGTGTTCACCAACCTCTGAAAAGTGGCAGGTGCATTTTTCAAACCAAAAGGCATTACAGTAAACTGGTAATGTCCTCCAATGGTTGAAAATGCAGTCTTAGGTTTAGCATCTTCTGACAATTTGATCTGCCAATACCCTGCAGTCAAGTCAAAAGTGCTTAGATACTTGGCAGATGCCAGTGTATCTATGAGCTCATCTGCCCTGGGTATAGGGTGAGCATCAGTTTTGGTTACCAAGTTGAGACCTCTATAGTCTACACAAAACCGCATTTCCTTCTTTCCATCTTTGGAATGGGGTTTTGGTACCAGTACCACAGGAGAAGCCCATGGACTGTCAGAGTGCTCAACTACTCCTAGTTCTAACATTTTCTGGACCTCTTGCTTTATGCAGTTCCTGACATGGTCAGGCTGCCTATAGATTTTACTTTTGACAGGTAAACTGTCTCCAGTATCTATAGTGTGCTCACACCAAGAAGTGGTACCTGGCACAGTAGAGAAGAGTTCAGAGAATTGATCTAGGAGATTTATGCAATTATCTTTCTGCTCAGCAGTAAGACAATCAGCCAAAACTACACCTTCCACAAGAGCATCTTGTTCTGTGGAAGAGAAGAGATCAGGTAGAGGATCACTGTCTTCTTCCTGTCCCTCATCAGTTGCCATGAGCAGGGTGAGATCAGCCCTGTCATAGTAGGGTTTCAGGCGGTTGACATGGAGCACCCTAAGGGGACTCCTGGCAGTGCCTAAGTCAACTAAATAGGTGACTTCTCCCTTCTTTTCAACAATTGTGTGGGGTCCACTCCATTTATCTTGGAGTGCTCTTGGGGCCACAGGCTCCAAGACCCACACTTTCTGCCCTGGTTGGTACTGAACCAAAACAGCCTTCTGATCATGCCATTGCTTCTGGAGCTCTTGGCTGGCCTGAAGGTTTTTACTGGCCTTTTTCATGTACTCAGCCATCCTTGATCTGAGGCCAAGTACATAATCCACAATATCCTGCTTAGGAGCATTTAAAGGTTGTTCCCAACCCTCCTTTACAAGTGTGAGTGGACCCCTAACAGGGTGTCCAAAAAGAAGTTCAAAGGGGCTGAAGCCCACTCCTTTCTGGGGTACCTCCCTGGAGGCAAAAAGGAGGCATGGTAGAAGGATATCCCATCTCCTGCGGAGTTTTTCAGGGAGACCCATAATCATGCCTTTGAGAGTTTTATTAAATCTCTCCACCAGTCCATTTGTTTGTGGATGATAGGGTGTTGTGAACTTGTACGTTACACCACACTCCTTCCACATGGCCTTTAAGTATGCAGACATGAAATTGCTTCCCCTGTCTGATACTACTTCCTTTGGGAAGCCCACCCTGGAAAATATTCCCAGGAGGGCCTTTGCCACTGCAGGTGCTGTAGTGGTCCTTAAAGGAATAGCTTCAGGATATCTTGTGGCATGGTCCACTACCACTAAGATGAATCTATTGCCTGAAGCAGTAGGAGGGTCAAGGGGGCCAACTATGTCAACCCCTACCCTTTCAAAGGGAACCCCAACCACAGGCAGTGGAATAAGGGGTGCCTTTGGGGTGCCACCTGTCTTGCCACTGGCTTGACAGGTTTCACATGACTTACAAAATTCCTTTGTGTCCTCAGACATTCTAGGCCAATGAAACAGGGGAACAAGCCTGTCCCAAGTTTTCATTTGTCCTAGATGCCCAGCTAGGGGAATGTCATGTGCCAGGGTTAGGAGGAACTTTCTGTACTCCTGAGGAATCACTAATCTCCTGGCAGCTCCAGGTTTAGGATCCCTATGCTCAGTGTACAAGAGGTTGTCCTCCCAGTAAACTCTGTGAGAGTCACTGACATCCCCATTAGCCTGTTTGACAGCTTGCTGTCTGAGACCCTCTAATGTGGGACAGGTTAGCTGTGCCACACTCAGCTCCTCTCTGGCAGGCCCCCCTTCACCCAAAAGCTCAGCAGTGTCTGCTTCCAGCTCCTCTGGTGTAGGTTCTGCACAGGGAGGGAATTCTTCTTCCTCAGAAGATGAATCCACTGTAGAGGGAGGGATAGTAGGAAGTGGTTTGCTTCTACTAGCCCTAGCTTTAGGGAGCACTTGGTCCATTGTTCCAGGATCCAAGCTTCCCTGTCCTTTTTGCTTTTTGGCCTGAGCCCTTGTCAAAGCAAAAATATGCCCTGGGATGCCCAGCATTGCTGCATGGGCCTCCAACTCCACATCTGACCAAGCTGATGTCTCCAAATCATTCCCTAATAGACATTCTACAGGTAAATCTGAAGCTACCACAACTTTCTTTGGACCAGTAACCCCCCCCCCCCAGTTGAGATTTACAACAGCCATGGGGTGGCTAAGTGTGTTGTTGTGAGCATTGGTTACTTGGTACTGGTGACCAAGTAGGTGTTGTTCAGGGTGTACCAGTTTCTCTATGACCATAGTCACACTGGCACCAGTGTCCCTGTAGGCCTGAACCTCAACACCATTTATTAGGGGTAGCTGCTTGTACTTATCCATATTAAGGGGACAAGCAACTAAGGTGGCTAAATCAATAGCCCCCTCAGAGACTAACACAACCTCTGTGGCCTCCCTAACAAGGCCAACCCCAACTAAGTTACCAATAGTGAGCCCAGCTACTCCCTTGGATTGGCTATTAGTAGGTTTGCTCCCACCACCACTGCTATTAGTAGGGACACTAGGTGTAGCAGTAGGGGTTGTAGTGGTAGGAGGCTTGGTGCCTTTCTTTGGACAACTGGGATCTGTTGTCCAATGGCCTTTTATTTTACATAAATAGCACCATGGTTTCTTTTCCTTGTTTTGATTAGAGGAGGATTTGGGCCCACCACCCCCACCAGAGTGTTTTTGTGGGCCTGATGAAGACTCATTTTTAGATTTGTCCCCACCCTTGTCAGAAGACTTACCATCCTTCTTCTTGTTGCCATCTTTGTCACCCCCTGTATGAACTTTTCTGTTCACCCTTGTTCTGACCCATTTGTCTGCCTTCTTTCCCAATTCTTGGGGAGAGGTCAGATCAGAGTCCACCAAGTACTGGTGCAACAAATCAGACACACAATTATTAAGAATATGCTCTCTCAGGATCAAGTTATACAGGCTGTCATAATCAGTAACTTTACTGCCATGTAACCACCCTTCCAAGGCCTTCACTGAATGGTCAATGAAATCAACCCAGTCTTGTGAAGACTCCTTTTTGGTCTCTCTGAACTTTATCCTGTATTGTTCAGTGGTTAAGCCATAACCATCCAGGAGTGCATTCTTAAGAACTTGGAAATTATTAGCATCATTTTCTTTCACAGTAAGGAGCCTATCCCTACCTTTTCCACTAAATTATAGCCATAGGATAGCAGCCCACTGCCTTTGAGGGACATCCTGTACAACACAGGCCCTCTCAAGTGCAGCAAACCACTTGTTAATGTCATCCCCCTCCTTGTAAGGGGGAACTATCTTGTGCAGATTCCTGGAATCATGCTCTTTTGCAGGATGACTATGGGGAATACTGCTGCTGCCACCATGGGTTTCTAAACCCAGTTTCTGTCTCTCCTTCTCTACTTCTAAAGTCTGTCTATCCAAATCCAGCTGCTGCTTCTTGAGCTTCAGTCTGGTTTGTTCCACTCTCCATCTATTGAGCTCCCTTTCTAACAATCTGTCATCAGGGTGGGTGGGAGGGACATGCCTTGAAACAGAAGTATGGTGAGAATGGACAGAAGGAGACCTGTCCCTTACAGAGGCCACCCTAACAGCTTGGCTAACAGAAACATCACTACCAGTATGGTGAGAATAAATGCTTTTGCTATGATGTGAGACAACACTATTTGTATGGTGTGGCTCATCATCATTACCAACTATGCTAGACTGTCTAGTAATGGGCAGGCTAGGAAGTTTCTTTCCAGAATCTTTTCCTGGGGGAGTCCCTGGATCAGATTGGGAACCATTAGCTACTTTTTCTACAGATGGGGCACTTCTAGCCTTATCCTGTTCTCTAAGCATGTTAAGTAACAGTTTCAAGGAAGGATTCTTCCCTACACTCAAACCTCTCTCTACACAGAGACTCCTTGCTCCTTTCCAGCTAAGGTGGTCATATGCAAGTTTGGACAGATCAACATTTTGGCCTGTGCCAGACATTTTTAGAGAGAAAAAAAAAGAAAAAAGTTTTCAGAACTTTTTAGAAAGACAGAAAAACAAAACTTTTTAAACTTTTTAGAACTTTTTAGAAAGTTAGAAGTACTTTTCAGCACTTAGAAAAGAGTGAAAAGAGGAAATGCAAAACTTTTTGGCTATGTGTATATACACTGAACTTGTTTTGTATATTTTTCTCTTATGAAAAGTACAATGACAAGAGTGGTAAGTAGTCTCAAAGCACTTATCCCACCGCTGCACAACCAATGTAGGAGGCTGGACTGGCTTGTAGTGAGTACCAAGGGGTACTTGCACCTTGCACCAGGCCCAGTTATCCCTTATTAGTGTATAGGGTGTCTAGCAGCTTAGGCTGATAGATAATGGTAGCTTAGCAGAGCAGCTTAGGCTGAACTAGGAGACGTGTGAAGCTACTACAGTACCATCTAGTGTCATATGCACAATATCATAAGAAAACACAATACACAGTTATACTAAAAATAAAGGTACTTTATTTTTATGACAATATTCCAAAGTATCTTAGAGTGTACCCTCAGTGAGAGGATAGGAAATATACACAAGATATATATACACAATAGCAAAAATATGCAGTATAGTCTTAGAAAACAGTGCAAACAATGTATAGTTACAATAGGATGCAATGGGGAAACATAGGGATAGGGGCAACACAAACCATATACTCCAAAAGTGGAATGCGAACCACGAATGGACCCCAAACCTATGTGACCTTGTAGAGGGTCGCTGGGACTATTAGAAAATAGTGAGAGTTAGAAAAATAACCCTCCCCAAGACCCTGAAAAGTGAGTGCAAAGTGCACTAAAGTTCCCCTAAGGACAAAGAAGTCGTGTTAGAGGAATAATGCAGGAAAGACACAAACCAACAATGCAACAACTGTGGATTTCCAATCTAGGGTAGCTGTGGAACAAGGGGACCAAGTCCAAAAGTCACAAGCAAGTCGGAGATGGGCATATGCCCAGGAAATGCCAGCTGTGGATGCAAAGAAGCTTCTACTGGGCAGAAGAAGCTGAGGTTTCTGCAGGAACGAAAATGGCTAGAGACTTCCCCTTTGGTGGACAAATCCCTCTTACCGTGGAAAGTCGTGCAGATGTGTTTTCCTGCCGAAAGAACGCCAACAAGCCTTGCTAGCTGCAAATTGTGCCATTAGCGTTTTTGGATGCTGCTGTGGCCCTGGAGGGGCCAGGAGGTCGCAAATTGGACCAGTAGAGAGAGGGGACGTAGAGCAAGGCGAGGAGCCCTCTCAGTAGCAGGTAGCACCCGGAGAAGTGCCAGAAACAGGCACTACGAGGATGCGTGAAACAGTGCTCACCCGAAGTCACACAAAGGAGTCCCACGTCGCCGGAGACCAACTTAGAAAGTCGTGCAATGCAGGTTAGAGTGCCGTGGACCCAGGCTTGGCTGTGCACAAAGGATTTCCGCCAGAAGTGCACAGGGGCCGGAGTAGCTGCAAAAGTCATGGTTCCCAGCAATGCAGCCCAGCGAGGTGAGGCAAGGACTTACCTCCACCAAACTTGGACTGAAGAGTCACTGGACTGTGGGGGTCACTTGGACAGAGTCGCTGGATTCGAGGGACCTCGCTCGTCGTGCTGAGAGGAGACCCAAGGGACTGGTAACGCAGCTTTTTGGTGCCTGCGGTTGTAGGGGGAAGATTCCGTCGACCCACGGGAGATTTCTTCGGAGCTTCTGGTGCAGAGAGGAGGCAGACTACCCCCACAGCATGCACAAGCAGGAAAACAGTTAAGAAGGCGGCAGGATCAGCATTACAGAGTTGCAGTAGTCGTCTTTGCTACTATGTTGCAGGTTTGCAGGCTTCCAGCGCGGTCAGCAGCCGATTCCTTGGCAGAAGGTGAAGAGAGAGATGCAGAGGAACTCGGATGAGATCTTGCATTCGTTATCTAAAGTTTCCCCAGAGACAGAGACCCTAAATAGCCAGAAAAGAGGGTTTGGCTACCTAGGAGAGAGGATAGGCTACTAACACCTGAAGGAGCCTATCAGAAGGAGTCTCTGACGTCACCTGGTGGCACTGGCCACTCAGAGCAGTCCAGTGTGCCAGCAGCACCTCTGTTTCCAAGATGGCAGAGGTCTGGAGCACACTGGAGGAGCTCTGGACACCTCCCAGGGGAGGTGCAGGTCAGGGGAGTGGTCACTCCCCTTTCCTTTGTCCAGTTTCGCGCCAGAGCAGGGCTAAGGGGTCCCCTGAACCGGTGTAGACTGGCTTATGCAGAATTGGGCACATCTGTGCCCAACAAAGCATTTCCAGAGGCTGGGGGAGGCTACTCCTCCCCTGCCTTCACACCATTTTCCAAAGGGAGAGGGTGTAACATCCTCTCTCAGAGGAAGTCCTTTGTTCTGCCATCCTGGGCCAGGCCTGGCTGGACCCCAGGAGGGCAGATGCCTGTCTGAGGGGTTGGCAGCAGCAGCAGCTGCAGTAAAACCCCAGGAAGGGCAGTTTGGCAGTACCAGGGTCTGTGCTACAGACCACCGGGATCATGGGATTGTGCCAACCATGCCAGGATGGCATAGAGGGGGCAATTCCATGATCATAGACATGTTACATGGCCATATTCGGAGTTACCATTGTGAAGCTACATATAAGTAGTGACCTATATGTAGTGCACGCGTGTAATGGTGTCCCCGCACTCACAAAGTTCAGGGAATTGGCTCTGAACAATGTGGGGACACCTTGGCTAGTGCCAGGGTGCCCTCACACTAAGTAACTTTGCACCTAACCTTTACCAGGTAAAGGTTAGACATATAGGTGACTTATAAGTTACTTAAGTGCAGTGTAAAATGGCTGTGAAATAACGTGGACGTTATTTCACTCAGGCTGCAGTGGCAGGCCTGTGTAAGAATTGTCAGAGCTCCCTATGGGTGGCAAAAGAAATTCTGCAGCCCATAGGGATCTCCTGGAACCCCAATACCCTGGGTACCTCAGTACCATATACTAGGGAATGATAAGGGTGTTCCAGTAAGCCAATGTAAATTGGTAAAAATGGTCACTAGCCTGTTAGTGACAATTTGGAAAGAAATGAGAGAGCATAACCACTGAGGTTCTGATTAGCAGAGCCTCAGTGAGACAGTTAGTCACTACACAGGTAACACATTCAGGCACACTTATGAGCACTGGGGCCCTGGGTTACCAGGGTCCCAGTGACACATACAACTAAAACAACATATATACAGTGAAAAATGGGGGTAACATGCCAGGCAAGATGGTACTTTCCTACACAACCCCCCCCAAACGAAGGACAATAAGACTAGCCATGACCTGATGAGTCTTCATTGTCTAAGTGGAAATATCTGTAGAGTCCATCTGCATTGGAGTGGCTACTCCCAGGTCTATGTTCCACTGTATAGTCCATTCCCTGTAGGGATATGGACCACCTCAACAATTTAGGATTTTCACCTTTCATTTGTTTTAGCCAAAGTAGAGGTTTGTGGTCTGTCTGAACAATGAAGTGAGTGCCAAACAGGTATGGCCTCAACTTCTTCAGAGCCCAGACCACAGCAAAAGCCTCCCTCTCTATGGCAGACCAACGTTTTTCTCTAGGGGTCAACCTCCTACTAATAAAAGCAACAGGTTGATCCTGGCCCTCAGAATTAAGTTGTGATAGGACTGCCCCTACTCCTAATTCAGATGCATCAGTTTGGACATAGAATTTTTTAGAGTAACAAGGGCTTTTCAGGACAGGTGCAGAGCACATGGCCTGCTTCAGCTCCTCAAAAGCTTTCTGACAGTTTGCTGTCCATAATACCTTTTTAGGCATTTTCTTGGATGTGAGGTCATTAAGAGGGGCTGCAATGGAGCCATAGTTCTTAATGAACCTCCGGTAATACCCAGTGAGTTCTAGGAAGGCTCTCACCTGAGTCTGTGTAGTAGGGGGAACCCAATCAATAATTGTTTGGATTTTCCCCTGAAGTGGTGCAATCTGTTCCCCACCAACAAGGTGTCCCAGATAAACCACCTTACCCTGCCCTATCTGGCACTTTGAAGCCTTGATAGTGAGGCCTGCCTTTTGCAGGGCCTCCAAAACTTTCCATAGGTGGACCAGGTGATCATCCCAGCTGGAGCTAAAGACAGCTATATCGTCCAAATATGCTGCACTGAAAGCTTCCAGCCCTTGCAGGACTGTGTTCACCAACCTCTGAAAAGTGGCAGGTGCATTTTTCAAACCAAAAGGCATTACAGTAAACTGGTAATGTCCTCCAATGGTTGAAAATGCAGTCTTAGGTTTAGCATCTTCTGACAATTTGATCTGCCAATACCCTGCAGTCAAGTCAAAAGTGCTTAGATACTTGGCAGATGCCAGTGTATCTATGAGCTCATCTGCCCTGGGTATAGGGTGAGCATCAGTTTTGGTTACCAAGTTGAGACCTCTATAGTCTACACAAAACCGCATTTCCTTCTTTCCATCTTTGGAATGGGGTTTTGGTACCAGTACCACAGGAGAAGCCCATGGACTGTCAGAGTGCTCAACTACTCCTAGTTCTAACATTTTCTGGACCTCTTGCTTTATGCAGTTCCTGACATGGTCAGGCTGCCTATAGATTTTACTTTTGACAGGTAAACTGTCTCCAGTATCTATAGTGTGCTCACACCAAGAAGTGGTACCTGGCACAGTAGAGAAGAGTTCAGAGAATTGATCTAGGAGATTTATGCAATTATCTTTCTGCTCAGCAGTAAGACAATCAGCCAAAACTACACCTTCCACAAGAGCATCTTGTTCTGTGGAAGAGAAGAGATCAGGTAGAGGATCACTGTCTTCTTCCTGTCCCTCATCAGTTGCCATGAGCAGGGTGAGATCAGCCCTGTCATAGTAGGGTTTCAGGCGGTTGACATGGAGCACCCTAAGGGGACTCCTGGCAGTGCCTAAGTCAACTAAATAGGTGACTTCTCCCTTCTTTTCAACAATTGTGTGGGGTCCACTCCATTTATCTTGGAGTGCTCTTGGGGCCACAGGCTCCAAGACCCACACTTTCTGCCCTGGTTGGTACTGAACCAAAACAGCCTTCTGATCATGCCATTGCTTCTGGAGCTCTTGGCTGGCCTGAAGGTTTTTACTGGCCTTTTTCATGTACTCAGCCATCCTTGATCTGAGGCCAAGTACATAATCCACAATATCCTGCTTAGGAGCTTTTAAAGGTTGTTCCCAACCCTCCTTTACAAGTGTGAGTGGACCCCTAACAGGGTGTCCAAAAAGAAGTTCAAAGGGGCTGAAGCCCACTCCTTTCTGGGGTACCTCCCTGTAGGCAAAAAGGAGGCATGGTAGAAGGATATCCCATCTCCTGCGGAGTTTTTCAGGGAGACCCATAATCATGCCTTTGAGAGTTTTATTAAATCTCTCCACCAGTCCATTTGTTTGTGGATGATAGGGTGTTGTGAACTTGTACGTTACACCACACTCCTTCCACATGGCCTTTAAGTATGCAGACATGAAATTGCTTCCCCTGTCTGATACTACTTCCTTTGGGAAGCCCACCCTGGAAAATATTCCCAGGAGGGCCTTTGCCACTGCAGGTGCTGTAGTGGTCCTTAAAGGAATAGCTTCAGGATATCTTGTGGCATGGTCCACTACCACTAAGATGAATCTATTGCCTGAAGCAGTAGGAGGGTCAAGGGGGCCAACTATGTCAACCCCTACCCTTTCAAAGGGAACCCCAACCACAGGCAGTGGAATAAGGGGTGCCTTTGGGGTGCCACCTGTCTTGCCACTGGCTTGACAGGTTTCACAGGACCTACAAAAATCCTTTGTGTCCTCAGACATTCTAGGCCAATGAAACAGGGGAACAAGCCTGTCCCAAGTTTTCATTTGTCCTAGATGCCCAGCTAGGGGAATGTCATGTGCCAGGGTTAGGAGGAACTTTCTGTACTCCTGAGGAATCACTAATCTCCTGGCAGCTCCAGGTTTAGGATCCCTATGCTCAGTGTTCAAGAGGTTGTCCTCCCAGTAAACTCTGTGAGAGTCACTGACATCCCCATTAGCCTGTTTGACAGCTTGCTGTCTGAGACCCTCTAATGTGGGACAGGTTTGCTGTGCCACACTCAGCTCCTCTCTGGCAGGCCCCCTTCACCCAAAAGCTCAGCAGTGTCTGCTTCCAGCTCCTCTGGTGTAGGTTCTGTACAGGGAGGGAATTCTTCTTCCTCAGAAGATGAATCCACTGTAGAGGGAGGGATAGTAGGAAGTGGTTTGCTTCTACTAGCCCTAGCTTTAGGGAGCACTTGGCCCATTGTTCCAGGATCCAAGCTTCCCTGTCCTTTTTGCTTTTTGGCCTGAGCCCTTGTCAAAGCAAAAATATGCCCTGGGATGCCCAGCATTGCTGCATGGGCCTCCAACTCCACATCTGACCAAGCTGATGTCTCCAAATCATTCCCTAATAGACAGTCTACAGGTAAATCTGAAGCTACCACAACTTTCTTTGGACCAGTAACCCCCCCCCCCCCAGTTGAGATTTATAACAGCCATGGGGTGGCTAAGTGTGTTGTTGTGAGCATTGGTTACTTGGTACTGGTGACCAAGTAGGTGTTGTTCAGGGTGTACCAGTTTCTCTATGACCATAGTCACACTGGCACCAGTGTCCCTGTAGGCCTGAACCTCAACACCATTTATTAGGGGTAGCTGCTTGTACTTATCCATATTAAGTGGACAAGCAACTAAGGTGGCTAAATCAATAGCCCCCTCAGAGACTAACACAGCCTCTGTGGCCTCCCTAACAAGGCCAACCCCAACTAAGTTACCAATAGTGAGCCCAGCTACTCCCTTGGATTGGCTATTAGTAGGTTTGCTCCCACCACCACTGCTATTAGTAGGGACACTAGGTGTCGCAGTAGGGGTTGTAGTGGTAGGAGGCTTGGTGCCTTTCTTTGGACAACTGGGATCTGTTGTCCAATGGCCTTTTATTTTACATAAATAGCACCATGGTTTCTTTTCCTTGTTTTGATTAGAAGAGGATTTGGGCCCACCACCCCCACCAGAGTGTTTTTGTGGGCCTGATGAAGACTCATTTTTAGATTTGTCCCCACCCTTGTCAGAAGACTTACCATCCTTCTTCTTGTTGCCATCTTTGTCACCCCCTGTATGAACTTTTCTGTTCACCCTTGTTCTGACCCATTTGTCTGCCTTCTTTCCCAATTCTTGGGGAGAGGTCAGATCAGAGTCCACCAAGTACTGGTGCAACAAATCAGACACACAATTATTAAGAATATGCTCTCTCAGGATCAAGTTATACAGGCTGTCATAATCAGTAACTTTACTGCCATGTAACCACCCCTCCAAGGCCTTCACTGAATGGTCAATGAAATCAACCCAGTCTTGTGAAGACTCCTTTTTGGTCTCTCTGAACTTTATCTTGTATTGTTCAGTGGTTAAGCCATAACCATCCAGGAGTGCATTCTTAAGAACTTGGAAATTATTAGCATCATTTTCTTTCACAGTAAGGAGCCTATCCCTACCTTTTCCACTAAATGATAGCCATAGGATAGCAGCCCACTGCCTTTGAGGGACATCCTGTACAACACAGGCCCTCTCAAGTGCAGCAAACCACTTGTTAATGTCATCCCCCTCCTTGTAAGGGGGAACTATCTTGTGCAGATTCCTGGAATCATGCTCTTTTGCAGGATGACTATGGAGAATACTGCTGCTGCCACCATGGGTTTCTAAACCCAGTTTCTGTCTCTCCTTCTCTACTTCTAAAGTCTGTCTATCCAAATCCAGCTGTTGCTTCTTGAGCTTCAGTCTGGTTTGTTCCACTCTCAATCTATTGAGCTCCCTTTCTAACAATCTGTCATCAGGGTGGGTGGGAGGGACATGTCTTGAAACAGAAGTATGGTGAGAATGGACAGAAGGAGACCTGTCCCTTACAGAGGCTACCCTAACAGCTTGGCTAACAGAAACATCACTACCAGTATGGTGAGAATAAATGCTTTTGCTATGATGTGAGACAACACTATTTGTATGGTGTGGCTCATCATCATTACCAACTATTCTAGACTGTCTAGTAATGGGCAGGCTAGGAAGTTTCTTTCCAGAATCTTTTCCTGGGGGAGTCCCTGGATCAGATTGGGAACCATTAGCTACTTTTTCTACAGATGGGGCACTTCTAGCCTTATCCTGTTCTCTAAGCATGTTAAGTAACAGTTCCAAGGAAGGATTCTTCCCTACACTCAAACCTCTCTCTACACAGAGACTCCTTGCTCCTTTCCAGCTAAGGTGGTCATATGCAAGTTTGGACAGATCAACATTTTGGCCTGTGCCAGACATTTTTAGAGAGAAAAAAAAAGAAAAAAGTTTTCAGAACTTTTTAGAAAGACAGAAAAACAAAACTTTTTAAACTTTTAAGAACTTTTTAGAAAGTTAGGAGTACTTTTCAGCACTTAGAAAAGAGTGAAAAGAGGAAATGCAAAACTTTTTGGCTATGTGTATATACACTGAACTTGTTTTGTATATTTTTCTCTTATGAAAAGTACAATGACAAGAGTGGTAAGTAGTCTCAAAGCACTTATCCCACCGCTGCACAACCAATGTAGGAGGCTGGACTGGCTTGTAGTGAGTACCAAGGGGTACTTGCACCTTGCACCAGGCCCAGTTATCCCTTATTAGTGTATAGGGTGTCTAGCAGCTTTGGCTGATAGATAATGGTAGCTTAGCAGAGCAGCTTAGGCTGAACTAGGAGACGTGTGAAGCTACTACAGTACCACCTAGTGTCATATGCACAATATCATAAGAAAACACAATTCACAGTTATACTAAAAATAAAGGTACTTTATTTTTATGACAATATGCCAAAGTATCTTAGAGTGTACCCTCAGTGAGAGGATAGGAAATATACACAAGATATATATACAGAATAGCAAAAATATGCAGTATAGTCTTAGAAAACAGTGCAAACAATGTATAGTTACAATAGGATGCAATGGGGGAACATAGGGATAGGGGCAACACAAACCATATACTCCAAAAGTGGAATGCGAACCACGAATGGACCCCAAACCTATGTGACCTTGTAGAGGGTCGCTGGGACTATTAGAAAATAGTGAGAGTTAGAAAAATAACCCTCCCCAAGACCCTGAAAAGTGAGTGCAAAGTGCACTAAAGTTCCCCTAAGGACAAAGAAGTCGTGTTAGAGGAATAATGCAGGAAAGACACAAACCAACAATGCAACAACTGTGGATTTCCAATCTAGGGTACCTGTGGAACAAGGGGACCAAGTCCAAAAGTCACAAGCAAGTCGGAGATGGGCATATGCCCAGGAAATGCCAGCTGTGGATGCAAAGAAGCTTCTACTGGGCAGAAGAAGCTGAGGTTTCTGCAGGAACGAAAAGGGCTAGAGACTTCCCCTTTGGTGGACGGATCCCTCTTGCAGTGGAAAGTCGTGCAGAAGTGCTTTCCCGCCGAAAGAACGCCAACAAGCCTTGCTAGCTGCAAATTGTGCGGTTAGCGTTTTTGGACGCTGCTGTGGCCCTGGAGGGACCAGGAGGTCGCAAATTGGACCAGGAGAGAGAGGGGACGTCGAGCAAGGCGAGGAGCCCTCTCAGTAGCAGGTAGCTCCCGGAGAAGTGCCAGAAACAGGCACTACGAGGATGCGTGAAACGGTGCTCACCCGAAGTTGCACAAAGGAGTCCCACGTCGCCGGAGACCAACTTAGAAAGTCGTGCAATGCAGGTTAGAGTGGAGTGGACCCAGGCTTGGCTGTGCACAAAGGATTTCTGCCGGAAGTGCACAGGGGCCGGAGTAGCTGCAAAAGTCGCGGTTCCCAGCAATGCAGCCCAGCGAGGTGAGGCAAGGACTTACCTCCACCAAACTTGGACTGAAGAGTCACTGGACTGTGGGGGTCACTTGGACAGAGTCGCTGGATTCGAGGGACCTCGCTCGTCGTGCTGAGAGGAGACCCAAGGGACCGGTAATGCAGCTTTTTGGTGCCTGCGGTTGCAGGGGGAAGATTCCGTCGACCCACGGGAGATTTCTTCGGAGCTTCTGGTGCAGAGAGGAGGCAGACTACCCCCACAGCATGCACAAGCAGGAAAACAGTCGAGAAGGCGGCAGGATCAGCGTTACAGACTTGCAGTAGTCGTCTTTGCTACTATGTTGCAGGTTTGCAGGCTTCCAGCGTGGTCAGCAGTCGATTCCTTGGCAGAAGGTGAAGAGAGAGATGCAGAGGAACTCGGATGAGCTCTTGCATTCGTTATCTAAAGTTTCCCCAGAGACAGAGACCCTAAATAGCAAGAAAAGAGGGTTTGGCTACCTAGGAGAGAGGATAGGCTACTAACACCTGAAGGAGCCTATCAGAAGGAGTCTCTGACGTCACCTGGTGGCACTGGCCACTCAGAGCAGTCCAGTGTGCCAGCAGCACCTCTGTTTCCAAGATGGCAGAGGTCTGGAGCACACTGGAGGAGCTCTGGACACCTCCCAGGGGAGGTGCAGGTCAGGGGAGTGGTCACTCCCCTTTCCTTTGTCCAGTTTCGCGCCAGAGCAGGGCTAAGGGGTCCCCTGAACCGGTGTAGACTGGCTTATGCAGAATTGGGCACATCTGTGCCCAACAAAGCATTTCCAGAGGCTGGGGGAGGCTACTCCTCCCCTGCCTTCACACCATTTTCCAAAGGGAGAGGGTGTAACACCCTCTCTCAGAGGAAGTCCTTTGTTCTGCCATCCTGGGCCAGGTCTGGCTGGACCCCAGGAGGGCAGATGCCTGTCTGAGGGGTTGGCAGCAGCAGCAGCAGCTGCAGTGAAACCCCAGGAAGGGCAGTTTGGCAGTACTAGGGTCTGTGCTACAGACCACTGGGATCATGGGATTGTGCCAACCATGCCAGGATGGCATAGAGGGGGCAATTCCATGATCATAGACATGTTACATGGCCATATTCGGAGTTACCATTGTGAAGCTACATATAGGTAGTGACCTATATGTAGTGCACGCGTGTAATGGTGTCCCCGCACTCACAAACTTCAGGGAATTGGCTCTGAACAATGTGGGGGCACCTTGGCTAGTGCCAGGGTGCCCTCACACTAAGTAACTTTGCACCTAACCTTTACCAGGTAAAGGTTAGACATATAGGTGACTTATAAGTTACTTAAGTGCAGTGTAAAATGGCTGTGAAATAACGTGGACGTTATTTCACTCAGGCTGCAGTGGCAGGCCTGTGTAAGAATTGTCAGAGCTCCCTATGGGTGGCAAAAGAAATGCTGCAGCCCATAGGGATCTCCTGGAACCCCAATACCCTGGGTACCTCAGTACCATATACTAGGGAATTATAAGGGTGTTCCAGTAAGCCAATGTAAATTGGTAAAAATGGTCACTAGCCTGTTAGTGACAATTTGGAAAGAAATGAGAGAGCATAACCACTGAGGTTCTGATTAGCAGAGCCTCAGTGAGACAGTTAGTCACTACACAGGTAACACATTCAGGCACACTTATGAGCACTGGGGCCCTGGGTTACCAGGGTCCCAGTGACACATACAACTAAAACAACATATATACAGTGAAAAATGGGGGTAACATGCCAGGCAAGATGGTACTTTCCTACACTGGGTTAGTGGATGTCATTCTCGACTGGTTATGGAGGGGGCCTGGTGCCCAGAGTGCTTCATCCTGCCAAGGACTGAGGTAGTGGATGTACCTCTCCACTGGTTCTGGAGGGGGCATGGTGCCCAGAGTGCTTCATCCTGCCAAGGACTGGGTTAGTGGATGTCATTCTCCACTGGTTCTGGAGGGGGCCTGGTGCCCAGAGTGCTTCATCCGGCTAAGGACTGTGTTGGTGGGTGTGATACTCCACTGGTTCTGGAGGGGGTGTCTGCATGGGGATGATGCTTGTGTGAGTGTCTGTGGGATGTGTGGTGCTTATGTTTGCCATGTCCACTCTTGTGTGTTGATGTGTGTGCATGCTGGTCTGATGGTGTGCTTGGGATAGGCTGAGGTACAGGAGATTGGGTCTGGGTGGAGGAAGTTGGAGGGGGAGGCTGGACACACGGACAATGGCTGCCATCAGTGCTGAGGCCAGAGCCTGAAATGCTCTCTGTTGGGCTACCTGCCCAGAATGAATGCCCTCCAGGTATGCATTTGTTTGTTGCAAATGCCTCTCTACATCCTGGATGGCATTCACAATGCCCAACAGTGAGGGATCTCAGGAGGTAATAGCCTCCTGAATGAGGGCAGCAGGGCTGACTGGGGCAGGGCCTGAGGTGCCTGGGGCGAAGGAGATGCCCACCTTCCTGGGTGAAACAGCCTGGGACACATGCTTAGGGGCTGCTGGGAGGGCGGTGCTGGTAGGGGGGTGGCGGCTGTACCTGTTGATGCGGTGAACACAGAGGTGCCCGCCACCGCAAGGGAGCTCCCATCAGAGGAGGAGTCACTGACACTGCTGTCTGCTCCTGTCCCCGCTGTGGAGCTCCTCTCGCCCTCCGTCCCACTCGTGGCTTCAGACTCTGTTGCTTCACCCTCCAGGGCCAAGTGGGTTGCAGCTCCCCCCTGCTCCGGTGCCAATGTTTCTCCGCCTGATGATGCTATTGCACACAAGAACAGGGAGACCACAAAAAGGGGGGGGAGACAGAAGAAAGACATGTTCAGTGCATGCAACACCATTACAATTGGCAGACACAACACACATGGAGCAGCCCTCTGCACTAAGCCATGCACTGACAGTTCCTGGAAATTTCAGCTGACCATGGGGTACGAGGCCTAAGACCAATTGCTGCGCACCTGGAAGTCACAGGAGCCTGACTAGGTGTAGATGGCTCTTACCACTGGTGGACTTGGGGTGCCACATAGCTTGCCTCACAAGGGACCTTGCCTACCAAGTTCGCTCTGGCCTAGGGGAACCCACTGCCCACCTCCCCCACCCAGACACCTCGTAATGCACGCAGAGTAGGCTGAATGAGAGTGTACTCACCCCCTTGTGGCTGCTGTGATGCCCTCAAGCACCCACCCAACTCCAGATAGGCACTGCCGGGATCCAGAACATCAGGGGGTCATGGTGCGACGTCAACCCTCCCACATTGGGAGGCCATCCCCAGCTGGGTCTCCGCCATCCTCTTGCTCCAGCGGTGCAGGTCATCCCAACATTTACGGCAGTGGGTGCTCCGTATGTGGTAGACCCCCAGGGTCCAGACCTCCTTGGCGATGGCACGCCAAATACCCTTCTTATGGTGGGCGCTGACCTAGAGGAATGGTACAGGGGGAAAGGAAATTACTTACCCGTCCGGACCATCATACTTATTACCCACCAGTTCCCACTCATGCCCTGACGCACATACACTCACCATCCGCACATGCAGGCTTCAGCCCCGCCCATGTATCTTCCATCCACACCACTCAAAACAGGCATCGCCCATGCAGCATGCTCACAGTGTACTCACCTGTTTGTCTGGAGGACCGTACAGGTGCGTGTACTGGGGGAGGACCCCATCCACTAGTTTCTCCAACTCCTCCGAAGGGAAGGCAGGGGCCCTTTCCACAGACACTGTAGCCATCGTCGCTTCCAGACACAGGTCACAGCCGCACTTGCAGTGTAGGTCCTCTCCTGTTGAAGGTCAGGTATCAAGTGAGGGAACAGACAGAAAATGGCAGTCACGTCCGCGGAGGTGCCTACCGTCACCGCTGGTGGACAGCGTCATTGGCTCAATGTTAACCAATGGAGAATTGTGCCACGGTCTTCAAACCGCGGCGGTGTACAACGCCAGCGCAGTTACCTCATATCCCCTTGTCCCACCTTACAGGTCAGGCAGCTGCCATTTCAGGAGGCCACATGGGATGAATGTTAACTGCGTAACACCTATCTGGGCCAGGAATATAGACAGATATTGTGGATTAATAACGTTTCTACAAATAACAAATTGAGATACCTCAGTGTTGCATGACTCTCTGCTTGTTGTTCTCCTCCATAGGGCACGTCTGCTGGGGCAGGTGATGAGATGGCGGCATCCTCTGGTTTACAGACCCCTGGTGGACCTGTCGACAATGGAAGAGAGACACATCCTAGTCACATACAGACTTGATCATGCAACAATCCAGGAACTGTGTGCCCAATTGGAGCCAGACCTGATTTCATCTATCCGCCATCCCACAGGAATCCCACTTCTAGTGCAGGTCTTGTCTGTACTCCATTTCCTGGCCAGTGGGTCTTTTCAAACAACAGTGGCAATGGCATCAGGGATGTCCCAGCCAATGTTCTCATAAGTGTTGTCCAGAGTGTTGTCTGCCCTACTGAAACACATGCGCAGCTACATCGTTTTCCCTCAGGTGGAGGATTTGCCCACAGTGAAAGGTGACTTCTATGCCCTGGGATATATATCCCCATCATCATTGGTGCCATTGATGGTACACATGTTGCCTTTGTACCCCCCCGTATGAATGAACAGGTGTATAGAAACCGGAAGAGCTACCATTCAATGAATGTGCAGATGGTGTGTTTGGCAGACCAGTACATCCCATGTCAATGCCAAGTATACTGGCTCTGTGCATGACGCTTACATTTTGAGAAATAGCAGCATCCCTTATGTGATGGGGCAACTCCAGAGGCACCGTGTGTGGCTAATAGGTGAGCCCAAGGTCCCAATACAGTTGACATAGGTGTCTGGGTATGGGGCTGTCCCTAAGGGTTAGTGTGTGTCTAACAGATATCCATCGACATTTGCAGGTGACTCCGATTACCCCAACCTGTCATGGTTACTGACCCCAGTGAGGAATCCCAGAACAAGGGCAGAGGAACGCTACAATGAGGCACATTGGCAAACTAGGAGGGTGATCGAACACACCTTCGGCATCCTGAAGGCCAGATTCCGGTGCCTCCATCTGACAGGTGGCTCCCTATACTACTCACCGAAGAAGGTATTCCAGATAATCGTGGCCTGCTGTATGCCTCAAAACCTGGCTTTGCGACGGCAGGTGCCTTTTCTGCAGGAGGATGGGCCATATGGTGGTCTCGTGGCAGCTGTGGAGCCTGTGGTCAGTCAAGAAGAGGAGGCAGAAGAAGAGGATATCGACAACCGAAACAACATCATCATGCAATACTTCCAGTGAGACACAGGTAAGAAGATGTAACTGCTTCCCACATCTCATACTGTTGTTTGAGCTAGCTTAAGTCTGTCAGTTTCACTCAGTGTATGGACCCTGACTTGTCACTTTGTCTTTCCATTTCACAGATCTGGGTCCCACTTTGTGCCCTCTGCTCTGTTTACTCCTGGCCTACAGCTGTGTTACATTGGTATGTGAACAAGTAAATTGACATTGCTATATTCCATAGTTATTGTAATTACACATTTGTGAAAGCGCAGACTGACTCCAGATTGTTTAGTGATTGAAGTGTGTTTATTCCTGTGCAAATAAGTGGAGGGGGCTGTAAAATGGGCTGGGGTGATGCTGGAGGAATGTCCATGGCATAGTCCAGTCTATTTGTTTCACAGGTGCATTGTCCAAAGGGGCATAGGAAGTGGAGCAATGGTAGTTTAAAGATAGACAGGGTGACATAGTGGGATAGAAGGGTGACATTCAGGGGGGTCTCATTTCCTGGTGGGGGTCTTGGCAATGTTCTCTGTCTTGTTCCTGAATCTCAGGGACCGTTTGCCGGGTGGTTCTCCATCTGCAGGGGGTGGGGTGCTGGTGTCCTGTTGTTCCTCTGGCTGTGCCTCTTGTCCACTAGCGTTGGTGGAGGGCTGTTCATTGTCCAGGCTAGTGTCAGGGGCCACTTGTTGTGCCATTGTGTCCCTCCTGGTGTTGGCCAGGTCTGCCAGCACCCCTGCAATGGTGACCAGGGTGGTGTTAATGGACTTCAAGTCCTCCCTGATTCCAAGGTAGTGTTCCTCCTGCAGCCGCTGGGTCTCCTGAAACTTGGCCAGTACTGTTTCAATGGTCTCCTGGGAATGATGGTATGCTCCCATGATGTTGGAGAGTGCCTTGTGGAGTGTCGGTTCCCTGGGCCTGTCCCCCCCATCGTACAGCAGTCCTCCCAGTTTCCCTGTTATCCTGTGCCTCTGTCTCCTGAACCGTGTGCCCACTGCCACTGCCCCAGGTCCCTGATCGTCCTGTATTAGTGGGTTTGCCTGGGTTACCTGTAGTGGTGGACACACTGCTGATTGACGTGTCCTGGGGACAGAGGGATGGGCCCGCTGGGTGCATGCTGTGCTTGTGTTTCCTGAGGGGGGAGGGTCTGTGGTGGCTTGTGAAAATGGCAGGGGAATTGACTGTCCTGAGGTCCCAGATGGGCCGGGCTGGTCATCTTGTCCAGGCGTGCAGAGCTGCTGTCATCACTGTGGGCCTCTTCTGTGGGGGGACTGGATATGTCTGGCACCTCCTGTCCAGTGACGTTGGGCAGGGGTCCTGTTGGGGTGTAAATGCATAGTTATTGTATCTGTGTGTGCCATTGTGTGCAATGGGTGAGTGACCCTCTACTCCAGTGCTTGCATTATTGGCTTGGCCCTTGTGTGATTGGTGATTTCGGGGCATGAGTGAGTCTCTGTACTGGGCATGCTTGGGTGATGGGTGTCCATGCATTAGTGTTACATGCAAGGCTTGGTTTTAAGATGTGTGGGTTGTGTTGGTGGGGTATCTGTGGGTTGTTGGGGTGATGGGTGTGATGGTAAGCGTGGGAGTATGTGATGGCATGCAGATGGGGTGGGGGGGATAAGGTAGTAAAGATTTGTCTTACCAGAATCCAGTCCTTCTGCTACTCCTGCGAGTCTCTCGGGATGCAGTATTGCCAAGACCTCCTCCTCCCATGTTGTTAGTTGTGGGGAAGGAGGTGGGGGTCCACCGCCAGTCCTCTGTACAGCAATCTGGTGTCTGGATACCACGGAACGCACCTTCCCCCATAGGTCGCTCCACCTCTTCCTGATGTCATCCCGTGTTCTTGGATGCTGTCCCACTGTGTTTACCCTGTCGACAATTCTTCGCCATAGCTCCATCTTTTTTGCAATGGATGTCTGCTGCACCTGTGATCCAAATAGCTGTGGCTCTACCTGGACGATTTCCTCCACCATGACCCTGAGCTCCTCCTCAGAGAACCTGGGGTGTCTTTGAGATGCCATGATGTGATGTGGGTGATGTGTGAGATGGTGTCTGTTGTGATATGTGAGGGGATGTGTTGGTGTGTGTTGTTTGAGATGCATGAATGTTGTGTAAGTGATGGTGTTGTGTGTCTGTGGATGCTGCTTTCTAATTTCTGGTAGTAAGGGTTTGTGGGTAATGTGGGTGGGTGTTTTATAGTGGTGCGAGTGTGTGGGTGTGTGTGGTGTGTGTATGTGTATCAGCTGTGTGTATTTTGAATTGTCCAATGTGGTTGTGTTTTGTAAATGTGTGTGTATTTTGAGCGTGGTTTTGTGGACCGCCAATAGTTTACTGCGATTGAAAGACAGCTGCGTTGATTCGTGGGTCATGATAGTGTGGGTGTATTCTTGTTGGCGTGAGGGGGTCGGTTTTGGTATCGCCAGTTTATCACTGACCTTTGGTGTGGCGGACTTGGGTGGGTGTTTGTATTGTGGCGGATTCCGACCTGTGGGTCGTAATACCTGTAGCGGAATTCCGCGGCCACAGCAGCATGTTGGCGGTCTTCTGCACGGCGCTAAGCGGGATTTACCGCCAGGGTTGTAATGATGGCCTTTGTTCTTTCTGAATTATTATTATGATACATCCTGATGCCGTGCTGACCTGACTGATGTCCTGATGACGAAGACTAACTTAGCTTGCAGATCCAATTGAGGAGAGGTATACCATCAATGATATTACTGGTTGCTATGTCTATTTGCGTTTGTATCTAGGTACCAACCGCTATTTTGATAGAGCCATAGATAGATGTTTCTCCAAATTTGCGCAACTAAATTGTTTTGCAGGGAGACCAAACATGCTATTCTAATCTGGTGCTAGTTAGGATTCCCACTGATTGGGTTCGCTACATGTAATAACAGTTGATGTCTTTTGTTTGCTGAATCTAAATGTATGTAATATCATTTGAGCAGTTATTCTTGCTATTAATCTGTAATGCATCTTTAGAATGTGTAGTGGCACAAGCTTTGATTAGACTGCAATTCTTTCACAGCTTTGGTCAGTCAGTATTGTTTCTGTACGGTTACAATTTGATGTTGAGATTATGACCCTCATTATGACACTGGCAGTAAATCCCGCTTACCCCCATGATGACAGCCACCAACATACTGATGCAGTGGCGGATATCAGTTCACCGTACTATGACACACACACACCAATCTCACAGAATACAGCTACATACACAAATCCACCAGCCCAAAGGTCAGTGATAAAGTGGCCATCCCAAAACCCATTCTGTGGGTATACTACGAATCACCGCTCTCAAAGGACACCTACATACAAAAGAACACCACATTGGCCAATACCAAATACACACACCTGACACCCATACACACACCACACCCACACCACTATAAAACACACACCCACGTTACCCATAACAAAAATTACCACCAGGAGACTGAGAAAAAGAGACAGCTAGATACACACACCACTTAGACCCATACACCCCCCACGCACTCCACATCACATCCCCCCACCACATCACCCACCGAACCCTCACCAACACACATCACACAACACCCATGGCACCACAAAGGCACCCCCGTTTCACAGACGAGGAGTTAAGGGTCATGGTGGAGGAAATTGTCAGGGTAGAGCCACAGCTCTTTGGAGCACAGGTACAGCAGATTTCTATAGCAAGGAAGATGGAGCTCAGGCAGAGAATCATAGACAGGGTCAAAGCCATGGGACAGCACCCAAGAACAAGGGATGAAATCAGGAAGAGGTGGAACGACCTACGGGAGAAGGTAAGTTCCATAGCAGCAAGGCACCAGCTCACCATACAGAGGACTGGCCATAGACCACCACCTCCTCCCCCATAGCTCACAGCATGGGAGGAGCAGGTACTAGCAATACTGCACCCTGAGTAAGTCGCTGGAGTTGCCGGATGACTGGACACTGGCAAGCCAATATTTACTACCTATCACCCCCACAATACCTGCATGCCATCTCACACGCACACCCTCACTCCCATCACTTCACTCCATCCCACACACTGCCCTCTACTTCTGCTGCCGCTTTTGGCCAGGAAGTCCCGCCAGAGGACCCACAGTCCACCAGTATCCCTCCCTCCGCAGAAGGTGAACCACCCATGCAAACGTTCCCTGTGACACAGACAGAAGTCAGAGACACTTGCCAAGACCACCTCCAGGAAATGAGACTCTCCTGATTGTACTCCTTGTGTCCCACTCAGTCACCTTGTCCACCTTGAACTACCATTGTTCTCCTTTCTATGTCCCCTTGGACACTGCACCTGTGCTACAAACAGACTGGAACAATACCGTGTGCTTTCCCTCATCATCACCTCATTCCATTGCACTTTCCCCTCAATTTCTTATCACTACAATAAACACCCTTGGAGAAAAGTCGACCACTAGTATTTCATGTATTGCAAATTTGTATTGATTGAAACAGCTACATCCATTGAAAATGAACTGTACATAGTGAGAGCATAGAACGAATGACCTGTTGCTGGCTACAGTAATCACATCAGGACATTGTTGTCATATCACCAACATCTGGAAAATGATAATCCATAGGTGACAGTAATTAGAGGTAACAAGTGGGTAATGCCAGCATGCCACTGCCACACAGAATACAACAGTAGTCATAGAAATGTGAAGTTGCACTGTCTCAACTGTGTGTAATTGGAAGTACTGACGGATCAGTAATGTTCAGTTGTCCACATCCTCATCCTCTGCCTCCTCATCCTCACTGTCCTCAGGGTCCACTGCTGCCACAGGGGTATCTTCAGTCTCCTCCTACTGCAGAAAAGGTACATGGTGTCTGAGGGCCAGGTTGTGCAACATGCAGCATGCCACTGCTGTGTGGCAGACCTTCTTGGGTGAGTAGCACAGGGATCCACCTGTCAGATGGAGGCACCCGAACCTGGCCTTCGGGAGGCCGAATGATCTCTCAATGATCCTTCTGGTTTGCCCATGTGCCTCATTATAATGCTCTTCAGATCTTGTCCTGGCATTCCTCACAGTGGTCAGCAGCCACAATAGGTTTTGGCAGCCAGAGTCACCTGCAAGTATTGAGGAACAACAGTTAGCCACACACTATCCTAGTTGGCTAACAGCATAGGCATACTCTCACTTACACTGGTTGGGGACCAAGGCTCACCTATAAGCCACACCCTGTGCCTTTGTAGTTGGCCCATCATATTTGGGATGCTGCTATTGCTCTGAACAAAACATCATGCATCGACCCAGGCACACCATCTGCACATTCATAGAGTGGAAACTCTTACGATTCCTGTACACCTGTTCATTCTGCTGGGGGGGGGCAAACGCAATATGTGTTCTGTCAAACGCACCATTAATATTGGGGATATGACCCATTGCATAGAATCAGACCTTCACTGTGGCCAAATCTTCCACCTGGGGGTAGCAATGTACCTGCACAAGTGTTTTACCAGGGCAGACAACACTCTTGCCAGCACAATTGAGAACATTGGATGTGACATTCCTGCTGCCAAGCCCACTCTCAACCTGTTGCCAGGAAATGGAGCACTGATAGAACCTGCACAAGAGGGGGGATTCCAGTCGGATGACAGATAGCTGAGATAAGGTCAGACTCCAACTGGGCACACAGCTCTGTGATTGTGGACCTGTCCAGTATATAGGTGAGTATTATGTGCCTGTCCTCCAGTGTAGCTAAGTCCACCAGGGGTCTGTACACGGGGGTATTTCTCCATCTCTTATTCATCCACAGCGGTAGGGATCTAAGGGGCATGAGAGTGAGTAGGCTGTCACAATTTGAACTATACCACAACAGCAGTCCACATTGTGCAATCAAGTATTGGAACAGTGTAATTATCAAAGTATGTGCCTATTTATCCTGTGACGCAGAGCAATTATCGATAGGCCTGTCCCCTCCTAAAATGGTGACCGCCTGTCCTGTGTGGTGGGACAGGTGGAAGTGAGGTTATTCCGCCAACGTTGTGCATCATGGTGGTAGGTGGTAGTGAACCGCCGTGCAATTCCTCATTGGGTAATATTGGGCCCTATGGGGTACAGTGGCCAATGGGAATGTATGCTGGTGGTGACAGTGTACAAAGCCCCGGACGTGACCGCCATTTTCTCAATCATTCCTCACTTGTTTCCTAACCTTCCACAGGAAAAAACCTACACTGCATGAGTTGCTGTGACCTGTGTCTGGAACCTACCATGGCCCTTGTGACCGGGGAATTGGACCCAGCCTTCACTTTGGAGGAGTTTGAGTGACTGGTGGATGGGGTCCTACCCCAGTGACTGGTGGATTGGGTCCTGACCCAGGACTGATGTATGGGCCTCCAGACCAACAGGTGAGTCCACTGTGGGCACGATGCATGTAGCATGGATACATTCAGATGTTTGTGAAGGCATTGTGTAAGGGGGGGATTATCTGTTGGTGGTGTACCTATTGTGCGCTGGGCAATGTGTGTGCCAGTGGTGATGGAAACAGGCATGGTGGGCCATGTGTCTGATAGCCTGGACTGCTTAATTGTGTTTTCCTGTCTTTATTGCTTCTGCATGTCAGCGCCCATCAAAAGAAGGGAATATGGCATGCCATTGCCAAGGAGGTGGGGACCCTAGGGGTCTATGGCAGGCGGAGCACCCATTGTTGGAAACGGTGGGAGGACCTCAGACGCTGGGCAAGGAAGACCGCAGAGGTCCAGCTGGGGATGGCCTCGTAACAAGGAAGGAGGTGCCCGTTGGACCCTGCCTCCCCTGATGGCCCGCATGCTGGCGGTGGCCTACCCTGAGCGGGATGGGCGCTTGAGGGAACCACAGCAACCACAATGGGGTGAGTACAGTGAGTATCATTACAACTTATGGTTGGTCGGGTGGTATCCGGGTGGTGGATGTGTGTTAGTGGGTGCCCCTATGGCCCGGCCAGACATTGCAGCGTGGGTCCTCTGAAGAGTAATGTTTGCATGACAAATACAAGTAACCTAGCTTGTTAGTAGTCACTTCTAGGCAGGGCTGAGTGGGTCCCAGGTGTGATGCAGTTGGCGGTGTGTGCTCCTCCTCATGCCTTGGTGACTAGTACAATGCATAGTGCATAGGCCTGTTCCCTGTGTGTGAGGGTGCTGTGTACGCCAACGGTGGTGTTGGTGCAGTCATTGACCCAGTATATCCTTTGTCTCTCTCACACCCCCTTTCTTGTTTTGTCATCCTGTCCTTGTGTGCATTAGCATCATCTGGCAGAGGAGCAGGGGCATTGGCAACAGAGGGAGCTGCATCTCACATGACCCTGGAGGCAGAGTCAACTGATGCCGAGGGAACAAGTGGGACAAAGGGCGAGGGGAGCACCACAGTAGAGACTGGAGGGGACAACAAAGACTACTCCTCCAATAGGAGCTCCCTGGTGGTGGCAGACACCTCTGTGACCACCCCAGCTGCAGGTACACCCCCTGTAACAGCACCACTCTCCCAGTAGCCACTCAGAGAGTTGTCTGTGCCCGCTCACCCAGTAGGGTGGGCATCTCCTTCATCTCTGGTACCTCTGGACCTGCCCCAGTGAGCCCTGCTGCACTGAGTGAGAAGGCTATTGACCTCCTGAGATCCATCTCTGTAGGGCAGTCAACCATTGTGAAAGCCATCTAGGGGCTGGCCTCCCAGAGGCAGCAATGCAATGCGTTTCTGGAGGGCATTCATGGTGGATTGGTGGCCCAACAGAGATCGATTCAGGCTCTTGCCTCCTCTCTGATGGCAGCTATTGTTCCTGTTTCTACTGTCCCCCCTCCAACTTTCACTTCCCAGTCCCATTCTCCTCAAACCCACCCCATCCCAAGCACACATACAGACGAGCATGCACACAAGGCAACACACAAGAGTGGCCCAGGCAAACACAAGCACCACACTTCATCTCACAGGCACTCACACAAACACTATACAGTTACAGACAAGACAACATCCACTGCCTCCACTGTCTCCCTCTCCTTCACCTCCCTCCGAGTAACATCTACACTCACACCTGCATGCACTACATCTACATCCACTATCAGCATCACCACACCAAGCAGAACACACACCTCATTAGCAGACACCTCCACAACAGCCATGGACACGTCCCCTGTGTCCTCTTCCACTGTGTCTGTCCCCCCACCCTAAAGTACACAAACGCAAGCACTCAGACACCTAACAGCCATCCACATCACAACAGCATACAGCCCAAGCACTTGCATAACCACTCCCTCATCCTCTACTCCCATTACACATCCCTCTTGCTGCCCCAATGTCCCTAAAAAGTTTGTCCTTGCCCAACTTGATCTCTTCCCTACACCTCCCCCGTGTCCTTCACGTATGGAGAGGGTACCAAGGACACAGCCCAGCACCTCAGCCAAACAGTCCACGGGGACAGTGGTAGCACCACCTACTCGTGGTGGCAAGAATACCAGACCTACAACACTGAAGGGGAAGGAGCCAGCACCACCTCGTAAGAAAGGGAAGAGTCCTGCACAGCTGTGATGAAGGGGAATGGGCCTGCACCAACTGTGAAGAAGGGGAAGGAGCCTGCACCACCAGGCAGAGAGGGAAATAGCCCATCCACCCCTGCCAGGAAGGGTACGGGATCCCCGACCCATGGACAGGAGGAGACAAGGAACTCTATGCCAGCAGAAGCTGTCAGGCTAACACCGCCACCACCACCAGCTGTCACGTGGCCCCCACTGCCAGCTGTGGATGTGCAGCCATCAAGAAGTGCAGGGGCTGCCCAGGAACCTCCTCCAACCACCACCTCAAAGCAGCCATCAGTGAGTGCAGGGGCTGCACAGGAGGCTCCTCCAACCACCACCACAATGCAGCCATCAGTGAGTGCAGGGGTTGTTCAGGAGCCTCCTCCAACCACCTTCACAATGCAGCCATCAGTGAGTGCCGGGCCACCCAGGAGACTCCTCCAACTACCACCACAGTGCAGCCGTCACCACCAGCAGACGCCACGTAGTCCACCCTCCAGGGGCTACTGTGCGGCCTGTCCCCTCCAGAACCAGTGGGCTAGTCACCCACTTGAGAGACTGTGGCTTTGCTCTCCCCAGGACAAAGCAAGGGTCATGCTGCCCCCTCCAGAACCAGGGGGCAAGTCACTCACTTGAGAGACTGTGGCCTTGCACTCCTCAGGACAAAGCAATGGGCATGTTGCCCCATCCAGAACCAGTGGGCAAGTCACCCACTTGAGGGATTGTGGCCTTGCACTCCCCAGGACAAAGCAATGGGCATGTTGCCTCATCCAGAACCAGTGGGGGCGTTCCCGTATTCAGCTGAGGTGCCCCCCCCCATCGCCCTGAGGTACCTTCCCACTTGCAAAATGATGGCCCTGCAGTGATCTCTCTGGCTGTGCAGGGAACATGTTGGACCTTGGAATGTGCCCTGTGGCCTTGTGTGCCCTCGTAACTTTGGACTGGGCATTGGCCCTTGATGGACATTTGTATATATTTGGACCTGGGGTGGATTTTGCTGTGCTAATACATTGTTGTTACCCCAGCATTATGGTCCGTGTATTATTCAGCCGTGTGTCTTGTGTGTTTGGTTTACGTGTGTAGCTTGTTGTGTGTATGTTGTGTGTGAGTGTCGGGTGTGTGTTGTGCGTGTGTGTGTGTGTCACTCTCATTTTCCTCCCTCCCTCCCTTGTGTGCTAGGTGGCTGTACTCACTGTCAACGTCTATGTCGGCATTGGTGTTCCAGGTAGAGCATAACGTAGAAGATCACCGGGAAAACTTGAAGTTCAGGTTCCATGGTGGCGTGGTTCTTCCCTGTGTCTCCAATGGTGAATCCTTTCACTTCTGAGCTCTGTTTCCACCAGGCTTTTGTTGGCGTTGGTACCGCCCCAGGAAAGGTGGCATATTTCAGTGTCATGATATGGTGGGCAGTACTTTGTCTCCCGTCTGGCTGTTGGCGACTAACGGCGTGATGGCTGTTTTCGCCCTGGCAGTCGGCGTGGTACATTGGCTGTCTATGGAAGTTATCACCGCCATGGTCATAATTTGGCGGTACTTACCGCCAGCCTGTTGGCGGTATTACCGCCACTTTATCACCCACCTCCTGGGTCGTAATGAAGGCCTAAGTTACTTAATATTAGCATTGTTAATATAGGAAAATAAACATTCTAACTTTTACATAAAGGTGTGGTTATTCATCTATGCAAGGTCATGTGTGAATTACTGACTCCTATTGATTATTGACGTTATTGATGATACTGATCTGTATTTGCACAGGATATATGGTGGAAAAGCCTAGAAGCGAGTCAAATGGTCCATTGACTTATTCATGTCTCCCTTGTAAGTTTACTTAACAAGACAACATGATGGCACTGCCGGTGAAATGTGGTAAAATAGAAACAAGGCCGGGGGGAAATTGTAATTACATTACCAGAATACCTGATATTCCAGAATTTTGTGTTACCCAAAATTCGACAAATTTCGTAGTAAACTATATCATACAATTTTTGGCCCACGAGCGACAGACTCATACTTAAATGTTTCCCTGTGAGACATCTGCTGCTTGAACCAGTCTCCTGCGAATGTCTACCATGGCTTTTATGAATATGAATTATACATTTGCTTAAAAGAACGTCCTGAGAGATATTGGTATACCACATTGAGCACCAAAATCATAAGTTATCCAGAAAACTATGTTTTTTTCACACCCCTGTTGTACCTCACATTGCAGAGAGAGCTAATGTAGGCATTGCGTCACATGCCCATCTGCCCTCTTTGAACCGTAGATAATGATTCATAGAACTTCATTTCGGAATTACACACCTCAATTAGATTATTTAATGTGTAAGCAGATCATCCCTAAAATGCCTGATTAATGCATAGCATTAAACCCATAGGAAGGAACTGTCAGCAATAAATTCAAGATAAATCTTTACATGACATTGTTAATTCCATACAGGGTCATAAATATTCACATTTAAAAGGCATCATTTACCATTTCACGGTTTATTAATGTATCATAATGATTCTACACGAGTCGTTTTTTTGAATATTCATAGATGCCTGGGATTTTTGTGATAAACCTATGAACAGTCATGTATAATTCATTTGAACGGGGCGCAGCAAGCATGATGAAAAATGGGCGCCTGCTGCACAGCCAGCTTTGTAATTGCAGGCAACGTCTCCCCTCAGGGCTTCACATTTGTTCCCAAGGTTCGCAAAATCCCAGAAGAGCAGATTGCCTTCCTCCCGCGGATCTCTAGATTATCCATCTAGAATCGCTTTTTGGATCAAACCTTTCATTCATGTGATGTGACACAACAGTGTCACACACTGACAACAGTTTGTAATCACGTCCAGTGGGGTCAGGTGGCAGCTCCAGCCTCGTCCATATACGTCACTGGGAACATTGACAGATAAATGCAGCAATGTACTTTCATAGGATCACGTGATTAAAATGCAGTACTGGCTCGTAGTTATTAAAGCTGATCACAGGTGCTATTGTGACGTAAGAGATATCGCCAGTTAACTAACGATTTTGAAGGCCTGCACGTGGGAGTGGCTGTAATACTTACCATTAAGAACGACTGTTGTACATGTGTAGGTTTTGTGCTGCCTGGACAAAAACACCGTTGTGGCACTCAACTAATTTGATGGGTCTCTTTAATAATATAAAAAAGCTCATTTATATCTTCAGTAAATGTGTTTGTGCTTCTGTGGTCTTGGTGACTGCAATGCTGATTCTATTAATTATGTTGTAGGGTTACTAAGATGAATGAATATTATTATAACCTTATAACCCGCAACAGAGGCCTGTACTGGGTGTGAAAGGCTCTGAACCCATGCTGTAGATAATGGCTTATAAGGAAGGGGAGGGCCTTTAACAACTGGTATAGCCCTCAGCAGTTCCACCCACTCAGAGTAGAATGTTCTAAATTGAAAAGGTAGAAGCATAAAGACAAACATTGGAATGTTGGACAGGCGGCTTATACCAACCTTTATATGCCCATAGCATTTCATTGTCTTTAGTGGAGTTCTAAACATTCCAATGTTCAAATATAGCCTTATAGCTTGCCATTAAAGGCCCACTCCAGCCTTGAGCCCGAGCCAAAGCCCATGGCCTTTAACAAGGTAGCAGGGGTTTAATGCAGGTAGATGCTAGCTAAGGAGGGTTATAAGGCTGTTAGAATATTCTGCCAGGACAGGGCAGAATGTTCTAATACAAAAACAAAGGTCTCATGGAGACTGAAGGGATTGAAATCCCCTCGGGCTCCGTGAGGTCTTTGTTCACAGCAATAGCTGTGAAGGAAAGCATTGGAATGTTGGCACTCTGGGCTTCTATCAGCCATTAGAAGCCATGAGCACTAAATTGTTTTCAATGGAGTTCTCAACATTCCAGTGTTCTAATACTGGTTTATTTTTTTTGTAAGAATCCCAATATCACCAGCATCAAAGAGCTCTACAGCTAAACCCTAACAAAGTATAAAAATTAAACATAAAAATCATGATTTTATACAAATCAGAATGACTGAGTAATGTCATAATCTGTGACAAGACAGCTTGTTGGCTCTGAGCATGATCAGAGGTCTGCGGGAGAAGTGGGTGAGGCTGGTGAGCTACGTGTGGCTTGGTCATGCTGGATCCATCAGGATGAATCATCAAAAAGACATCCTGCACCATTTTATTCAGAGGGCTTCCTCACATTTATCAAAGTTGCCAACACCTGCTGGAGAATTACATCTTTTGCTTCTGTGAGTTGCAAACCTTTCCACATTGGGTTCCGTTCACTGGCAAAACACACTTTGCAATTGTTCAAGGTCTAGTTCCAATCAGTACATCTGGCCATTCCTTCCCTGCTCCTGGAATGTGCTCTGCTGAAAGTGCAAAGTTGTTGGTGATTGCCAATTCCTGACAAACCTTGGGTTATTGATATGTAAGTAGAGACTTTAAGTCTCCATGCTTGTTGGTCTGTATAGTAAATTTATGTTGTATTGTTAGGCTTGACCAGCAGTGCAGTATTCTTTATGCAAAGCACAAATGGTTGGGGACCCGGGCCAATGGCTAATAGATGGACATTGATTTGTAATTGTTTACCTTGTGTTGACCAAAGGCCAATGGTTGGAAAGTCCCACAGATGGAACATTTAGACCTGCAGGAACATGGTGGTAGTTAAGACATACTTCAGTCAGGCTCCTGAAAGGTTAGGTGTATACGTGTACCACAGTTTTGCCTTTTGAGACTTGTATAACTAGTACCATGGCCTTCCACCAATAACTCAAGTGGCACTATTGCTTATCCAGTTTTTGCTAAATTGGTCAAATGTGGACGTGGCAATGGAAAATTCTGCATGTGGGCCATCCATGATCACTTATTGAACACAGGTGACATTGTACTAATGAAAGGTTAAATGGCCCTGTTTCTTTCTTTAATTTCCTGGCAGCCATGATAAGTATTCTTGGCAAGAAATTGACAACATAAGTCTTGTGGCAAATAATTTGTAGTTGTGTGTTGTACTGTGCAGTTTGATAGTGGAGTGCAGTGCTTAATTTGAGACAATGGTTGCAGGTGGGGCTCACCGGCACTCATTTTTCAAAACCCAGACTTATTTTTCATCATTTAGATGCTGATCTACAACAAAAGAGAAAAAGGCAGATGAAAGGTAAAAAAAGGAAAGGGGAAAAGACAGAAAAAATTAAAATGTGAAAGCGGGATATAAAAGTACCTAAAAACTGAGAAAAAGGAATTGGAAGTGTATTTTAGTGGATTCAGTACTAGGTAATCTTGATAGTTTGCATTCCCAGCATTTAGCAGTGCCAGCAGGGCCTTCTGAAGAAAACTTTGGACCCAACAGGAATTAAGCACTAGCAGAGTGTTAGGGTCTGTTAGATATTTGAGGTCCATCAATTGTAGTACTCCGTTTAACTTATAAAAAGGAATTTCTCAAGACAAGACCAGATTGCTTACCTCTATTATTGAAGAAGAGCTGTCTATGTTACCCTCAGACATTCCATTTTTGCTCTTGGAGAGAACTGCCCGATTTTCAACACCCGAACCTAGTCACATGGCTTCACGTAAAGCGATTTCCCATGAGGATATGGCACACGAAAATGGTGTCCATAGGCTCCACCTAAAAGTTTCTTGCTGATTTTGTACCCAATAGACGGTTCTCTTTGAGCAGCCTGCTCTGACCAGTAGAATATTGCACTCATTTCCATCTCTGTAGCTTCCTACCATCTGTCCTGATGCACCACCCACCCCTTCATTCACAAGAGATCACATGATTGTTCAACTTTAAACAAGCAATCGATTCTCTGTGTTCTGCCACATGCAACTACCCTTAAGAACTTTAAAACAACCCACTCATATATTGAACTATGACCAAACACATGTTTGCAAGCAATTGCTCAGCTTTGCAATAACATAGTAATTTATCACTGATCACTGTAAGATTGAGTTGCAGTATAATTACATATAAATGGACATTTAGATTTGAATAGAAATGTTATCACACTTGGATACTGATGACTAAAAATTAGTCACAGTTTGTAACCCTTATTTTTTCAACTAATAAAGAAGGTTATGACTCATAAAATTTTGAGTTGGAGTTAGTCGCGAGCTGACCCTCCTCATGAATTTAAAGGAGGCAGATCACAAATTGTGACTGTCTCTGTTGTCCACCACATATGTGGTGGCCTGCTAGGTTCAGCAGAACATGATGTCTGTGATTACTTTGAAATAAAGTACACTTTTTTAATGCAGCCTGGTTTCCTTAATGAAAGTTGTGCAGCAATTTAAAAATACCAACTGAATTTGTTTTTTTTTTTAAACGTTTGTTTGAGAGTTAGCAGTTGTTCTCTGGAACGTTGCCTGCTTCTCAACAATTTGTTTTGTTTTTACGTTCACAAAAAGGAAGGGCTATCAAGGGAACCTATTTCTTTTTTCAAATGACTTACCAACCCAACTCTGGAGTTTGTGACTGGATTGCAGTCCAAAATCATTTATACATTTCATACCCAAGCACTATTTGGAAAGGATACCTGCAATGTACCCCTCAGTACTGAGGCCCAAAAGAATTTTAGAAGTTGATAAAAATATACCAATTCCTAAAACTGAGTTAGTACATTGAAAAAAAACATTTGTGTGTTTGCAAACAGTGATTGAGAGTGTTTGAGGCCATAAACACATGTAATTAATCTGAATCTATATGTCTTTACGTTACTGTTGAAGTAGCTATGATAATAAGAAAATTATTAATAAACGTTTATATGTTATGATTAATAAAATGTTCACAGAGAAATTAATTGTAGAGAATATAGGGGGTCATTCCAACCCTGGCGGTCGGTGTTAAAGCGGCGGCCAAACCGCCAACAGGCAGGCGGTAAAAAAAATGGAATTCTGACCCTGGCGGGAACCGCCAACAGGGACCGCCACTTTAACACTCCGACCGCCACGGCGGGACAAACAAACAGCGCGGCGGTCACCGCCAACAGACAGGCGGGAGACAATGTACCGCCCACCCTATCACAACCCACCAATCCGCCACCTTTTCCGGGGCGGTAGCCCCGCCGATAAAATCACGGCGGAAACAGACATTACGAACGGAAAACGCTCACCTCTACACACTCCACGAGGAATCTGGACAACATGGAACCCGAACTACACATCCTACCAGCTATTGTCTTCCTGCTCCTCTACCAGGAGCACGAACGCCGCCGCAGAAGACAACGGTGAGTACTGCACCTACGACACAGGGGAGGGGGGAGGCAAAAAATTACGGGGACACACATACGCAACACACCCACCCTCACCCTCACCCACAACTACATACACAGCAATGCAGAGCAACAACTCAGAGTGACACCCCCAAACCCCCTGGAAGAATGCAAAGACACAAATAAATGATCCTGAAATTTGAAGTATATTGTACGGCTAAGTAAAAAAATATATCAAACATCTATAACTATATATACATATGGAAATAGTCCAGTCCAAATTGGGTATCAGCCATTGTTCGTGGGCCAATGGGCCTAAACACATGGGCAAAGCCCACACACGATACCCGGCTCCAATGGAGAGAACACTGCAGGGGCATCAGATAGCAAAACTACAGGCACCTCAGGGGGAAGGGAAGGGGGGGCACCTCAGCCAGATGAGCCCACGACGCCAGATCCACGAGGGGCCTCCATGGCCACTGTTCAATCCTGGGGAGTGCAAAGCCACAGTCTCACAAGTCTCTACAGTGGGTGGATTGCCCACTGTTCAATCCTGGGGAGTGCAAAGCCACAGTCTCTCAAGTCTCTACAGTGGGTGGGTTGCCCACTGCCATATACTGGGGAGTGCAAAGCCACAGTCTCACAAGTCTCTACAGTGGGTGGATTGCCCACTGTGCCATCCTGGGGAGTGCAAAGCCACAGTCTCTCAAGTCTCTACAGTGGATGGGTTGCTCACTGCCATATCCTGGGGAGTGCAAAGCCACAGTCTCTCAAGTCTCTACAGTGGGTGGGTTGCCCACTGCCATATCCTGGGGAGTGCAAATCCACAGTCTCACAAGTCTCTACAGTGGGTGGATTGCCCACTGTGCCATCCTGGGGAGTGCAAAGCCACAGTCTCACAAGTGGATTACGGACCCGACTGGTTGTGGAGGAGGCATGGTGGCCAGAGTGCTTCGAGCAGCCCTGCCCGACACAGATGCGGGCCTGCCCCTTCTGCCAATGGGCCAGCGGTGCTTGAGATGGTGGTGCCCAGCGGAGCGGTGCTTGAGACGGCGGTGCCCAGCGGAGCGGTGCTTGAGATGAAGGGCCCAGTTCAGCGGTGCTTGAGATGAAGGGCCCAGCGGAGCGGTGCTTGAGATGAAGGGCCCAGCGGAGCGGTGCTTGAGTTGAAGGGCCCAGCGGAGCAGTGCTTGAGACGCCGGTGCCCAGCGGAGCGGTGCTTGAGATGAAGGGCCCAGTTCAGCGGTGCCTGAGATGAAGGGCCCAGCGGAGCGGTGCTTGAGATGAAGGGCCCAGCAGAGCGGTGCTTGAGTTGAAGGGCCCAGCGGAGCGGTGCTTGAGACGGCGGTGCCCAGCGGAGCGGTGCTTGAGACGGCAGTGCCCAGCGGAGCGGTGCTTGAGATGAAGGGCCCAGTTCAGAGGTGCTTGAGATGAAGGGCCCAGCGGAGCGGTGCTTGAGATGAAGGGCCCAGCTGAGCTGTGCTTGAGTTGAAGGGCCCAGCCGAGCGGTGCTTGAGACGGCGGTGCCCAGCGGAGCGGTGCTTGAGATGAAGGGCCCAGCGGAGCGGTGCTTGAGATGAAGGGCCCAGTTCAGCGGTGCTTGAGATGAAGGGCCCTGCGGAGCGGTGCTTGAGATGAAAGGCCCAGCGGAGCGGTGCTTGAGACGGCGGTGCACAGTGGAGCGGTGCTTGAGACGGCGGTGCCCTGTTCAGCGGTTCTTGACTTGAAGGGCCCTGTTCAGCGGTTCTTGAGATGGCGGTGCCATGTTCAGCGGTTCTTGAGATGGCGGTGCCCTGTTCAGCGGTTCTTGACTTAAAGGGCCCTCTTCAGCGGTTCTTGAGACGGCGGTGCCCTGTTCAGCGGTTCTTGACTTGATGGGCCCTGTTCAGCGGTTCTTGAGACGGTGGTGCCCTGTTCAGCGGTTCTTGAGATGGCGGTGCCCTGTTCAGCGGTTCTTGAGATGGCAGTGCCCTGTTCAGCGGTTCTTGAGATGGCGGTGCCCTGTTCAGCGGTTCTTGAGATGGCGGTGCCCTGTTCAGCGGTGCTTGCCTTGGCAGTCCTTGCCATGTTCAGCGTTGCTTGAGTTGTCGCTCCTTCATTGTCCAGCTGGGCTGGGGCTGGCGCTCCTTCATTGCCCAGCTGGGCTGTGGCTGGCGGGGCCCTCCTGGGCAGCTTGGCTGGGGCTGGCGGGGCCCTCCTGGGCAGCTTGGCTGGGGCTGGCGGGGCCCTCCTGGGCAGCTTGGCTGGGGCCGCGGGGCCCTCCTGGGCAGCTTGGCTGGGGCCAGCGGGGCCATCCTGGGCAGCTTGGCTGGGCCCTCCTGGGCAGCTTGGCTGGGGCCCTCCTGGGCAGCTTGGCTGGGGCCCTCCTGGGCAGCTTGGCTGGGGCTGGGGGGGCCCTCCTGGGCAGCTTGGCTGGGGCCGGCGGGGCCCTCCTGGGCAGCTTGGCTGGGGCTGGCGGGGCCCTCCTGGGCAGCTCGCCTGCTGCCGTACTTGTCGGGCGTGCTGCCCTTGCCACCCTTCCCTCCTCGTCTGTGGCATTTACCTCACTTTTCCAGTGTGCCAGGTGGCACCCCACTCCCTGACGGAGCCAGGGTAGTGCTTGTGGAGCCTGCTTTCTTTGGCCTCTCGTGCCGGGCACTGGCTTTCTTTGCTTTCTTTGCAGGGGGTGGGCTGGCCGTCTCTTTACTCCCAGCCGAAGTAGCTGGGCTTGAAGGTGGTGGACTCCAAAATCTTTGGACTATTGTCTTTGTAGGTCCAGGTTTTGTGGTGGCTGAGGTGCTGACTGGAGCCTTATGAGATGGAGGGGGTGGGTCAGTTGATGGAAAGAGGTCAAGGTTGGAAAGGAAAACCAATTTAGTAAGACAGGGACGGGTAGTAGTAGTGGGTATGGGAGTGGAGGAAGAGGATGTGGTTGTAGGAGAGTGAAGTCTGGTGTCTTTGGGTGCAGGTGCTTGTGCTGGAGGCTGTCGTGAGGTGGATGGCTGTTGGGTGGGTGGCTGCCTGCGTTTGTGTGGTTTGGAAGAGGGGGTGACAGACACACTGGGAGAGGACACAGGGGACGTGTAAATGGTAGTGGGGGTGGTGACTGCACGTGTGCGGAGTGTTCTGGTGGGTGTGCTGGTGATGGACGTAGTGGCTGAAGATGTTGTGCATGCAAGTGTGAGTGGAGACGTCACAGGGAGGGAGGAGGGAGACGAGGAGGAGGGGGACACAGAGGAGGCAGTGGCTGTTGGCATGTCTGCATGTGGATGTTGCTTGGGTGAATGCTTATGTGATGTGTGGTGCCTATGTCTGGATGAGCTTCTCTTGGGTGTTGAGGTGTGTGCAGGCTGGTCTGATGGGGTGTCTGGGATAGGCAGAGGTACAGGGGAGTGGGACTGGGTTGAGGAAGTTGGAGGAGGGAGGCAGGAGACAGGGACAAAGGCTGCCGTCAGTGCTGAGGCCAGAGCGTTGAACGATCGCTGATGGGCAGCCTGACCCGAATGAATGCCCTCCAGGTATGCATTACTCCGGTGCACCTCCCTTTCTACACCCTGGATGGCATTCAAAAGGGTAGACTGCCCAACAATGATGGTCCTGAGGAGGTCAATGACCTCCTCATTGAGGGCAGCAGGGGTAACTGGGGCAGGGCCTGAGGTGCCTGGGGTGAAGGAGATGCCCACCTTCCTGGGTGAGCGGGCACGGGGCGAAGGCTGAGGGGCTGCTTGGAGGGCGGAGCTGGCGCGCTGGTTGACGGCTGTACCTGTTGTTGCAGTGGGCACGGATGTTGCCGCCACCACAACGGAGCTCCCTTCCGAGGGCGTGTCTGTGTCGTTGGTGTCACCACGTGTCCCCGCTGTGAAGCTCCCCTCACCCTCCGTCTCACTGCTGAAATCCGAGTCAGTTGCATGACCCTCCATGGCTATGTGAGATGCAGCTCCCTCGTGCTCCGATGCCACTTCTCCTCCGCCTGATGATGCTAATGCACACATGAACAGAAAGACCACAAAAAAAGGGGGGGGGGTGGAGAAACAAAGACATGTTGAGTGCATGCATTGGCGACACCGTTGGCGGAGAGGACAGACACAGAAGCCCCCTGCACTACGCCGTGCAATTGGGGTACACTACTCAATCCTTGGGACATGCCCTACAAGCCTATGGACGACAACTCCACACATAGGTGACACAGGGCCATGATTAGCTGTACTAGGCAACCTACAGAGGTGGGGGGCAGGGGTACAGGGCCATGCCTAATGGAGGGGCCTAGCCTACAGAAAACGCCCTGGCCTAGGAATACCCACAGCCCTCCTCCCCCACCCAGACACCTCCAATGTGCACAAAATCAGCAGATAGTGCTTGTACTCACCCCCTTGTGTCTGCTGTGATGTCCTCATGCGCCCATCCAAATCGGGGTAGGCCACCACCAGGATCTGGGACATCAGGGGGGTCAAAGTATGACTGGCACCCCTCCTACATTGGGAGGCCATCCCCAGTAGAGCCTTCGCGGTCTTCCTGCTCCTGCGGCGAATGTCCTCCCACCTCTTCCGGCAGTGGGTACCCGGTCTGTTGTGGACCCCCAGGGTCCGGACGTCCTTGGCGATGGCACGCCAAATGTCGATTTTCTGATGGGCACTGACCTATGTGACATGTGCAGGGGGAAAAAAATAAAATAACATCACCTTCTGCATGCTCGATGTCAGTGGCCCCCCATCCCCACCCTTGCCATGTGGCACATGCTCTCATCTTTTGTTTGATGCATGCCTCATTCGCTCCCCTCCCCACCATCTTTCATTCACCCCACTCAACCCAGGCATTGGCCACAAAGCATGGTCCCAGTGTACTTACCTGTTGGTCTGGAGGACCGTAGAGTAGCGCATACTGGGGGAGGACCCCATCCACGAGTTTCTCCAATTCCTCAGAAGTGAAGGCAGGGGCCCTTTCCCCAGTCGCAGCAGCCATTGTCTCTTCCAGACCGAGGTCACAGCAGCACTTGCAGTATAGGTCCTCGCCTATGGATGATCAGGTATCGAGTGATTAAGCAGATAGAAAATGGCAGTCACGCCTGCGGCGGTGCGTACTGTGGCGGTGCGTACCGCGACCGCCGGCTCACATCCTCATTGGCTCCTGAAACCCATAGGGTTCTATGTTAACCAATGCGGCTATGCGCCGCGGTCTTCGACCGCCTACCGCCACGGTGTGCCACGGCAGCGCATTGACCTCATATCCCACTGTCGCACTTCACAGGTCAGGCAGCCACCATTTCAAGGGCCCCCTTATCTTAATTTCTACTGCGTCACACATACCTAGGCCTGGCATCAACACTCATACAAGCCATTCAATGCATTGAGAATCGTGTACTGTGCAAGCTGTGGGAAGGTAACTGTGGGTTGATTAACTGTGTGCTCCATGTTGTCCTTCCTAGGCACCGTCCGCTGGGACTTGCGAGGAGATGGAGGAATCTTCCTGTGTACAGACCGCTGGTGGACCTGTCGACAATGGAAGAAAGACATGTCATACTGACATACAGGCTTGACAGAGCCACTATACAGGAACTGTGTGCCCAGCTGGAGACAGACCTGATGTCACCCATCCGCCAACCCACAGGGATCCCCCCTCCAGTGCAGGTGCTGTCAGTACTCCATTTTTTGGCAAGTGGGTCATTTCAAACAACAGTGGCCATTTCATCAGGGATGTCTCAGCCTATGTTTTCCAAGGTGTTGTCCAGAGTGTTGTCTGCCCTGCTGAAATACATGCGGAGCTACATTGTTTTCCCTGAGGTGGGCGATTTGGTTACAGTGAAGGGTGATTTCTATGCGCTTGGACATATTCCCAACATCATTGGTGCAATTGATGGGACACATGTTGCTTTGGTCCCCCCCAGCACGAGTGAACAGGTGTACAGGAACAGAAAAAGTTATCATTCCATGAATGTCCAGGTGGTCTGTTTGGCTGACCAGTACATCTCCCATGTAAATGCCAAGTTCCCTGGGTCAGTGCATGACGCCTACATCATGCGAAATAGCAGCATCCCTTACGTGATGGAACTACTTCAGAGACACCGTGTGTGGCTAATTGGTGACTCTGGTTACCCCAACCTGTCCTGGCTACTGACCCCAGTGAGGAATCCCAGGACCAGGGCAGAGGAACGGTACAATGAGGCCCATGGGCGGACTAGGATGGTGATCGAGCGGACGTTCGGCCTCCTGAAGGCCAGGTTTAGGTGCCTCCATATGACTCACCAAAGAAGGTGTGCCATATCATCGTGGCCTGCTGTATGCTTCATAATTTGGCTTTGCGACGCCAGGTGCCTTTCCTGCAGGAGGATGGTCCAGATGGTGGTGTTGTGGCAGCTGTGGAGCCTGCGGAGAGTGAAGAGGAGGAAGACGAAGAGGACGACACAGACAACAGGGACACAGTAATACAGCAGTATTTTCAATGACATACAGGTAATAATCAACACCGGCATTTTACATTTAATTAAAGTCTCCTGCCTCTCTACTGTCTGAGTTTCCCCCCAGTGTATGTTGACTGAGTTGTGACTTTCCCTTCCAATTTCAGAGATGTGGGCCCCACTCCGTGACCTCTGCTGTGTTTCCCCATGGACTACAGCTGTGTGACAGTGGTATGTTGTCATCACAAAGTAACTGGACATTTTGGCACGGTTCTGTGTAATACATTTGTTCAAAAATACAGGCAGACTCCAGATTATTTTTGTGCAATAAGTGTGTTTATTAAAGTGCTCAATTTTGGGTAATGGTTGCAATTCGGTGATGGGTGATGGTGGAGGAATGTCCATGGCAGAGTCCAGATTTTCAGTCTCACAGGTGCATTGTCCATATGCCTGTGGAAGGTGGAGCAGGGGCAGGTTAAGGTTGGACAGGGTGACAATGTGGGACAGTGGGATGACAATCAGAGGGTATCCTTTCCTGGCGGGGGTCTTGGCATCCTACTCTGTCTTCTTCCTAGATCTCAGGCCCCGCTTGCGGGGTGGTTCTCCTTCTGCAGGGGGTGGGGTTCTGGTGGCCTGTTGTTCTTGTGTCGGGGCCTCCTGTCCACTAGCGCCGGCGGAGGTGGTAGCCTGTTCTTGGTCCATGCTAGTGACAGGGGCCCTTTGTGGTGCCACATGGTCCCGCAATGTGCTGACAATCTGATTGAGAGCCACAACGATGGTGCCCATTGCGGAACTGATGCTTCTGAGTTCTTCCCTGAACCCCATAAACTGTTCCTCCTGCAGTACCTGGATCTCTTGGAACCTGGCCAGGAGCTTCGCCATCGTCTCCTGGGAGTGGTGGTATGCTCCCATGATGGAGGATAGGGCCTTGTTGAGAGTGGGTTCACTGGGCCTGTCCCCCCTGTCGCACAGCAGCCCTCCCAGTTCCCCTGTTTCCCTGGGCCTCTGTCCCCTGGACCGTGTGCCCACTACCACTGCCCCCAGGTCCCTGTTGTTGTTGGGGTGGTGGGTTAACCTGGGTGCCCTGTAGTGGTGGACACACAGCTGATTGACGTGTCCTGGAGACAGAGGCATGGGCCCGCTGGGTGGGTGCTGTGCTGGTGTTCCCAGAGGGGGGTAGGTCTGCTGTGGCCTGTGGCTGTCTGAGGGGAACCGACTGTCCCGAGGTCCCCGATGGGCCGGGCTGGTCATCTGGGTCCAGGGAGACAGAGCTGCTGTCATCACTGTGGGCCTCTTCTGGGGGTGGAATGGACATTTCTGGACCCTCCTGGGCAGTGTCGTGGCGTTCGGGTCCTGCAGGGGTATGAGAGTATGGTTATTGCTTCTGTGTGTGCCATAGCGTGCAATGGGTGGGTGCCCGTGTACCCCAGTGCTGGCATTCCCTTGTGGGGGCTGTTGTGACGGTGGTTTGGGGGGGGGTGGGTATGTGCAGTGGGCATGCTTAGGTGATGGGTGACCATGGTTTGTGGTCGCATGCAGGGCTTGGTGTTGGGATGGGTGGGTTGTGATGGTGAGACATTAGCAAGGTGGATGTGTGATGGGGTGGGGGGGAGGGTGGGGGTATGATTTGGCATGCCGGTGGGTGGGGGGGGATGAAGTAGTTGAGATTAGACTTACCAGAGTCCATTCCTCCACCTACTCCTGCGAGGCCTTCAGGATGCAGGATCGCCAAGACCTGTTCCTCCCATGTTGTAAATTCTGGGGGTTAAGGTGGGGGTCCGCCGCCAGTCTTCTGCACCGCGATGTTGTGTCTGGATACCATAGAATGCACCTTCCCCCGTAGGTCGTTCCACCGCTTCCTGATGTCGTCCCGATTTCGTGGATGCTGTCCCACAGCGTTGACCCTGTCCACTATTCTTTGCCATAGCTCCATCTTCCTGGCAATGGTGGTGTGCTGCACCTGTGTCCCGAAGAGCTGGGGCTCTACCCGAACTATTTCCTCCACCATGACCCTGAGTTCAGCGTCTGTAAACCTGGGGTGTCTTTGGGGTGCCATGCGGTGGTGTGGATGAGGTGTGGGGTGGCGTTTGTGGTGATGAGTGTGGTGCGTGTGGTGGTGTGTGGTGTTTTGTGCGTGGATGTTGTGTGAGTGATGGTGTTATGTGCCTGTGAATGCTCTGTACTAGCTGGTGGTGTATCTCTCTGGCCTTCGTCAAAAAATGGTGGTCGTAGGGGTTTGTGGGTGATGTGGGTGTGTGTTTTATATTGTGTTGGGTGTGTGGGAGTGGTGTTTGTATGTGTATCAGGTGTGTGTATTTCAAAATGTCCAATGTGGCAGTGTTTTGGAGCTGTGTGTGTATTTTGACCGCAGTGGTGTGTACCGCCAATGGAATACCGCGGTTGAAAGACCGCCGCGTGGATTCGTGGGTCGGAATGGAATGGGCGTATTTCTGTTGGCGTGACGGTGGAGGTTTGGTCATCGCCAGTTTTTCGCTGGCCGTTGGTGTGGCGGACTTTTGTGGATGTCGGGTTTTTGGCGGTTTGTTGCGGGTCAGAATGACCGTGGCGGTTTACCGCGCCCGCGGTGGTGTTATGGCGGTCTTCTGACCGGCGGTAAGCGCTTTTTACCGCCGAGGTCAAAATGACCCCCATAATGCGCACGTTTGAAAATGTGCTCACGGAGAATGGCAGCCACTTATACGAAAGTTGTACTAAAATGATTACAAATGTGTGAAATAATGAAAATGTGTAATAATAATGTAGTAATGTGCTATAATGAGATGTATAACCTATGTTTTGCATTATATTGTAGAGTTAACTTAGCCGAAGTTGTGGCCTAGTTTTTGCCGAGCATGCTGGAGGAAAGCGACCATGTGAACCACCCATTGTTGAAGTCTGCTTAGCTAGAATTTTCTGCAATGTACCAACGTACAGGAGATGATGGAATCAAATTGATACAATTATGTGTAGAGTAGACGAGATGTACTTGCCCAGGACTCAAACAATAGAGACACTTACTGAAGAGGAAGATACAACATTTTCAATACCTGATGAGCCGGATGAATAGGACATCGTACAGTGAACCAATCAGTGAACTGAGAACAGCGTAATTTTAGAGCTTATTGATTTGTAAAATAGACATTATTGCTTAAGGTAATAACTGATGATTAATTGACCAATTAGGAACTAGGGGGATGAACTGGAAAACTAATAAAAAGTCATGACAAGGGGCTAAAGATTCAGATGCGAGGGGAGAATTGATGACATCGAGAGACGCGGTTAGAGATTCTGTTATTGGGCTTTTGCGCTCGAAAGCCTGATGCACTGCTGATCAATTGATGACCTGAAGATGAAGACTGACTTCCGTGTATAGGTAGCTATTTTTTAAATTTTATTTTTAAACCAGATTTTATTGGTATTATATCATTTTCGATGGTTCTTATACATATGTTTTCATACAATATATTGCTTGTGATTCAATAGTTTGGCATTGAGATCAAATAATCTGATTGGTAGTATTTAAACAGTGAACAATATTTAAATTCCACCTCCCTAACCCTCCCTAACCCTTTCATCCGAGAACCATGTCCCAACATTGACACAGTTTATGCAAGGAATCAAGTAGTGTTTGGATAGTGATTAGATGTGTTCAGATAGAGCAAAGATCACTTTGCCTTTCAGGTTAGGTTTGAATGTGTATTTTGGTCTGTGGTTAGGAGCTGTAGGCTGTGTCTGTCAATGTCATTTGTTGTTCAGCCCGCGATGTTACTTATTGAGTGGATTCTAGAGTGTTGTTTCTGATCTAAGTGTATCCATTATTGCTTCCCAGTCCTCCGACATTTCCGGGGGTCTGATCCCGCTCCTAGTCTCCCATTGAAGAAGCATTCCCTCTGCATTTGCCCATTTAAGTAATTTGTTTTTCCAGGTTATTGTTCTAGGGCCCTTGGTTTTTTTTCCAGTTTGATGCTATCTCTCTTTTGGCTAGTGTTAAAGCTAAGTCCTGGAATCTGTCTGAGGCTTTGTGTTTAGTCGAGTGAGTGAAGGTGTGTAAGAGGCAGTTATCCATGGAGTAAGTCGTGTTCTTATTCAGTAGATGTGTCAGTGTGGGACAGTCCCAAAACATGTTGCTGAACTCAGCGTCGACCAACCCACATCTCGGGCAACATTCAGTAGTTTTACTAAAATATTTGTTTATGCGAGCTGGGGTCAAGTAGGCTTGGTGCAGGACATAGAAATTTATAAGTTTAAATCGAGTGTTTCGGGATGCTTTGGGGAGGTTTCTCAGGATGTGCCCCCACTCTACTTCTGGGAAATCTCGACTGAGAACTTTTTCCCACTGTTGTTTAAGACAGGACAAGGGTTCTGTATTGTCTGCTCTCATCAGCTCATAGAGTGTTGAGACTACCTTAGTTTTGTTATTTGGGGATGACAAGTATGTGCAGATTGCTTGTGAAGAGGGTTCAGCGCTTTGTTATCCCTGAAAAGCATGCCCACAGTGTTAATCCCGCCTTCTAACCAGTCTCCCAATTCAAGACGGGTTCTTTTCCGCATTATTGCTTGCAGGGATTTAAGGGGAAGCTCCACAGAGTAAGGAGTCTCTATTCTGATCTTGTGTAGAAAGGTTTTCCAGCACCTTGTCAGGATTTTTAGTTCTGGAGAGTCTTGCTTCCCATCACTAGGGGTCCCCAGGAGTATCTCAAACAACCTAATCACATTCGTTGTTGCGAGTAATCTGTCAGAGAATCCGTGGGCCAACCATTGTAGTTGTGCTGCCAGATAATAGGTCTCAAAGTCAGGTGCTGCCAATCCACCATCTGTTGATTGTCTTTGGAGTTTTGTCAGAGCCACTCTCCTCCTGCCTTTACCTCATATAAATGAGGTTACCATGATGTTTAGTTCCCCAAAAATGGTTTTAGGAATCCAGATCGGGAGAACTGAGAAATGGTACAGTAATCTCAGCAACATGATCATTTTAAGAATCGCAATTCGCCCAGTCACTGATAGTGGAAGTATTTGCCAGAATGCCATACAGTTTTTTATGGAACGGATTGTGCCACCTATGTTACCGTCTAGAGTATCCCGGGAGTCGTGATAAACTTTCACTCCTATGTAAGGGAGCCCATTTGGTACCCATCTAACCAATCCCAGGTTCAGGGGTGGTGATTGCTGTTCTTTAAGTGGGAACAAGCCTGATATATCCCAGTTCACCTTTAATCCTGAGTGGCTTTCAAAGTTAGAAAGCATTAGATGTACTAGTGGTAGGTCTCTTTGGATATCCTCCATAAATATTAAGAGGTCGTCTGCATAAAGGGCTAAGTGGTGTCTCTTGTTCCTTGCCAGGATACCTGGTCCTCCCTCTCCCACCCTAGCCGCGGCAGCCAGTGGTTCCATTGCCAGGGCAAATAGCAGGGGAGGGAGGGGGCAACCTTGTCTTGTTCCACGCTCAACTCTGTATCTATTAGATATTATGGCCCTCATTCTGACCCTGGATGTTTGAAACCGCCAGGGCAGAGGGCAGAGGAAGCAGCGCCAACAGGCTGGCGGTGCTTCCTGGGCCATTCTGACCGCGGCGGTAAAGCCGCGGTCAGAAAAGGGGAACCAGCGGTTTTCCGCCGGTTTACCCCTGGCCCAGGGAATCCTCCATGGCGGCTTGCAGCGCCGCCATGGGGATTCCGACCCCCTTCCCGCCAGTATGTTTCTGGCGGTTTACACCGCCAGAACCAGGCTGGCGGGAATGGGTGTCGTGGGGCCCCTGGCATGGGCAGTGCAGGGGCCCCCTAACAGGGCCCCACAAAGATTTTCAGTGTCTGCTTTGCAGACACTGAAAATCGCGACAGGTGCCACTGCACCCGTCGCACCCCTGCAAATCCGCCGGCTCCATTCGGAGCCGGCTTCCTCTTTGCAGGGGCTTTCCCACTGGGCCGGCGGGCGATCTTTTTGAGATCGCCCGCCGGCCCAGCGGGAAAGTTAGAATGACCGCCGCGGTCATGTGACCGCAGTGCGGTCCTTTGGCGGCTTCTGCCCGGCGGGCGGCGCCCGCCGCCCGCCGGGGTCGGAATGACCCACTATGTGTCCTGTGCGGACTCTGGCGGAGGGGTCAGTATATAGTAATTTCACCCAAGAGATATAATCGGGTCCAATTCCAAGTTTGGACATTACTATATAGAGGAATTCCCAATCTAGACTATCAAAAGCCTTTTCAATATCTACTGCTAGGATACCCGAAATCCTGGCGTTAGGAGCCAGATCCCTCATGATGGCAATTAACCTACGGATATTCCCAGCTGTATTACGCCCCAGTATGAAACCTGCCTGGTCTGGGTGTATTAGGGAGGACATCAGTGGGAGGAGTCTGGATGCTAGGACCTTACTAAGAATTTCATAGTCAAGGTTCAACATGGAGAGAGGTCTATAAGCTCCTACACTTGTTGGGTCTTTGCCGGGCTTGAGAAGGGGGACTATGACTGGTTCTCGGGAGGATTCAGGCAGAAGGCCCTGGTCTCTAGCACATTTAAATGTCTTTTCTAATCTCAGAGAAAGGATTTCGGCGAAGGCCATATAAAACTCGACAGGGAGGCCGTCTGGGACCGGCGATTTTCCTCTGCCCATTCCTTTCATGGCTTCATTAATCTCGGCTAGCGTGACGTTCCCTCCTAATGGTTCTGTGAGTTCAGGTTCCAGGGGTTTTAGATGTAATTCCGTTAAGTAGATTCCCATTTGTTCCCTATTAAGATTGAGTCTTTTTTTGCATAGGCTCTCGTAGAATGTCATAAACTGAGTGTTAATCTGTTCTAGTTCAAAAAGTTGGGTCCCCGTCTCGGAGGTCAAGTTCATAATGGGGGGAGATCTATCAGACTGCAAAACCACCCACGCGAGGAGTCTGCCCGCCTTATCCCTCCCTCTGTGTGCCCGGGTGAGACCATTTTTGTAATCAAAGCATGTAAGGCGTTCAATGCAGTGTGATACTCCAGCTCTAAGGTCTTGCATTAGGGTTTGCAGGTGAGGATTCCCAGGTCTATCTTTCTCAAATTCTCTTAAATTAGTCTCAGCTCGTTCTGTATCACCTAGTAAGGTTCTGCTTATTCCCACTGTCTCAGCTATACACTTCCCATGCATTACTACTTTAAAGGCATCCCATTCTGTCATGGGATTAGCTGGGGTTGCGTCATTGTCTTCGAAATAGTGCAGCGCACTTTCGCAGAGTTCGGCCCGGAAGGGGGCATCTTCTAATAGTTCAGGCTTTAGTCTCCACATGGGGATACTGGGAACAATGGAACCCCAGTTCAGAGACAATAAGAGAGGGTTGTGGTCTGAGATTGTGCGGGGCAGATATTCTGTGTCTATAATTAATGAGTGTATATGAGGTGGGCAGAGGAAAGGGTCTAAGCGTACATGCAGTTCATGGAGGCTGGAGAAAAAGGAATAGTCCCTTATAGTGGGGTGTAGTCTACGCCAGGCATCAATTAGGCCCCAGTTCGTTTGCCAAGTGGTGAACTGTCGCGCCGTTCTCGCCAGCGGGGAGTTAGGCAGGGGAGGGTGCAATCTGTCTCTGTTGGGGTCACTCACACAATTAAAATCTCCCCCCACTATCACTGGGGATTGTAAGTATGATGCTAATAAGCTAGACAGTCATATGAAGAATTCCCCCTGATCTGTATTGGGAGCATAAATATTAATCAAGGCCAGTTCCCTCCCCTCCAGCCTGCCCTTGACCGCCACAAATCTCCCCTTAGGGTCTATAAAGTAATCTGTCATTTGGAAGGGGACTACCGCTCGGATCCAGATCAGAGTGACTCTCGAGTAAGCCGAGTAGGAGGTATAGTATGCCTGTCCCCTCCACCTTTTCTGCAGGGCTTTACCATCTGTCAGTGTTAAGTGGGTTTCTTGGAGCATGGCTATTTGGATTCCACTTCTTTGTAGGTATGATGAGACCTTGTATCTCTTAACCATTGAGTGCATACATCTGATGTTCCACGTATGGAACTTATATGATTTTAGTGTTGTCATTTTGCTAGATTTTTCCCTCTGATCTGGTTATGTTTCAGGGGCCATAGGTTCGCTAAGTTCTCCTTCATACTATTGTAATCCCTGAGCAGTTGTGTAATTTTCATAAGGGTTCTCTGAAGTTTAATTAGCCCCAAACAAATCCCCAAAACTGTAGTTACCCAACACCCCATCCCCAGGACAAAAGTCGAAATCTCTCTTGCCCAAACTAGTAAAACAACTATAACCTGTCCATCAATGTGGGGGGTGCACTGAAGTGGAGTCCAGAGCATAGCAAAGCGTCTTCTTCCCAACCCCCGGGAAATGAGCATATGGGGATGTCATACCACCAAGACTGTGTTCAGTACAAATATTTGTTGGCTGGTGTGTTACTCTGCAGGGTGGTCAAAAGCTGTAGTTTTGGGTGTAGTTGCTGCTTGTTTTTTCCTTCTTCAGAGATTTGTGATTCTGTAGTTATAGTTCTGGCTTGCTCATCAGATGATGTTGTCTGAGGTTCCCAGAGTCACGTCAGGGCCCCGCCTGTCGGATGCGAGCGAGTGTTCTGATTCTCGCTCTGATTCAGATTGTTCTATGTCTTCCTTTGATTGTTTGGGGGAACCGTGTTCCGAGCACCTGAGGGATGCAGCAGCTTCCATAGCTTTTTTGGCGTTCATTTAGAATTTCTTGAGGGGATAGGCTGTTTTGTCTACTGGAATTACTATGGTTATATTTTCCTTTGCGGTCTATGTGACTCTTTTCAGGGCTGTGGCTTTTCTCTCTAGTCGGTTGTTCATCGATCCAGCTCCAAGTCTCTTCTGCCGTATTGAAGAACTGTGTGCCAGTCTTGGTCACTATTCTTAACCTGGCCGGAAACAACATCCCGTATTGGACCCCCATTTTACGGAGTTTTTGTTTGGCTTCCTTGAAAGATGCTCTCTGTCTCTGCACTTCTCGGGAAAAATCAGGGAAAATTCAGATCACATGATTGTCGATAGTGCAGTCTCCTTTCTCCCAGCTTTGACTTAATAGGTAATCCCTATCTCTGTAGTTGAGCAATCTAACTATTACTGGCCTAGAAGGAGTGCCCTGTGGGGGTGAGTGCGCAGGAACCCTGTGGGCTCTTTGTATTGCGAAGAACTGGGAGAGGCCTCCGTCCGCTACTGTCTCCTTCAACCATTTTCAAGAAATTCTACCAGGTTAGGTCCTTCAGAGCATTCAGGTAGCCCTATAATTTTGATTTTATGTCGCCACGATCTATTTTCGGCATCTTCAGCCCTTAATTCTAGTTCTCTGATCCGTTTCTCCATGTGGCGTTTTATTTTGGAATTATCTTTTATTTCAGGCTGCAGTTCTTCAAGTTGTTTATCTGTGTTGCTCACCTTTTCTGCCAGGCGGCTGTGGTCATCTCTGAGCACCGTAAGGTTAGATGCTAGTGAGTCTATTTTTCCTTCAAGGGCAACCCTGGAGGCAGTAATGGCTTGCATCACGTCTTGGAGGGTAGGTTCGTCTGACTTATTTCCCTCTCCTGGAGGACGTTTCCTCAGAGTTTCCCGTTCTGGTAATGTCTTGGCAGGAAGGTCAATAGTATTATCTGTATTGCGGAGTCTGCCCGTTTTGCCCATTTTATAGAACTGTAGGTGTGCCCGGAGAGAGCAGTTCTCTGTTAGGGGGTTGTTGGCTGTCCAAAAGAGAAGGTATAGTTTACCACTGTCTCTAGTATTTATCAGTTCATCTTTGGAGTTTCTAGTGGATGGGAGGGCAGTATTTAGATCTTATAGGGGTCCGTGTTTTGCCCTTGCGCCAAGATGAGGATGCTATTTTTCTTGGGAATCAAATCCCTGCATCTATGTGACGGTCCCCACCGGCTCAAGGCCCACTCCGGTGTCACCCGTTCCGCTCCCGGCTCACCAGCCAGACTTCGTTGGGGACCGGGGTCACCAGCGTCCCCAAGGCAATAGTCAGCATCCGGGTGTCAAGCACTGTGAAGATTGGGGCCCCTCGTCGAGAGGCCTCACTTCCAAGCGTCTCCTGAGGAGAACGGGCGGACCTGCAGGTGCGAGTCTTTTAAGGCAATTTACACAGGGACTCAATTCAGGGGCTTCAAACGCTATGCTACCGGCCCCCGAGGCAAGGCTGGGTCCCAGTTTTTCCACGTGCCATGGAAGGCCGCGGGTCAGCGCCGCTCACCTTTTCACGGCTGGGTCCACCGTGCACAGTCCATTTACGGTGGTCCGCCGCCCCCGCAAGTACCGTTGCAAGTGGTCGCCGCTGTCGACTTAGTAGTCAGGAAGCGGACCAGGCGATCAGCGTTGAGAGCAGCAGGGGTCTTTTCTTCTACTTGTTCTAGTTTTGCAGCAGAGCTGCGGAGAACTCGGCAGCCGCCATCTTCTTTTGTTTTTCTCGCCGCGGTAACAGTCGGAGTCCCTCCGTCCATGTCGGGATCCAATGCAGCAGTTTCTGGGCCCCGATTTCCATTTTGATGCAGCCGGGGGGGTCACCACACCTTCCGCCGCCTTTGTAGTGAGTTTGGGGTAAGTTGGGTTAACGTAAACCCAAGGGTGGGGAGATAGAAGCGGGAGCCTTATGGAGAGGCTGCAACTGCCATAGCGCCAAGCCACGCCCCCTCCGTGGATAGGTAGCTATGACAATGTAACTGATTAACTTTTGTGCCTTTCTTTTTTAGGTACCAACTGCACTGTTTTTATAGTCTTTCTCTTAGCTAGATGTTTTCCAAATTCACGTTCCTAAATTGTTTTCGCATGAAGTCTCACATGCTGATGCCAATCTGGGTAAGGTAGGGTTCTTTGGTGATGTTGACAGTGACAAATGATTGACAAACTGATTGCTGAACTCTTCTATTGATGTTGTCATATTCATCTTTGTTAGCTTATGCTGAAGCATTAGAACATATGTTTTCTCATGTTCTGATTAATTTATGTCATTGGTGGTCACTAATGAATTAATTTTGAGTTGATTAAATAAAGTTTGAATTAACCTCATGGATTAGTATTGTAACTAATAGGGAAATGAAAATTAATAAATGTATATTGAGTTGTAGTTATTCATGAAATGGTGATATAATTAATGATTATTTTAGTAGTTATTGATTGGTTATAGAGAATATTGATAGCATTGGTCACAACCTGGCTAGGATACTCCATGCGATCTAAAAGGTTCATCCGCCTGTACGCATCCCCTTCTAAGTTTACTTACTAAGGACCAGGCGCGCTAGCAGTTTTTGGTAGCAGCTTGATGGTTAGTTTCCATGCATAACTAGTTATATGGTGAATAATGGTTATGGTGGTAGTTTAAGTTATTTTCTAAGGTTTTTCATGATGGCAATTGTAGCAAAGATGATGTTCCCTTAAGCCCTGAAATGACTTTCCCAGACCTTGGATCCTGCTAGTAAAGTTGGGTATGTTCTCGGCGTTCTAGTGATAGTGTGAAAGTGGTAGGTTGCGCTTGCAAAGGTTTATGCAGACCGCAGGTGAATTGTAATGTATGAGAGGTAGGGAGTTTGCATACTCCAGTTGAGGTTTAGTAGGATTGTGCCGGCTCTGCAGTATGAGAGTAGGGAAGTCGTCGAAAGTCATATGTGTGTATCGCTTTTTGCTAAAAAATTGCCCACGTGGTTGTTGACGATGTATGGACCCTGCGTGGTCTAAGACTCTAAGGTATATTGACAAGTGTAGGAGACACTTAGTTATATGTTGTAATCTGTCTGGTTTAGTAGGTTGATTGGGCGTGGTCAAGAAGTCGGTGTGTGAGTTAAGCGAGTAAAATACATTTTTCAACTGAAGATTTGGCGAGTCCTATGTGCACCAGGACAGATCCATTTATTAGTTGGGAGTGAAATTTGTGGGTAGAATTTTGTTTGCGAATGTGGGAGACTGAGAAAGAGGACTAGCTGCATGAGCGAAAGTGCCATCAGTGAAAATCCGTAAGGTCTTGGAAGCGATTGTGTACCTTCCTGTAGTAAACCAGTTGGTTTGTTTTGGTTATTGGGTTTTTATTAGTGCTCACAATATTTTTGCATTAGTTTGTGTGAATTGGAGTTTAGCAGGACAAGCCGCAAGACTTTGTCAGCCGCAGTGTGTGAGTGTGACGTCAGAGTGAGCCGCGCTGGGATAGGTTGGTTAGTAAGAAGAGTAGAGAGGGATTGGCAGCCGTCCGTAAGAGGCAATTGGTTGAGTAAGCGGGTGAAAGGAATCTTGGGAGTAAAAGTGCATTTCTTTATTGAATCGAATACACAAAAAATAGCAAGATGAAGTTTTTCAAAGCGTTCAGGAGTGTAATGAAGGGTGATTGTTACATTAAGGCAACAGTTGGGGAGCCTACCCCACCGGAAAATTCTCCAACATTTAGTGTGATGGAGGAGCGAGGTGTTGCGCCATGCCTTTGGTTAAAGCAGTGGTGCAAATTTACAGAGAAACAGGGAGCTTTAGCATTTCCAGAGCATAGAACGTTTAATTTGAGAATTTTGGATCAGTTGCGAATGACATTATATGAGACAAAGCCACTTCCAAGAACAGCACAGTTTGAGGCTTTAGCCATTTGGGAGCTCGTAGCCAGACAGCAGCAAGAGATTAAATTCCAAAGGAGAATAAGGAAGGTAGAAAAGTCCTTGGCAGAGGCAAGATGGGACTGGGAACAGAAGTGGAGAATGATGACGTTACAAGGTGTTAGGTTGTTTCCTGCTATTGTAGAGGAAGATGAGTTGGAAGAAAAAGAGGATGCTGGCAAGAGTGATAAGAGTTCAGGGGATAAGAAAAAGATGAAGACTTATGTAGATGAAGAAGATTCAAATGTTGAGGATCTTATTACACAGATATTGAGGGATAGACCTCCGCCATATGCGGCGCATGAAGATGGTACCAGTTCTGTTCCGACTGCTCCAGCACAAGTGACGGGATCAGTGGGACCAGTGCAGACAAATAATGGTCAGGTACAAGGGGTAGTGCAGAATACTCCTAATGCAGTGACTGCTTTGGCGGTCCAAGCGCAGATGCATCCACCATTGGTACAGAAAATGTATCCAGATGTACCAATTCTTGAGACAACTTCGAACTTAGTGGTGCCTTTGGAACAAGCGCTTCCAAGGTCCACGCTAGTTCAAACTGAGTCAACTCCAATGTTGTTGCCTCAGGCACCACCACAGGGTCTGCCGAAGTTCACGCCTATGACAGGGACACAGTCAGTTGTGACACCAGTGATGAATCAGATAATGGGAGTAGCCCTTCCACAAAATGCAAGTGTCAGAGCAGCACCAGATGTAATATTGCTACCAATTACTGTTGGTCCAGTGGTACCATTATTTGCACAGAATAAGCCAATTGCAGGAGAACAGGAAGAAATGTCACAGAGCCTCGTGAAAAAGGGAGCGGGAGATCATGTGCAGGTGATTTCATCTATGGGTCAGACCTATGATGGATCTAGACCGTTAACGGATCTTAGTCCACTTGTTGTGCTCCCAGATGCTGTAAATGGCCCAAATGCAAGTCAGAGCTTGAAGGTTTTGACACCGCAAACTCCAGGTGTAGTGGTACAGCAGGTGCCAGTGGCGAATGTGAGTAATATCTCATTACAGGAATTAACAGCACAACAATTGAATGAGTGGTAGGACAGTCTGAATACTCCTCGAAATACTTCCAAGGATGAAGAGCAAATAAATTGTGTAAGGCTGGCTATCAAAATAACTGAAGTATTTGAGGGAACAATGGGAGTGAATCAATGAGAATCCTATACAGAAGAAGAGCTGAGGTACTTGTGTCCAAGGATTACGAGAGAGGTGGGCAAGATACATCAGAAATTGGCAGATCTGGAAGATAAACATAGAGATTGAGAAAACAAAGCACTAGAAAAGAAGCTACAGTTTAGATTTTGATGCAAAAGATTTCGAACACATGAGATCAGCAGGGATGAAAGCACATCTCAAGGAACAATTGCAGAATGCTCAGATTTGGGGAGCCTTATAAAAATGGGAAGGCAGATGTGCAAAGAAGAAGGATAAACGGAAACGAGATTCACAGGAAGGGTCTGAAGGTGTTCAGAAAGAAAAGGATCCAGTAAAAATTTGACAGATGAGGGAAATTCCAGGGGGGCAGTTTGTTCATCTCCCATGGCACAGGAGTGATATTCTGTCATTTACAAATGATTATCCAAAACTGAGAGAGAAACCAGTTGAGTGGTATCAGCAGACAGATAGATTTGTGAAACTTTCTAAATGTCTGTGGGAAGACTTAAATACTTTGTTGGAAATAGTGGCTCAGCTGACTTGTGGGTTGAGTGCAAGAGAGCAGTAGATTGTCCGACGAGTGAACCAGAAAGGGATAGAGTTACAGAAGCACCATCACCTGAAGTGATGAAACATTATTATGAGGTGATTGAGTTCCTGAAGACGAGAATTTCATCTAAAAATATTGACTGACAGAGGATTGACAGGACAGTGCAGGAAGTAAAGGAGTCAATACATACCTACTATGAAAGACTGCTGAAAGCATTCAAAGAGTACAGTGGCAAAAAAGTAATTGAGCCAAAAGACATGTTGCACTTTGTGTTCAGGTTCGTCGAAGAATTGAGACCTGAAACACTGCAGATGATTAAGAGTCATTTGATTTGTTGCCAAGCGAACCAGTTGATGAAGTGTTGCAGTATGCAAAATACTGTAGTGATGAGATTGAATTGAAGAAAAAGTTGAAGGAGAAAGCGATGGTGATGCAAATTAAGGCAGCTCAGACAGGAGTGCAAGGAGCTTTAGTGCAACAAATGCCGCAGAGGAGGGAACTGTCATGTTCCAACCCCAGATGAGAGGTAGGGGTCGTGGAGTCAATATGACCTGTGGTCCAGATTTGAGTACTGTCGTGGTTCAGAATGATGTGCAAGGGATGAAAAAGTCTGGAAAGGTGGCACACTGGAAGCAGGAGTGTCTGTTGATGGTGCAGGATAGTGTTGTTCAGCAAGGTGGTGATGTCAATACATTTCAAACTTTGAAAGTCCCTAGAATGAAAGGACTTAGGTGGTCATTACAACCCTGGCGGACAGTGTTAAAGTGGCGGTAAGACCGCCAACAGGCCCGCAGTAAGAAAATTGCAATTACGACCGTGGCGGAAACCGTCAACAAAGACAGCCACTTTAACACTCCGACCGCCACGGCGGTACAAACAAACAGCGCGGCGGTCACCGCCAACAGACAGGCGGGAGCCAATGTACCGCCCACACTATTATGACAGGCCAATCCGCCACCTTTTCCGGGATGGATTCACCACGGATAAAAACACAGCAGAAACAGGAATTTCGAAGGGAAAACGCTCACCTCTACACACTCCACGAGGAACGAGGACACCATGGAACCAGAACTCCAAATCCTACCTGCGATAGTCTTCCTGCTCGTCTAACAGGAGCAAGAACGCTGGCAGTGAAGACCACGGTGAGTACTGCATCTACGACACAGGGGAGGGGGGAGGCAAAAAACAGGGACACACACACGCGACACCCCCAGCCCCACCCCCTTCACCCACTACAACACACACACTAATGAATATCAATACATCACAGTTACACCCCCCAAACCCCCCCGGAAGAATGAAAAGACAAAAGAAAATGAGCGTAACCATCGGAATATATTAAAAACAAGTAGGCAGAAACATATATATATATATACCATGTACAAAATAAATTCCAGGCATAGTAGTCCAGGTACTGCACAAAGAAAGTTCGTGGAACACTGGGACCACACGGTATGGGCGAGGCCCACACAAGATCCTCGACCATGATGGAGAAAACACTGCAGGGTCATCAGATACCAAGAAAACAGGTACCTCAGGGGAGGCAAAGGGGGGGCACCTCAGCCGCTTGAGTGCACAACGCCAAATCCACGAGGGGGCCACATGCCCACTGTTCAATCCTGGGGAGTGCAAAGCCACAGTCTCTCAAGTCTCTACAGTGGGTGGTTTGCCCACTGTTCAATCCTGGGGAATGCAAAGCCACAGTCTCTCAAGTCTCTACAGTGGGTGGTTTGCCCACTGTTCAATCCTGGGGAGTGCAAAGCCACAGTCTCTCAAGTCTCTACAGTGGGTGGTTTGCCCACTGTTCAATCCTTGGGAGTGCAAAGCCACAGTCTCTCAAGTGAATAACAGTCTCCACTGGTTCTGGAGGGGGCATGGTGCCCAGAGTGCTTCCTCCTGTGAAGGACAAAGGTAGTGGATGGATCTCTCCACTGGTTCTGGAGGGGGACTGGTGCCCAGAGTGCATCACTCACCCCGTGACGGACCCAGTTGTGTCAGTGCCCCTGCCGCTCATGGGCTAGCGGCGCTTGAGTTGGCAGTGCCCTGTTCAGCGGTGCTTGAGTTGGCGGTCCTTCATGGCCCAGAGGGGCTTTTGCTGGCGGTCCTTCATGGCCAACAGGGCTTTTGCTTGCGGTCCTTCATGGCCCAACAAGACTTTTGCCGACGGTCCTTCATGGCCCAACGGGGCTTTTGCTTGTGGTCCTTCATGGCCCAACAGGGCTTTTGCTGGCTGTCCTTTATGGCCCAACGGGGCTTTTGCTGGGGGTCGTCTACCAGGAGCAGGAACGCTGGCAGTGAAGACCACGGTGAGTACTGCACCTACGACACAGGGGAGGGGGGAGGCAAAAAACAGGGACACACACACGCGACACCCCCAGCCCCACCCCCTTCACCCACTACAACACACACACTAATGAATATCAATACATCACAGTTACACCCCCCAAACCCCCCCCGGAAGAATGAAAAGACCAAAGAAAATGAGCGTAACCATCAGAATATATTAAAAACAAGTAGGCAGAAACATAAATATATATATACCATGTACAAAATAAATTCCAGGCATAGTAGTCCAGGTACTGCACAAAGAAAGTTCGTGGAACACTGGGACCACACGGTATGGGCGAGGCCCACACAAGATCCTCGACCATGACGGAGAAAACACTGCAGGGTCATCAGATACCAAGAAAACAGGTACCTCAGGGGAGGCAAAGGGGGGGCACCTCAGCCGCTTGAGTGCACAATGCCAAATCCACGAGGGGGCCACATGCCCACTGTTCAATCCTGGGGAGTGCAAAGCCACAGTCTCTCAAGTCTCTACAGTGGGTGGTTTGCCCACTGTTCAATCCTGGGGAATGCAAATCCACAGTCTCTCAAGTCTCTACAGTGGGTGGTTTGCCCACTGTTCAATCCTGGAGAGTGCAAAGCCACAGTCTCTCAAGTCTCTACAGTGGGTGGTTTGCCCACCGTTCAATCCTTGGGAGTGCAAAGCCACAGTCTCTCAATTGGATAACAGTCTCCACTGGTTCTGGAGGGGGCATGGTGCCCAGAGTGCTTCATCCTGTGAAGGACAAAGGTAGTGGATGGATCTCTCCACTGGTTCTGGAGGGGGACTGGTGCCCAGAGTGCTTTATCCTGTGAAGGACAGAGGTAGTGGATGGATCTGTCCACTGGTTCTGGAGGGGGACTGGTGCCCAGAGTGCATCACTCACCCCGTGACGGACCCAGTTGCGTCAGTGCCCCTGCCGCTCATGGGCTAGCGGCGCTTGAGTTGGCGGTGCCCTGTTCAGCGGTGCTTGAGTTGGCGGTCCTTCATGGCCCAGAGGGGCTTTTGCTGGCGGTGCTTCATGGCCAACAGGGCTTTTGCTTGCGGTCCTTCATGGCCCAACAAGACTTTTGCCGACGGTCCTTCATGGCCCAACGGGGCTTTTGCTTGTGGTCCTTCATGGCCCAACGGGGCTTTTGCTGGCTGTCCTTCATGGCCCAACGGGGCTTTTGCTGGGGGTGGCCACCTGGGCAGCTTGGCTGGTGCTGGCGGTGGCCTCCAGGGCAGCAGGGCTGGTGCTGGCGGTGGCCTCCTGGGCAGCTGGGCTGGGGCTGGCAGTGGCCTCCTGGGCAGCTGGGCTGGGGCTGGCGGTGGCCTCCTGGGCAGCTGGGCTGGGGCTGGTGGTGGCCTCCTGGGCAGCTGGGCTGGGGCTGGCGGTGGCCTCCTGGCCAGCGGGGATGATGGTGGTCTTCTCCGCCGTGCAGCTCTTCCCAGACTTGCCGGGTTACTTGTGGCCCTTCCCCACCTTGTAAGGTGTCACAGCTGACTCCACATTCCCTGGGAGCAGCTTTGGTGGCTGGAGTATTCCCCCTCTCCCGCCGGGCACTGGCCAACTTCTGATGCTTCACAGGTGGGGGACTGTCTGTGCTGTGGCTCCGTGCCACACTGGCTGTCCTGGTGGCCGGTGCACTCCACATACCGGTGACTACAGGCACCACTGGTGTCGGACATGTATTGGATGAGGTGCTACTTTGGGACCTATGAAATAGACGGGGTGGGGGAGGTGTGGTAAAAAGGCCAAGGCTGAACAGGAAAAGTTTTTGGGACACACTGGGACGGGTAGCTGGAGGGGGTTTGGGAGTGGAGGAAGAGGTGGTGGTAGTAGGAGGTGTTCGTTTGGTGACTTTGGGTGAAGGTGCATGCGCTGGAGGCTGTCGTGAGGTGGATGGCTGTTGGGTGGGTGTGTGCCTGCGTTTGTGTATTATGGGAGGGGGCGTCACAGACACACTGGGAGAGGACACAGGGGACGTGTGAATGGTAGTGGGGGTGGTGACTTCACGTGAGCTGGGTGTGCTGGTGGGTGTGCTGGTGAGGGACGTAGTGGCTGTAGAGGTAGTGCATGCAGGTGTGAGTGTGGACGAGACTGGGAGGGAGGAGGGAGACGACGACGAGGGGGACACAGTGGAGGCAGTGGATGTTGGTGTGTCTGCATGTGTTTTGCTTGCGTGAGTGCCTGTGGGATGTGTGGTGCTTATGTTTGCCAGAGCTTCCCTTGTGTGCTGAGGTGTGTGCAGGCTCGTCTGATGGTGTGCTTGGGATAGGCAGAGGTACAGGGGATTGGGTCTGGGTGGAGGAAGTTGGAGGGGGGAGGCTAAAGACGGGAACAACGGCTGCCATCAGTGCTGAGGCCAGAGTTTGAAAAGCTTGGTGAAGGGCCGCCTGACCAGAATGAATGCCCTCCAGGAATGCATTAGTTTGTTGCAACTGCCTTTCTACACCATGGATGGCATTCAAAATGGTAGACTGCCCAACAGTAAGGGACCTGAGGAGGGCAATGGCCTCCTCACTGAGGGCAGCAGGGGTGACTGGGGCAGGGCCTGAGGTGCCTGGGGCGAAGGTGATGCCCACCCTCTTGGGTAAGCGGGCACGGGGCGAAGGCTGAGGGGCTGCTGGGGGGGCGGTGCTGGTAGGGGGGGTGGCGGCTGTACCTGTAGATGCAGGGGACACAGATGTTGCCGCCACCACAAGGGAGCTCCCATCAGAGGACGAGTCTGTGCCGCTGGTGTCAGCTCCTGTCCCCGCCGTGGAGCTCCCCTTGCCCTCCGTCCCACTGGTGAATTCCGAGTCCGTAGTCTCGCCCTCCAGGGCCATGTGGGATGCAGCTCCCTCGTGCTCCGGTGCCACTGCTCCTCCGCCTGATCATGCTAATGCACACAAGAACAGGGAGACCACAAAAAGGGGGGGGACGACAGAAGAAAGACATGTTGAGTGCATGGATTACTGCTACCGTTGGCGAACACGACAGACACAGAAGCCCCCTGCACTACGCCGTGCTCTTGGGGTCCAATGTTCAATTCCTGGGAAATGGCCTACATGGCTATGGACGACATCTGCACACATAGATGACACAGGGGCATGACTAGCTGTACTTGGCACTCTACAGAGGTGGGCTGGGGTGCCACATGGCCTGCCCTATGGAGGGGCCTTGCCTACGGAACTCGCCCTGGCCTAGGGAAACCCACAGCCCTCCTCCCCCACCCAGACACCTCCACTGGATGCAAAGTCAGCAGAATGCGAGTGTACTCACCCCCTTGTGTCTGCTGTGATGCCCTCAAGTGCCGATCCAACTCCGGGTAGGCCACCGCCAGGATCCTGAACATTAGGGGGGTCATGGTGCGACGGGCACCCCTCCCACGTTGGGAGGCCATCCCCAGCTGAGCCTCCGCCGTCTTCTTGCTCCAGCGGCGAATGTCCTCCCACCTTTTCCAGCAGTGGGTGCTCCGTCTGTGGTAGACCCCCAGGGTCCGGACATCCTTGGCGATGGCACGCCAAATATCTTTCTTCTGGTGGGCGCTGACCTACATGAAATGTACAGGGGAAGAAGAGAAGTCATTACCAACTGCACCGTCAAAGTGATTGCCCCCCCTACCCTTGCCATGTGGCACATGCATTCACCGTCTTTCATGCATGCAGCACTCTGCCCCCTTCCTTCTTACATCCAGCCCTCTCCACACAGGCATAGCCCATACAACATGCTCCCAGTGTACTTACCTGTTTGTCTGGAGGACCGTAGAGTAGTGTGTACTGGGGGAGGACCCCATCCACGAGCTTCTCCAACTCCTCCGATGTGAAGGCAGGGGCGCTTTCCCCAGACACATGAGCCATTGTCTCTTCCAGACCGAGGTAACAGCAGCACTTGCAGTATAGGTCCTCTCCTGTCGAAGATCAGGTATTGAGTGATTGAACAGATAGAAAATGGCGGATAAGTCCGTGGCGGTGCATACCGTCACCGCCGGCGTATATAGTCATTGGCTCCTGGGACCCATAGGGTCCAATGTTAACCAATGCAGCATTGCTCCATGGTCTTCGACCTCCTACCGCGACGGTGTACAACACCAGCGCAGTTACCTCACATCCCATTGTCCCACTTTAGAGGTCAGGCAGCCGCCATTTCAGGGGCCCACATGGCTTCATTTTCAACTGCATCACACATACCTAGGCCTAGACTCATCACACATACAGGCCACCTTTTGTGTATGATTGGTGTTCTGGGTAAACTGTGGGTACGTACCTCTGAGTTGTTTGACTCTGTGCTCGCTGTTGTCCATCATAGGCACCGTCCGCTGGGACATGTGAGGAGATGGCGGCATCCTCCGGTGTACCGACCGTTGGTGGACCTGTCGACAATGGAGGAGCGACATTTGATAATCACCTACAGGCTTGACCGTGCCGCAATCCAGGAACTGTGTACCCAGTTGGAGCCAGACCTGATGTCAGCAATCCGCCATCCCACAGGAATCCCCCTCCAGTGCAGGTGCTGTCAATGCTCCCTTTCCTTGCAAGTGGGTCATTTCAAACAACTGTGGCCATGGCATCAGGGATGTCCCAGCCTATGTTTTCCAACGTATTGTCCAGAGTGTTGTCTGCCCTTCTGAGACACATGCAGAGCTACATCGTTTTCCCTCAGGTGGAGGATTTGCCTACAGTGAAAGGTGGTTTCTATGCCCTGCGACACATCCCCAACATCATAGGTGCCATAGATGGGACCCATGTGGCTTTGGTCCCCCCCACAGAAGTGAACAGGTGTACAGAAACCAGAAGAGTTATCATTCTTTGAATGTACAGGTGGTATGTTTGGCAGACCAGTACATCTCCGATGTGAATGCCATGTTCCCTGGCTTAGTGCATGACGCCTACATCCTGTGGAATAACAGCATCCCTTATGTGATGGGTCAACTCCAGAGGCACCGTGTGTGGCTATTAGGTGAGCACCTGGAAGCTAGTCAGTGGGAATGGTTGTCTGGGTCTGGGGTTATCCCTCCAGGTTAGTCAGTCTAACAGTTGCCACTCGCCATTTGCAGGTGACTCTGGTTACCCCAACCTGTCATGGCTACTGACCCCAGTGAGGAATCCCAGGACACGGGCAGAGTAATGCTACAATGAGGCCCATGGGCGAACTAGAAAGGTGATCGAGCGGACCTTCGGCCTCCTGAAGGCCAGGTTCAGGTGCCTCCATGTGACAGGTGGATCCCTATTCTACTCACCAAAGAAGGTGTGCCAGATCATTGTGGCCTGCTGTATGCTTCACAACTTGGCTTTGCGACGCCAGGTGCCTTTTCTGCAGGAGGATGGTCCAGATGGCGGTGTTGTTGCAGCTGTGGAGCCTGTGGACAGTGATGAGGAGGAAGCAGAGGAAAAAGACCTGCAGAACAGGGACTCAGTGATCCTGCAATATTTCCAGTGAGACACAGGTAGGAATACAAACCTGCCTACTTCATGTACTTTGACACTACTACCTCTCTCCTGTCTGTCATTTTCACCCAGTGTATGGTCACTGAGTTGTCACTTTCCCATACTATTTCACAGATTTGAGTCCCACTGTGTGACATCTTCTTAGATTCCTCATGGACTAGAGCTGTGTGACATAGGTATGTTGACATTACTATTTAAAAACATTTTGTCACTGTAATTGCTAATACACTATTTTGAAATCACAGACAGACTCCAGATCATTTTGTGCTTTAGGTGTGTTTATTTAAATGCTCAATATTGGAAGGGGTACTGAAATGGTGAGGGGTGATGGCGGAGGAGTGTCCATGGCAGAGTCCAGTCTATTAGTCTCACAGGTGCATTGCCCATATGGGCATAGGAAGTGAAGCTGGGTCAGTTTAATTTTGGACACTGTGACAAAGTGGGACAGTAGGATGACAATCAGGGTGGTCTCATTTCTTGGCGGGGGTCTTGGCATTGTGCTCTGTCTTTGTCCTGGATCTCAGGGATCGTTTGCGGGGTGGTTCTCCCTCTGCAGGGGGTGGGGTGCTGGTATGGTGGTCCTGTGGCGGGGTTTCCTGTCCACTAGCGCTGGCGGAGGTAGTGGGCAGTTTATCGTCCATGCTATTGTCAGGGGCCCCTTGTAGTGCCACAGTGTCTGAGTACTTCCTTCAGCACCCCTACGATGGTGCCCAGGGTGGAGCTGATGGTTCTGAGTTCCTCCCTGAAGCCCATATACTGTTGCTCCTGCATGCACTGAGTCTCCTGAAACTTGGCCAGTACTGTTGCCATCGTCTCCTGGGAGTGGTGGTATGCTCCCATGATGGAGGAGAGGGCCTCGTGGTGAGTGGGTTCCCTTGGCCTGTCCGCCCCCTGTCGCACAGCAGCCCTCCCAGTTCCCCTGTGTTCCTGGGCCTCCGTCCCCTGGACCGTGTGCCCACTACCACTGCCCCCAGGTCCCTGTTGTTGTTGGGGTGGTGGGTTATCCTGGGTTCCCTGTAGTGGTGGACACACAGCTGATTGATGTGTCCTGGGGACGGAGGTATGGGCCCGCTGGGTGGGTGCTGTGCTGGTGTTTCCAGAGGGGGGAAGGTCTGTGGTGGCCTGTGACTGGGTGAGGGGAACCGACTGTCTCAAGGTCCCCGATGGTCCGGGCTGGTCATCTGGATCTAGTTAGACAGAGGAGCTGTCAGCACTGTGGTCCTCTTCTGTTGTTGGTGTGAACATGTGTGGACCCTCCTGTCCGGTGACATTGGGTAGGGGTCCTGCAGGGGTATAAAAGGATGTTTATTAAATCTGTGTGTTTAATGGTGTGCAATGGGTGGGTGACCGTGTACCCCAGTGCTAGCATTCCTGTGTGGGAGCTTGTGTGATGACGGTTTAGGGGGGTGTATGGGTATGTGCAGTGGGCATGCTTTGGTGATGGGTGTCCATGCTTTGTTGTTGCATGCAGGGCTTGGTGTTGGAATGTGTGGTTTGTGATGTTGGGACATATGTGAGGAGTTAGGGTACTGGGGGTGTGGGTGGGGGTATGTGATAGCATGCAGGTAGGGTGGGGGATGTAATAGTAAAGATTTGTCTTACCAGAGTCCATTCCTCCACCTACTCCTGCAAGGCCCTCAGGATGCAGAATCGCCAAGACCTGCTCCTCCCATGTTGTTAGTTGTGGGGGAAGAGGTGGGGGTCCACCGCCAGTCCGCTGAACCGCCAGGTGGTGTCTTGAGACCACAGAACGCACCTTCCTCCGTAGGTCGTTCCACCTCTTCCTGATGTCCTCCCGATTTCTTGGGTGTTGTCCCACTGCGTTGACCCTGTCCACTATTCTTTACCATAGCTCCATCTTCCTTGCAATTGAGGTGTGCTGCACCTGTGATCCGAATAGCTGTGGCTCTACCCGGACGATTTCCTCCACCTTGACCCTGAGTTCCTCCTCAGAGAATCTGGGGTGTCTTTGCCGTGCCATGGGGTGGTGTAGGTGATGTGTGGGCTGGAGTGTGTGGTGATAAGTGTTGTGATATGTAGTGGTGTGTTGTGTGAGGTGCGTGGAAGTTGTGTGGGTGATGGTGTTGCGTGCCTGTGGATGCTGTTGTTCTTGCTGGTGCTGTCACTCTCTGGCCTTCTTTCTGAATTTTTGGTCGGAGGGGTTTGTAGGGGATGTGGGTGTGTGTTTTATATTGTATTGGGTGTGTGGGAGTGGTGTGTGTATGTGTATCAGGTGTGTGCATTTGAATTGTCCAATGTGGCTGTGTTTTGTAAAAGTGTGTGTATTTTGAGCGCATCGGTGTGTACTGCCAATGGAATACCGCGGTTGAAAGACCGCCGCGTGGATTCGTGTGTCGTGATAGTGTGGGCGTATTTCTGTTGGCGTGACGGTGACGTTTTTTTTCCCGCCAGTTTATCACTGACCTTTGGTGTGGCGGACTTGTGTGGGTGTCTGACTTTTGGCGGATTCCGAGATGTGGGTCATAATAGCTGTGGCGGAATTCTGCGGCTGCAGCGGTGTGTTGGCGGTCTTCTGCACGGCGTTAAGCGGCTTTTACCACCAATGTTGTAATGACCTCCTTAATCTGAATTGGCAGAATCAAGTGCAGAATTTTCAACCCATGCAGCAGGTGCAAGTGCTGCGTGCACAAGTGACACAGTTGCAACCAATGCAGCAGCAGGTTCCTATTGTACCTAGACAGCAAATGCAGATACCTCAAGCCCCGATGGAACAGCAACAGATGATGCTTACTCTGCAGGTCAGAGACAAGACATAAGTAATGACACAGTGCACCAATTCCCGTTACATAGTGAGAATGAAATAAATGATGAATGGATGAGTATTAGTTTGGATGAAGAGCCATGTATGCTTGCAGCATCCTTAGAAGTAGATCAACGAGGACCCTTTGAAAAGGGAAAGGTGATGGGTCATAGGCTCTCATTTCTAGTGGATACAGGAGCTCTACGCTCCACAGTGAGAAGTGCAGAGGTTCGGAACTTACCTCTTTCAGGCAGAACAGTTCAGGTTGTGGGGGTAGCAAACAGACAATGGAGAAATCCAATCACAGATCCAGTACAGGTTGAGATTGGCAACTTCCAGGGATTTCATAAGTTTGTAGTTTGTGACTCGAGTCCAGTATCTCTACTGGGAAGGGACTTGTTGTGCAAGACCAAATGCTCCATTAGTTGTTTGACTGCAGGAATAGAGGTTCAGACGAATAGTGATGATGAGGAAAAACAGGCACCCGAAACTGAGAAGGAAAATATTAACTAAGAGTACCAGTTGATTGAGTTTTCCCCGATGTTTACGGTAAAAGAATTGCATGCAGATTTGCAGGGAACAGTACAGGAGAATGTGTGGGATCTGACAGGTAAATAAGTGGGCTTGATCAAGGGAGTGGAACTGATTAAGATTACTTTGAAGCCAAATGTAGTGTTTCCGCAGCTTCCACAGTATAATATGGCACAAGATGTTCTGATGAAAGTGGCACAGATAATTGGAGATTTTCTGAAACAAGGGGTTTTGAAAGAAGTGTTGAGCAGTCCATGTAATTCACCAATAATGCGCTTGAAGAAGCCGTGTGGGAAAGTACGCATTGTGCAGGATTTGCGAAATGTGAATGACATGGTTGTCAAGTTTTGCTCTGTAGTGCCGAACCCAGCAGTGATACTGTTTCAGATTCCATGAGACACATAGTGGTTTACAGTGGTTGACTTGTCACAAGCTTTCTTTTCTGTGCCTCTTCATGAGGATAGTCAGTTTCTTTTAGTTTCCAATTCCTAGACAGAGTCTACAGCTGGTGAAGGCTTCGTCAGGGGTATACAGATTCACCATCTCTGTTCAATCAGATGCTGAAAAAGAATTTGGAGTCATTGGAACTACCGTACCAATCGACTCTAGTGCAGTACATTGATGATTTGCTCATTGCATCCAGGACAAGGGACGAGTGTAAGTATGACTTGATTGTTCTGTTGAATCACTTGGGAAAATTTGGACATAAGGGGCCAGATGTTGGAAGCATTTTGCATGGTGCAAACTGCGAAAATCGCAGTTTGTGCCATGCAAAATGCTCATCGCAATGCTCATTCACATGAAAATGTGAATACGACTCGCAAATAGGAAGGGGTGTCCCCTTCCGATTTGCGACTCGCATCGCGATGCTAAATTGCTTCGTAACCGTGAATGCGTTCGCAAAGCAATTCACAGTTACCACCAGTGTCACACTGCTGGTAACCCATTCGCAAAAGGGAAGGGGTCCCCATGGGACCCCTTCCCCTTTGTGAATATTGCCAAAAATGTTTTTTCAAAGCAGGCAGTAGTCCAATGGACCACTGCCTACTCTGTAAAAACTAAACCAAATGGTTTTGTTATTTTTTTTGTATTACAACTCGTTTTTCCTTTAAGGAAAATGGGCTGTAATACAACAAAAAAAAACTGCTTTATTTAAAAAGCAGTCACAGACATGGAGGTCTGCTGTCTTCAGCAGGCCACCATCCCTGTGAGTGCAGGGACTCGCTATGGGGTCGCAAAATGTGAACCACCTCATTAATATTAATGAGGTGGGTCTTTGCGACCCCAAAGCGATTCGCAGATGGTGTCTGAGACACCGTTCTGCATCCACATTTGCGATTCGGAAATTGCGAGTTGCACCAACTCGCACTTTCCGAATCGCAAATGTGGAATTTGCTACATCTGGCCCAAGGTGTCACCTTTGAAATTGCAGTACTGTCAGAAATCAGTGAAATACTTAGGATACCAGATTGAGAAAGGATCGAGGAGAAGCTCCAGAGAGAGAATTACAATTATACTGCAGAGAAGTCCACTGACTTCACAGAGAGATGTCAGAATGTTTCTGGGAATAGTAGGTTATTGTCATCAGTGGATTCCAAATTTTGCTGAGACTGCCAGACCATTACAACTAACACATAAGGAGGTCACTGACCCCATAGCTTTAGATGAGGATAGATGAAAGCGTTTACTGAATTGAGAGAGAGATTGTGTAGAGCTCCAGCGTTGGGAATGCCTGATTACACAAAGCCATTCACCTTCTTTTGTCATGAACGTGATGCTTGTTCTTTGTCTGTTTTGACACAGGTCCATGGAGGTGCTTATCACCCAGTAGCTTATTTTTCAGCTACCTTGGACCCAGTTGCAGCAGCTTTACCAGGTTGTCTGTGTGCGGTTGCTGCAGTTGGTCAAAGCCTTTCACAATGTGAGGGAGTAATGATGGGATACCCTTTGACGGTAATTGTACCTCACTCTTTTGAGATTTTACTGACAAGGACGAAAACACAGTATTTGACTGGTGCACAATTGACAAGGTATGAGAGGAGCATACTAGGTGCTCCAAATGTAACATTAAAAAGATGTACAGTGTTGAACCCAGCAACATTACTTCCAAGTGATACTGTTGAGATTGAAAAAGAGGAAGACATTGAGCATGATTGTCTTAAGGTAACTGAACTGTGTACCAAACCAAGGCCTAATATCAGAGATACACTATTGGAATTAAATGATAAAATTGTCTTTGTTGATGGCTCATGTCTCAGAGATGGTACAGGAACAGGGAGAGCAGGATATTCTATATGCACAATCACAGGTACATTAGAAGCTTCCTGGATTTGAGGTGTATATTCTGCACAAGTGGCAGAATTGATAGCTCTTACTAGAGTGTGCCATGTTTCTGCGAGACTGAGAGTCACCATCTACCTGTATACTGACAGCCAAAATGGATTTGGGATGTTCATGATTTTGGTCAATTGTGGTCGCAAAGAGGTTTCCTGCCCTCTACTGGTACACCAGTAAGAAATGGCGACAAGATAAAAGAATTGTTGTATGCGATACAGTTACCTGAAGAAATTGCCGTGGTGAAATGCAGTGCACATCAAAAGGCACAGGATTACATCTCACTGGGAAATGGATATGCGGATCATGTCGTAAGGTTTTGCTCATTGAACTGTGTATCGTTCAAAGACAAGTAGGAATTGATGTCAGAAGAAGATAACACATGTGCAGGTTTTGCATTAAAAGTGATTGTTACTCTGGAAGAGTTGAAAATGTTGCAATGTAATGTTGACAAGGAACAGAAACGTCTCTGGGCCAAATTGAAATGTGTCCAATGTCCGGATGAGATTTGGGTTTCTGAGGAGGGTTAGATGGTCCTGCCCGATAGTTTGTCGCCAATGGCCAGATATTATCATTGCCAGGCACACATTGGAAGGGATGCCATGGTTAGATTGTTCAAAATTGACTGGTTTAACCCTAAGTTTGGACAGGCAGCAGAGGCAGTATGTCATCGCTGTATAATTTGTCAGCAGCTAAATGTGGGAAAAGGGACAGTGTTGAATTTGAGCCACATTGGAAGAACAGGAGGTCCATTCAGCAGAATGCAATTGAATTTCATTGAAATGCCTGCATGTGGAGGTTTGAAGTACGTGCTGGTGATTGTGTGTGTTTTTAGTCACTGGATTGAAGCATACCCCACAAAAAGGAATGACAGTCTCACAGTATCAAAGTTGTTGCTTAGGGAGTTGATACCACGTTTTGGGTTTCCGATCTCTTTAGAATCAGATAGGGGAACTCACTTCAATAAGGAGGTGATTAAACTCTTATGTGCAGCACTAAACAATGAGCAAAAGTTGCATTGTAGTTACCTCCCTGAAGCATCAGGACTGGTGGAACAGATGAATGGTACTTTGAAACCAAGAATTGCAAAGATGTGTGCAGCTATGAATCTGAAATGGCCAGATGTGTTGCCTTTGGTGCTGATGTTGATGAGAAATATACTTGACAGGAAGACAGGAATGTCGGCCCATGAGATCCTCATGGGCAGAGCAATGAGATTACCAGTAGTTTCAGCCAATGCACTTGTAAACATTACAGATGATATGGTGTTGGACTACTGCAAGGGTCTGGCTGATGTGGTTAGCTCTTTCTCTCAGCAGGTGCAGGCCACCACCCTGCCAACCATCCACAATCCAGGGCACAACCTGAGAGATGGTGACTGGGTCATTGTCAGAAAGCATGTTTGCAAGACCTGTTTGGAGCTGCATTGGAGGGGTCCTTATCAGGTTGTGATAACAACTACGACAGCTGTGAAGGGTGCAGGACTTCCAAACTGGATACACGCGAGCCATACAAAAAGAGTGGCATGTCCACCAGATCATGAAGAAGCGTTGTTGAAAGCACCTACAACAGGGAAACAGGTTGCCGCACCTGAACCAGAAAAAGAGCCAATAGAACCTGAAGTTGACCCAGAGCTTGTGGAAGATGGTTCTACTACCCCTGTAAGGGACGAGAGTGAAGAATTACATGGGGGAGCAGTAGAATCTATCTCAACGGATACAGCAGGAGAGACTAGCTCAGCATACGTTCTCCCAGAAGCTGACGGTGCTGAAAAGCAGACAGAGCATGTGCCAGCTTAAGAGGGGGAAAGAGTTGAGACGGATCAAAGTCAAAGTGATCCGACTCCTCCTGAGCCCGTTGCAGGTCATTCAAGAGAAAACACCATAGAGAAAGAGACAGAGAAGAGCCATTCTTAAGAAGAATATTAACAGAAGGAACACGAAAAGTAGGTAGGGAATAAAAAGGACGTGGTCATTGATGAAATAATAGAGGAAGAAGTGGATACTACAAGAAAAGAAGAATTGAGTGAAGGAGAACTAAGTGGTGATTCAAAGTTGAAAAGAAAGAGAATAGCAAGTCGACGCTACGCAGGTCCTGAATGGGCGTATGCAACTACCAATGAATGGTAACACAAGTTTATGTCTTTTTGTTTTGATAGAGAAGTTCAGAATCAGTACTTTGATGTAACCTGAAGGTGATCAATGAGCTGAATTGCTGAGCTAATCTGAAAAAAATGAAAAAGAGATTGCTTGAAAATAAAACTGAAAGAGACATGGATAACTTGATTTGACACTGAAAACCAGATGTGACAAGCTGCTAATCGATTTTGACAAAGGAAAACGTTTCCTGGATGTGAAACTGAACTGTGAGAGAATAATTTTTCCCTTATTTTTGATTGATTTTATTGCACTTTATATAAGAGCTACTTCTGCTTTCTGATTCTTTACAGATCATAGCTGAGCTAAATAATCAAGATAGAAATATTAAGCGCTGTAGATACATGAGTGTTGGATTGGCAGTTATGTGTGGAATAATGTTTATAGTGATGGTTGTGGGGATGTCTGTTCATGATATGAAAAGAGCTACTATTACTTCTGCTCCTGAAACTACTACTCTAACAGCTTTAGAGAAGCTGAAGTTAGATGAGAAGTACTTGCATGATTATACTAATGCACAAAGAGAGCTTTCCTACAATGTTTTCTATCGCTTATTGAGTGAGTATGTTGAGACGATGGATGCAAGGAATTGTCATGTGTGTACGCAAATTCCTTCATCAGTAGAAGAAGGGGTTGCGCATCATAAGCTTCCGTCAACTTATGGAATAAGCTGTAGCTTGCTAATAACAAGGTTCTATAACCAAGAGTACATACAGTATTTTTATTCCACGCACAATGTTGTCTTTTCATTTGTTCCTATTATTAGATACTTGAGTAAAATAGCTAGAGAGCATGATATAGTACTGGTTAGAGGATTATTTGAGCCTACACTAACATTTGGATCCACATACGCACACAAAAATAACCTCACATGCTTGCTTACACCTTTAGAGAAAAGCTACATAGAGCATACTTATGATAGCAGAAAAGCACTAAAAGAAAAATTAGAAAAGGGTTTAGAGAAGAGGACTTACAAGAATGGTTATGCTTACACTGCTACTAAATCACAAGGGAAATTAGCATTAGATGCATTACATGTAGGAAAGCTTTGTATATATAGGGCCAAATCACGCACTGACACTTAATTTGTGGGTACGCGTGAATGTGGGCATGTGTTTTTGTTTCAAAGTAAGTGGACTTTTATGCTGAATGGTCAGGACTCTGCGATTCATGGAATTTATTATATTTATGGACTAAGTGCTTATCGTCTTCCAAGAGGATGGTATGGGACATGTTATTTGGGGATAGTTTTCCCTAAAATTTACCAGATAGATGACTTAATGAAGTTTCCGAAATTGACTGAATTGCAGCTCAAAAAGAAGTAGGAATATAAATATTTAGCCTGTTGACTCTTATCACTTCTTACTACAGCAAGGCTGAGCTTTATCTATGCAGCCTGTAGACAGTGGAGATGGACTTTAGGAAAAAACTCCAAGGTGTGGCCCCAAAAAACTGTATCCTGCACTCATATGACCAATGTTTTCTTCTGAAACTCTGTTAAAAAGTGAGATTCTTTCAAACAATAGAAAATCAAAATCATATTTCTGTGTCATGATTTATCAGTTCTACTCTTCTCTTTGTATAAAGGCCTTTCACATGTAGGTTGCCCTGTACTATCATCTTGTCCCACCATATTTTTGCTGGAAGCATTACAGTTAATGGGCCTGTTGGTAGAAGGATTACCCTCCGGACACGGATGATTGACGTCTTCACCTAGTCTTGAAAGTAGAACTGGCGATGACTTCGTAGTAGGCCTGTGTCAATTTGTTTCTATGTAAGCGTAATGAGGATTTTCAGGTTTTTCAGGTTTTTCATTTTTTTGAAAGTTATTCTTTTTTGTATAATTTTCTTCCATGGAAGACAGATTGAAGTAGAAAATGCATTGTATGAGTTGTGAAACTGATTTGTGCTGTTGCTATGAGATATTTTCTTCTTAAACAAGACTCCCATACTTATGTTAGTAGAATTGTGAATGCGAGGAAGTGCCTTGCAGCATTTTCATACAAGATACAGTACAACTGTATTTTGTGCAACGCAGATAATTGTGCACAATTTGTGTGACAAATCTGTGCATCACACAAGGGGAATATTTTGCAATTTTGCCTGTCCCATCCTCAACAGCTTAAACAAACCGAGGCTCTCCATTCAAGGGATTATTAAGGATTCATCCTTTCATTTGTGGACTTAATGTGAAGCAACGAAGCTAGCCCTGACTCTAAAGTAATGCTTCACCCAATAGTTGTCTGAAGCCTTCACTTGAGACCTCCATAGTTGTGTGAATTATGACAAGTAGGCTAATTCTTTCTTGCACAAAATTATTTTAACTTCTATCTTTTTATCTTCCAGAATTCAATCTTGGCAAAGTGAAATACGGTGCCCCAAATGGCGATTAGACTTTCCTAGGACTGCCAAGGTAAGAATAGTTTTAACCTAGGGTATTCAGAGTTTGCACTGTAGTCTACGCTGTGGAGTTGACTTGTCTTCTGAAAGGTGTTGCGTCCACCCTCTTTTCTTGGATGCTCCCTACAGGAGAAAATATGTTCAGTGAACAGGACTGAGCAGGTCCTGAGAAGATAGAATCTGTTTTGGGATTTGTGGCCAGGGTATCTTGCTAGAATGGTGTCTATATGTTTGTTTTATTTCACAAGCCATGGAAACAAACACTGGCAATATAACAGGTGTTAGCCGTCCTCTCATTCATGGTGAAGAAAAGAGCTAGATTTGACCAAAAATAGAGCCTTCCCATTGGCATCATAGTAAACACATGGGCCATCATTTATGAGACCCTTGCACCACCAGACCTTCACTTTAGGCGATGCCTTGGTGGCGCTGTGCCCTGCTCCCTATGTACAAGGCAGCGTTAAGCCACTTTACGTGGCTTAAAACTGACTTGTAAATATGGAACACCCCAATGCAGTTCTCTGCAGCAAAGGGGTGGGCAATGGGTGTTGCTGTGGGTTTACCCACACAACATTCATTGCATTTTGACCCTGCATCGTAAACCTGATGCAGTGCCAAAAACTAATGCCACCCCAGAGGTGACGTTAGAGTGGCGCAATGAAGAGAAATACTTTTATTTCTCCTAATTTCTTGTTCTTTCTATGTGTGCTGCAATCACCCCCGCAATGCAGGCTTCCTTGCTCCATGGCGGAGGGGTGGCTGCATTGGTGGTAGGCAGCTGATTTAGCACAGGTGCAGGGGAAAAACACAGGGATGTGGCATATTCTTGTAAATACGGCACATTGCTGCATTTTGGAAATGAGGCAGCTCTGCGCAGCAATATTGATTGTGGCTCTTTGCATTGCCATTTCCTACTAAATGAGGCCCATGGTTTCCTCTTTGGACAAGCAATACCACATGTACACACTTTCCTGAAGAAAGCATACAAGGCCATGTGGTGACAGGTTTGCCATCAGGAGGGTATGTTGTTTGACCTTTGGGGAAAGTTGCATAGTCACATTATTCACATTATTCAAACCTTTGAACCTCATCATCTGCTCCTCTGTGTCCGTTTCAGGGTCCTTTCCTTTTGGCTATGCTAGGGATGGAAGTGGAACTTGCTCATGCCTCGCCATGCAAGCTCAGTAGAAAGAGGAGGAATAGAAGGGCGATATTGGACAAAGAAGAAAAGACAGTTATTGTGGCACTTTTATTGAACATCTGCTTAAGAGTTATCAGAATATAAGCAGAGACTCTACCATGAGCAACGGGAGAAAGATACATTTATTTTCTCCTTCCTCTTCCACTCTTCCTTTTACCCTTAAGTCTTGAAATAAATGATATACAACCAAGGAATAAAGATTCTGGGCCATGCTGGAGCCGCTGTGAGTGCAGTCTGGGTCAAAGCCCTGACCTTTAACTTCCTGTCATGTTTCAAGGTCCTTAGAGGCTGTTGTTCTAAAATCCTAATCATTATCTTTTCGAAATTGACATGACTAATTCACAAACATATACAGCCCAATAAGGCATGTTAGGTTTGCAATGACCACTGAAGAAGTCTCTGCTACCTCCTCGGGAAATGTACTCTCAGATGTTCTTGTGCAGCTTTTGTCCTAATAATTGACAATGTCATCAAAGAGGTAACAGCATATGTTGATGTAATGCAGGAAGCAGTAGTCAAAGGACCAATGATTCGTAAGGCAGTCGTTGACAAAGAGATGTTTGTGGTTGTGGATGTGGCTGTTGATGACACAGTGACCAATTTAGTGGTGGTTCTCATATATATTGATAGATTACATCACAATCAACAAGACCTTACAGACAATGCGGCCAGTTTAGGCTTTGGGGCAGATGGCAAAATGTCTGGTTAATGAGCATCTGGACTCAGTCATGGTGGATGAGGCTCATGATGGCAAAGAAAAGTTTGGATTCAAAGTTGGCAAACTTAATAAAGACAAGTCTGAAGCTGCAGAGGAGCTAACTTTGGAGCCTAAATATTTTCAGTAGTATGTATAACATGGACCAGGCCCTTTTAAGCCACCATGAACCAGGGTAATTGTAAAATGAACATAGGCATGTGTCCCGTGGGATTCATTTGAAAGGCTTGCTTGCAACAATTGTGCTGCTGTCAGTCAATCATAAGCAATTCAAAGTATAATCATGTGAATCACTTTGGATGAGTGAATATACATGACTGTGACCACTTTGTTCAATGCATTGTTAGTTATATTAAGGTTTATCTGATAAGAGTAATTCAACAGCCTTTCAAATATTCAAATCAACACACGTCCAGATGACTCAATTGTCATAGTGATGAATGTATTTACAAATTGCCATAAAAATAACATAACACATCATGGGTTGTTTCTCTGGTTCGGTAAGAAGGGCTAATCCTATCTAAATTACTACGATTTCCCCTTACAATCTTGCTCACATGACAGCCTCATATTTCATATCAACGTTTCAACACTCTATTGTTTATACGACTTTCATCAGGACCATGGCATCTGTCTGAATGATCTGTAATGAAAGAATAAAGGAGACCTTATTTCTACCTTAGTAACTCTGCGATATGTGTATTAACACTGTCTTATCTCTTGTGTTTAGTACCCTTGTGTCTATCGCCCAACCAAAGTTCTTATGGGTCTCTAGTGAATCACTAAATAGAGAACTAGCCAAAAGAAACAGGTAGTGGCATGCAGTAAATAAATTGCTTTACTATAAATAAGTGGCTTTTCGCTTGTTTTTTATAACATATCTACTTACTACACTTCTATTGTGTAGGTCCTGATCACAGGGTTTTCACCGGTATAAACTTCCCATTGTGTTCTGATGAATGTAAATGTATTCTACTTGGTATTTTAATTAATACTCTGACTCTGGAATGCATTGGTATTATTGCTATATAAAATGAGACCACTTTTTCACTGTCTCAAAATGCAGTAGGGTGCCTATACCATTGGTAGATAGGTATATAATATTAGAACATTGGAATCTTGTGAGCTTCATTGAAGACAATTAAGTACTCCGGGTTTCTAACAGCTGGTAAGAGCCTGAAGCCTCAACATTCCAATGTTCTGAGGACAAAGGCCTCACAGAGCTGAGGGGATTTCGATCCCCTTGGGCTCCATGCGGGCTTTTTTTTATTTATTAGAACATTCTGTCCCCTAGTGATGGAATGTTATGATTGCCTTAAAGCCCTTCGTAGCTGGGCTATACCAGCCATTACAGTCCTGCTCCCTTGTTAGAGGCCCTCTCCTCTGGCTTGGGCCTATAATGCTGGAGCGGGCCTTTAATAGCTGGTGCAGCCCACTACAAAGGACTCTAAAGCTATATTAGAACATTGGAAGGTTGGGAGCTCCATAGAAAACAGTGGAGTGCTCCGGACATCTAGTGGCCAGTAGAAACCCAGAGCTCCATTTCTATGTTTTTGTTCGCAGTTGTTGCAGTGAACAAAGGCTTCATGTAGCCTGAGAGGAATTTGATCCCCTCTAACTTTATGAGGCCTTTTTTTATTTATCAGAACATTCTACCCTCTAGTGGCAGCCCTCCGTAGCTGGGCTATACCTGCATAAAAGTCCCCCTCCCTTGTTAAAGGCCCTCACCTTTGGCTCAGACCTTTAACACTAAAGCGAGCCTTTAATGGCCAGTATAGCCTCCTATGGTTGGCTTTAATGCTATAATAGATTTTCAATGTGGTAGACTGTGTGGGCGAATATGATACATATATCTCCTAGATAAGTGTAAACATTTTATATAGCATTGGTGAGTGCTGAAGACTAGGCAGTTCAAACACTTATGTTAGTGCATGGGAGCGTAATTCTATCTATTTAATTTACCCTTGAACAGTTTATACTTTTGTTTCAAACGTTATTTCAGCATTTGAGAGAGACCCAAGAAGCTCCCACGTGGGATAATCTTCATTTATAGAGATCAGTTTCCTATCTCTGTACCGTCAAAGCTTTGTTACATGTGCCCATGTTGAATGAGTGCTGCAACAGCCAGCTTACGAAATTATTCTAAGAAAGCATATTTGCTACTTGGTTTAAACAATAATATGAATTTTTGTATGATATAGCTTACATTGGTGGTGTCATCTATCTAGGATATCCACAACTCTAGTTACATGTAAAATTGAAAAACTATTGAGCACATTCAAAGTGTGTGTATATGGAAAATATGCCACATGGTACACTGCAGCTTTGTCATGCTACACATATATGTGTAGTGGCTTATTAAATCACATATTGGGCTCACGTCAACCACTATGTTTATACATATGTAGGACCTATTAATGTCCATCCCTAGATCCAATTAAGTACACATGTTTAATATAATACCACAGTAATTCTAAAAATGTTGTACCCCCTTGTCCCTTATTATTCCATTCCTCCTTTATGAACATAATTGGTTTACAAAAACACATTATAGAGACATATGTAAAGTGTTTCATAAGATGGCAACCATAAAATATATTTACCATTGCCTTATACTTGAGTCCATGGAAGCATAAAGTCATGCTGCCATATCATATTAGAATTCTATTATCGGAGCCACAACACTGCATAATTCTTAGCTAATATCCAGTCCTTCATTTGTGGTTCGTAGCACATGCATCAATTTATAATATTTCATCAATAGGATGTTGATAATATTCCTTTCTGTTTATTCCAATTTCACTACCTCTGTCACAGTCCAGTGTATTTAGATTTCAGATGGTATTTTATCAGTAGAGCACTATCCACCTTGCATCATATTTGAATGTGATGTTGGTAGATTTTTGTTTATTCATTTGTATAACCTGACCTATGTAAACTAATTTACAAGGACATTTACCTACATAAATAAAGTGCCAAGAGCTACAGTCAGAATATGGTCTTAACAGGTTATCAATAGAGCACGTACTAAGGATTTAGGGACAGATTTATTAAGGTTTTGTGTTACTTTTTGACCATGCAAAGAGGCGCAAGGGTCACGCAAAATGTAAGTGAGATTTGTCCAGCAACACACGGCAACCTTGAGTGGGGCTGGATGCTTGATAAATCTGGAGTAACACAAGACAACAAAAATCACTTCCTTTCATTACTCTGCCCCATAGAAGCATTCCATGGGTGGAGTGCGGGGGTTCACATGAATCAACCCAAGGATTTTGGCATATTCACAGATTTACCATTAGTGGTAGAACTGGGAATGCATCAAAATGTAATGCCTCCCCTGGTGAGGCTTACTGAGCAGAAACATCTTTATTTCTCCTTGTTGTTTCTTTTTTATGTGTACTGCATTCTGAAGCACACATAGAAAGCGGAAAATGCCTCTGAGGATTGATTGTGTGCACCACAACAAACATCCTGCCTACAACGCAGACACCCTTGCACCGTGATGCAACAGGAAACTGAATTGGCGTAAAGCAGGAAAAAGTGCACCAGTGATAGGAAAGAAAAGGAATGCACTGTATAATGTTAAATATGGTGCATTCTTGCCTTTTCATGCAGAGCAGCACAGCAAGGTGGCTGCTGCAGTGCACTGCATGAAAAAATGATGGTGAGGGCATGAGTTCTAGTTAATTTAGGGCTTAAGTTACAGTTGCTTAAGATAACTAAACCTAGTGAATTTCAGTTGTTTTATTTGTTTAAGCTGGTATGTTTTAACTGACATTTTCACCACTATACTGTCTCTTTTCAGTGAATTTCTAAGGTTCTTTTAATGCATATTGAGATGTTATTACTGTACCCTACGATAACATCACTTTAACCTTTGTTTTTGTTCTACTGAATTCTAATTTTTTTTTAAAACATAATGTAATATTTTATTATCATACTTAACACCACCCCCATGCTTCTTTGGCTGTGCACATTTTGGAGTTGGCAGCCGGGATTTGCCTCAAAGACAGAAACCCCCACACCAAACATAGCCTTTGGCTGTGCACAGCAAGGTTTTTTTGCCCTGTTGCCGAGCCCTCTTCAATCACTCTACTGCAGCTGTGTGTGGAATTCAGCCTCAAGCAGCATTGGGTTTGGTGCATGGTGTGGCCTGCAGCAACGCCGTGCGCCCAATTTCCCAAAAGCACAGACCCTCAAACAGTGCATGACCTTGGGCAAATGCAGCATGCGGTTGGTCTTACAGAGCCTGACCCCACTCAAACAGGTTTACTGACTATTTCAGATTCACAACATCAAAATATAAAACCACCACAACATACCTCCACAACATACCTCCACTCGGGGAACTCAGTTGAATCTTGTGGAGATTTTAGGTACATTTGTGGAATTCCATGGAGTGAAACTCAACAGGTTCCATCCAGGCCTAATATAATGATAGAATATAAGGGGCTACCCAGTTACCTTAGCACCTGGGTAGGGTAAATAAATGTACACAATTGGTCCTGAAGGGGGAAGTTTATCCCTAGACTTCCATGGCAATGATTTGGACTACACCTTTAATAGATAATGTAGAATATAAAATACATTTTTTATTGCAATTTTATTCTTTAAATCAGACATCACTTAAATATCAAAAGGATAGTTAAAAAAGTTAGTAAATCTTAGACATAGTTGCCCCTCTTGGCAATACAATGCAGTGCAGATGATTTGGTGAAAAAGAAAATGCTCAAGTGTTTATATAATATCAAAATATATGCAAATGCATGGTAGCAGTATATCTGATAAAAACAAACAAAACTCTAAAAGAATGTTGAAATCCTTTAGGCAACTCTTTCCAAAGATCAGTCCATTTTAAACAATTGTTGATGTTTCAATCCCTGAAGCAATTAAGTAAAGGGTCATTGTTAGAAATGGGGTCTTTGGTTGGCAGTCAGGTTACCTCCTGGCCAAGCAAGGACCCTCACTTTAGTCAGGATGAAGGAGAATCACCGTCAGTTAACTCCCACTCACCCACTTGGTAGGTTGGCTCGAACAGGCAGGCTTAACTTCAGAAGCAAGGTGTAAAGTATTTCTGCCATCACACACAGTAGCTTAGCAAAAACATTACAAAATGACACAACACAGGTTTGGAAGAATAGCCAATATTTATCTAAACAAAACAAGACCAAAACAACAAAAATCTGACATACACAAGTCAAGTTATGACTGATAAAAAGAATAGGAGTCTTAGGTGGTCATTATGAGTATGACGGAGTTGGACTGCCCCTCCGGCGGTGGCGGGGAGAACTGCCGACAGGGTGGCTGTGCAGACCGCCGTATTATGAGGGCGGCTGTGATCTGTGAGCAATACAGCCACCTCACTGGCTGTACCACCAGTGCGGAACAACCGCATGCCGACAGCAGTGGACATCTTCAGGACAGCAGAAAGGCCCATTCCAACCACCATATTACGATTCACCACACTACCACGATATCTGGGGAGGAACCTCTGCCACACAAAGCCTGACAGAAAGGAGCTGTATGAAAGGAAGTACTCACCGTAGGGACATAAACGAGACCGACGATGATATGGAGCGTGAACTCGAGATCTTCCCACTGCTAATCTTCGCGATTCATCTCCAGGACTGTGACTGCCGACGAAGACGGCAACGGTGAGTAGAGGCACCTAGCACACAAGGGAGGGAAGGGGACAATTACACACACGCACACCACACACATCCCCCACACTGACGACCACATACACGCACACCAACACCCATACACACACACCCTCCCCACAAACACCCAAAAACACACACACACACACACTGAGGCTAAACAAGGTATTCACTCAGCACAGGTATACACATTCATTACACACGCAGAGAAATAAATGGATTCTAATACCTGTGTACAGAATATCATTGCACCAACATGCCTGTTGGCCAAATATATTAAATGAGTATGAGAAAGAAACACAAAACTATCCCACACCATTACTAACTCCATTAAGGTGAGTACCTATGAAAGGGAATCCAGCTCCCACACTACACTGACATACTGATGCTATACTGGCCAACCACATCACAATCCAGTCTCTACATCACCTTCGAGGCAGACCATTTCAATCTGGGAGTGATCCAGTTTCACTACAATGTGACAAATCGATGAGGTGGTACATCAGATCCACAGGCTAACCCATAGGACTCATTACATGGCCACATCCCCACCCATACACAGATACCTGCACAATCACAGTGACTCAGGGGGCCAGCTGCATGCCCACACCTGTCCATGACCTGTCCATGACCATGATACTTCCTGCTACCCAACCTATTGCACCCAGCTACATAGTACAAAGTAAAAATAGAACAGTGGTGCTTCTCACCCCCTAGTGGCTGCTGTGCTACCTTCAAGCACCCATCCAATTCCGAATTGGCCACTGCCAGAATGTGGGCCATTAGGAGGATCAGGATCTGACGTGCACCCCATCCTTGTTGGGAGGTCATCACCAGCTGGGCCTCTGCGGTCTTCTGGGCCCAGCGTCTCAGGTCCTCCCACTGCTTGCTGCAGTGGGTGCTATGCCAGCTGTCCCAGGGTCTGCACTTCCTTTGCAATGGCTTTCCACATCCCCTTCTTCTGATGGGCGCTAACCTGCCTGTGAGACACATAGAAAAAAATGCTGTAGGTATAGCTTCCACATTCACACTTGGGATACAACACTACATGTATCTGTACCTCAATCAATGACTCCTAATCATGTTCCTACACACATTCATCCTGTCACACTTCACCTATCCATTGAGACGTTCAACAGTTACACACACATTCATCCGCTTCAGTGGCACACTCATAGAATGCTATAATGCCACTCACCTGGTCCCCTGGATTGCCATAAAGCTTGGCATACAGGGGTAGGACCCCGTCCCCAAGCTCCTCTGAGGTGAAGGCCGGGGCCTGTTCCGCTGTAGCACGTTCCATTTCTACAACCAGAGACAAGACACAGCAGCACACGCAGTGGAGTAGTGGCCATCTCGAGGTACAGGAGTCAATTGGCAAGGGCTACACGAAATGGCTGTGAGGGCCGCTGTGGTGTGCTCTGTCACCGCCGGCGGTGATCATGATTGGCCCCTGTTACACATAGACACCAATGTTAACCAATGAGGAGTTGCATGGTGGTTCTGACCGCCTACCGCCATGATGACTAACGCCAGCAGAATTATATCACTTCCACCTGTCCTCCACATGTGGGACAGGTGGCTGCCATTTTACGGGGTCAACTTGTGTATACACAGTACAGGGATAATGTTTATGGCGGAATAGTAATGAGTGTGAAAATGGTGATGTTACACATGCAATGTCCAATAGCATGGTAGCATCCAAGCCTACAGGTGTATATGTCCCTGACACATCAATCTCAACATGTCATTAATGTGTACAATGGCTGCCTACAACATTCTACAATAATGTGTGTGCAGAGTTGTGCATGAATGTATGTGATACCTGTATACAGACACTTGACCTCTACACATCATTGTGTTTTTCTCCACCTTAGCCATCGACCCATGTGGACAGGGAAGGCTACCCCAGTGTACAGACCCCGTGTTGACCTGCCTATCATGGAAGAGTGCCACATTTTCATCAGCTATCATCTGAACCGAGCCACAATTCGTGAGCTGTGTTCTCAATTGGAGTCTACTCTACTGTCTGCCAAATGGAACCCCTATGCTATCCCTCCAACAGTACATGTACTGTCTGTCCTACACTTTTGGCTATTTGATCCTTTCAGGCGGCTGTGGGCATGGCACCCGGTGTGTCACAACCAATGTTCAGCAACATCTTAGCAAATGTCCTAACTGCCTTGTTGCAACACCTCCAGAGTTACATACAATTTCCACAAAGGGCAGATTTTACCACAGTTAAGTCTGTTTTTTATGCAATTGCCAACATCCCTTGTGTGATTGATGCAATTGATGGCAGCCATATTCCCCTTAAACCTCCCAGAGCCACTGAGCGAATATTTTGGAACCTCAAAAACTTCCATTCCAGAAACGTGCAGGTGGTGTGTCTTGCAGATCAATACATTTAACAGGTGGCAGCAAGATTCCCTGGATCAGTCCATGATGTCTACATTTTGAGGAACAGCAGTGTCCCACAAATCATGGCACAACTACAGGGTGACAGAGCCTGGCTAGTTGGTGAGTGTGCATGTGACAGTTTTGCCTTGCTATCTGACTAAACACGTTTGGCATTTTACGACTGTGCTATCTTTCTCCCCTCTTCCCAGGTGATTCTGGCTATCCTAACATACAGTGGCTGCTGACACCTGTGAGGAATCCCAGGACAGGGGGAGAAAACCAGCACAATGATGCCCATGGTCATGCCAGAAGAGTGATTGAAAGGACTTTTGTGCTCCTGAAGGCCAGATTTAGGTGCCTGCATATGTCTGGAGGAGCCCTGAGCTACTCCTCAAACAAGGTGTGTCAGATCATAGTAGCCTGCTTTATGCTGCACAATTTGGCCTTCAGGAGACATGTTCCACTACTGGAAGTGGAAGATAGAGCACTGCCATCCATGGGACCCCTTGGGATGGAGGATAGTGATGGAGAAGGAGAGGGGGAAGATGTGGACTCCAGGAATCAGCTGCTTCAGCTCTACTTCCAATGAGTCTCATGTAAATGTTGCACTGTGAATCTGACTACCCTGGGTAGGACTTCAGTTGCAGTGCTGCAGTGCTGCCTGCCCCTTGGCTATTGCTATATCATGGTGGAAGAGGTGATCTTTGTGGACACTCCTGGTCAAAGCTGTGACATGAACTTAACCTACCCCTCTCAGTATATTTGATCCATTCTACATTTACATGCATCTGTGCACATCTGATTAGTAATGATGGTTTTTAATAGCACGCATTTTGAATAAATAACAACTGTTGGTGTGCTCAAACAGTGTTTATTGAAGGAGTGAGACAATAGGGATCATACAGTGCAAGGGAGTGGGCAGATGGTGAACAACATACTCAGTGCAATGTCCACAGCTGCTGGTAGCACAGGGGCAGTGTTCATGGGTCCATAAGCAAATGCAGATATGGCAGTGGACAGTATACAAGGTGGCTCAGTGACACACAAGGGAGGCAGTTCAGGGCATAGTCACTTCCTGGCTGTGAGCTTGGTCTTGGCTACAGTGTCACTGGGATGTCTGAGTCTCCGGCCACGTTTGTGAGGGGGGTTCCTGGGCTACAGGGGAAGAGGTGATAGTGGCCTGTGAGGTCTCTGGCAGGGCCACCATTCCACTAGCTGCTGCTGAGGTTGAGGGCTTGGCTGTATCCTGGCAGGTGGAAGGGGCCTGCTGATGGGTGGATGTCTCAGGCATGATTTTGGGCATCCTCAGCAGCACCCCTGCAATGGTGGCCATGCAGGCATTCAGTTGTTTCCATTGCTCCATGGCCTCCTGCTGGTGTGCCACCTGCAGTCTCTGGTTCTCCTACAACGTGGCCAGTATCTGGCCCATCCTGTCCTGGGAGTGGTGGTATGCCCCCAGAACCTCTGAGGTGGCCTCATGGGCAGAAGAGTCCCTCTTTGACCCACCCACCTGGGCCACTGATACATGCCCAGTGGCCCTGGCCCCCTTTGCCTGTGTCCCAACACAAGTCACCCAGTCCCACTTGCACTGGGACCTTCATCATCCTGCCTGGCGGTGGGTGGTGACTCCTGTCTCTGGATAGGTGGGCAGACAATCAGTGGCCTGGTGACACTGGTGTGGGTACGTTTGGCCACAGCTGATGGTGGTAGCTGAGTGGTGGGGAATCAATGGTGTCCTGGGTGGGGCTTCTAGGGGGTGAGTATCCAGGGCTGTGGGATGGGCCAGGGTAGTCATCTGGGTCCAGACATCCAGATGGACTGTTGTTACTGGGGCCTTCTTCTGATGTTCGACTGGCACTGTTTCACAACTCTGGCCGGGTGGCCTGGGCAGTGGTACCTGTGTGGTAGTACAAGTGTTGTTTTGTGACTCCTGCGGTGTATGGGCATTGTGGCTTGCGGATGATGGTGTAGTTGTAGTGCTAAAGGGGATATTGCATAGACAGTACTGTCCCTTTGTACAGTAGACGTGGTATATGTGTCTAATGTAATAGTTGTTACCATTGGCATTTCATTATCCTGTCTTCTGCACCCTAACCTGTCATTGCCCTATCCCTTCAAGCTCTTGCCACCTGTTTAATTTGCTTACTTCGCCAGTAGTCTGTATGCAGGGGCCCTTAGGGATTGGTGTCATGCATTGTTAGTTGAGGGATTGGCGGTGCATTGTGGGTAATGTAGTGTAGCCTACAGTACATGCCTGGGATGCTCATTGTGCATACAGGGATGGTTTCAGGGTTGGCTTGTTTACATGGCTATTAGAAGTTCTTTAGGCGCTTAAATGATGCTCAGACACCCTTTGGAGCCCGGTAACTCACAACAGAAGCCCACAGATAAATACAAAAGTAATAAAAGTTCGTCCTGATGCGAACCATAAATTGCTTGAATTCCATTTTAAATAATCGCAGGGGAGCCTGTATCTGTATGTGTAGCAAGTTCATCTGTTCCCCAATATGCCCACTCATGCCTCTATCGGAAGCCACATTACTAATAATTTCTGCGATATTTCTATAACTAACTTGGTAAACACATTTTCTTCACTTCGTTGTACGCGCACAGCTATGTCTGCAAGATATACACTTTTTCAAATGCATTTCTATTATAGTTTAAATATTTCAGTTTTCAAATTTTCAATACATAGACATGGCACGATATCTCAAAATTAATATAAGCCCTTAAAACGTCTTTGTAAACATAAAAGCACTAAATACAGGTCACGTTGAGTGCATTCGATAAGCGACTCGGTGGTCTCCCTGAATTTAATGCTATCCTTTAAACAGTTAAAAGGTTTTCCTCTCACTATGAGCAGATTATTGAATTAATACTGACCTGCCTGGTGTTATATGTTCTTCATATTACATTCACGCATGTCTTATTGCTTCAAGCAACGAAGGGATCTACAGTTCACGTTAAATCAATGTATGAGGTGCAGTGTGAAATATACGCATGGCTTAAAGTATTTCAGGTTTCATTGCTGTTAGTGTGCAGTGATAGGGCGCAATTGGTACATCTACTTCATATCTGTTCCTATTAAATCATTCCTTTGTAATATTGAAATATGGAGGATTTACACAGTATGGAAGATGTGAAAACTTATCTTTGTTTCTTTTCATCTGTTATATAAGGATAAAATAGTTCCCGCTGTACGTTCTAACGATACAGTGCATCCAGTGTTTCTCTGGAAGGCTGCAAGTTACCAGGATGTCAGTGAACCTATAGAGGAACGAGCGGAAGCACTCGTTTATCTATAAAGTCATGGAACTCCGAGGTCCATGAATATGTTTTTGGATATTGTTTTTGGTTGAGTATTGATAACGCGTCCAGGCTTTCTAAATTTCTTGTACCTGGACACGTTGGAGGTCGGTGAACCTTTTAGCTGAGTTGGACTCTCCTCATCCTAGAATAGTGGGATCGCTAAAAACAATAATCAATAACTATTGTAATGGATACCCAATACTCTATTACTAGATCAAAATAACACATTAGGAATCAAATACCAGTTGGTATTTCGAAGCAACATGACCTTTCAGTCATAAATAACCACACCAGTTTATTAAAAGTTAATGAGTTTATTTCCCTATATTAACAAAACTAACATAATATATATGAGTCTCAAAATCAAATGATATATGTATACGAACATTACTAGCTGTCCATAACGGCGGAAGAAACGCAACCTACGCAAAATCTGAATTATAATGCACTCGGTTATAGCAATACAAATCACTAATATGAGTAACTGAATTTGACTAATTGCATACATTGGTCAGCATAACAAGATTTCAATTCAACATGGTGCGTCAAGAGAATATCTCGACTAACCCCTCTAATTAGCATTGGCATCTGGGGCTTCATGCAAAACTAATTTAGTCAACACAAATTTGGAAAACTTCTAGCTTGGGCCCTATCAAAATAGCAGTTGGTACCTAAGAAGGAAAACAAAATGCATAATACAATTTTCTTTTCATAATTACCAAATACAATCAACATTCAAGAAAGTCTTTGTCCTTCAGGTACCGTTTCGATCAGCATGGGGCAGATTTCAAAGAGGCAGATTTAAGGGCAAGTTTCCTTGAGGCAGTAAGGAAAATGGGGCAAAGTTACTGCATGGGCAAGACGGGGCAAATTAAAGTTAAAGTCTCTAGGGTGAGAATCCTTAAAGTCTCTTTCTCTGGAATTGCGAAAAGGCCATCAGGATGTCGTCTAAGATGGCGTTTGGCATTTGGCTTCAAAGATGGCATCAAGGAAAATGGCTGACTTCTCTTTGTCCGGTGAGTTTAAGTAAGAAACATTCCAAATACTTCAGGGTCTTCCATTGGAGGGTTCATAGGGTGGCTTCAATTTGACCAATGAAGAGCATCTTTCTCCTAGTACTCATTTTTGCATACATTGTCCTTGGAGCCTTGGAACACAAGTTGCAACAAAGTTTGCCAATTAATTTGATCTTAAAGCCTTTATTGTCTGCACCTGCAGGAGCTGACCGTGTATCAAAGGGGATGAAACCGGCCTAGCACGAAACCTTGGAGATAAGCGTATTAGTCATCTCTACTGGAAAAATACAGAATAATGTCTTTGTTAGTAAAAAGTGAAAACCACGCAGTTAAAATTGGAGACCAGGTGACTAGGCCAAAGCCTCTTCCAAATTTAAGCTAAGCATTGAACAGTTTCAAAAGGAAAATCATAGAATACATTTGCATTTATGACGGATTACTACATTTGTCAATTCTTCATGATTAATTAAGCCTGTTTATAATAATGGCGAACTACTCCGTGGGCACAATTTCCCACATACATTATTTTTCTTTGCTAAAATCACACTACCTTATACGATTTTGGTTACATGATATATGAATATATGTTGGTCCTTCTTTTTCTGCGTCATCAATCCCTCTTCTGATGACTAATTGTGTCATCACATCAAATCTTCCCACAAACTTTATTCCATTAAAATGCTGTTTTAGTCATTTGGCACTTCAGTCAATTCCCTCTTTCTTTTGGTTCCTTTAGATCTTTCTCTGTATATTTCTACCATTTTGGTTTGTTCTTTCTCTTCTCTTTTCCTCTTGTTTCTTGTTTTCAATATTTTAATAGCTTTCCATATTCCCCAAATACCTAATAAACAAATTAATACTATTAATATTCCTTTTACTATTTTCAGTAACAATCCATTTCAAATGTTGCTGAGCAAATTTCCCACAGAAGCAAATCCTTTTCCAACCTTCTCCCATACTCCTGGTTCTTTTAAATTCTTTCAAATCTGTACTTTCGTTAAATTTGTAAGCATTTTTCTAATTTGCCCGCTGTTGTCCGGAATATAAGTACAACAGCGACGTGTACCAAGCATTTTGCAAACGCTGCAATCCTTTGCTAAAAGAATGTCTAAGGCAAGCCGATTTTGAAGAGTCATAGCTCTCTCTGCAGCAAGATTATAGCTCCTGAGAATTTTGTCAGCATGTTATCCACAATAGTAGGCAACTTTCGTATTTTAATCAAATTCAATATGACTCCCACTGAAGGAATCATTGCTCCAAATATATCTCCTACCACACCAGAAGCTGTCTCCCTTTTCTGAACATGATGTGATTCAGACAGCTTTAGGAATTTCTTTAAGTCGTCCAATTGATGAACCTTTGGGAACACTATTCCCAAATAACATCTTCCATACCATCCTTTAGGAAGACGATAATAGGCGTTAAGTCCACAAATATAATATACCCCTGGAATAACTGGGTCTTGTCCATTTAGCATGAACGTCCATTTGGGTTAAAACAAAAACGTATGTTTACATTCACTCGTTCCCACAAAGACTGTGTCATAATATGATCTATGTCTATGTACACAGAACCTCCCTACGTGTAATGCATCTAAAGCTATTTTCCCTTGTGTCTTTATCGCGACAAAAGCATAATTATCTACAGATGTCCTCTTGTGTAATTCCCTTTCTAATTTCTCCTTCCCCGCTTTCCTCCTATCGTCAGTGTGATCTAAAAAGCTTTTCTCCATCGGTGAAAGCAAGCATGTAAGGTTTTCTCTGTGAGCGTAAGCTGTGTGAAAAGGTGACAATGGCTCAAAGAAACCCCTCATTAATTTTATATAATAATCTCTTGCTACTTTACTCAGGTACTCTATTATAGGGATATATGCAAATACAACATCTTGATTGGAATAAAAATAGTGAATATACTCCTGACCATAAAATCTGTCATCATTAAACTACATGTAATTCCATACGTAAGAGGCATGCTATGATATGACACTCCTTCCATTACTGAGGTAGGTATTTGTGTGCACACATAACAATCTTTCGCATCCATTGTCTCAACATACTCACTCAACAAGCGATAGAAAACATTGGACAAAAGTTTCTTCTTATCATGCAAATGTCTTTTGTCTTGTTCGAGTTTCTTCAAAGGAGTTAGTTCAGTAATAGGTTTAGAAGTAGAAGCATCATTCGCGTCTCTTTCATTCCCTCCATGCATTCCAAGAATGATTGCCATAACTGTTAGTACACATGCATTTATTAGACCTATACACATGTATTTACAACACTTCATCTTATGTCCCTGTGGAGTGTAGCCTGTCATGATCTATATAGAATCAGAAAGTTAAAGACACTTTATCAAATCAGATTTGCAGATATATATATATAAAGTTGAACGAGTTCAATGTTCACACGGTTCTTTTAGCAGCTTAGTCTCAAAATCGGTTTAGCAGCTTTGTCTCAAAATCGATTTCAAAGTCAATCAAGTTAGCAATGTCTCATCCGGTTCAAAGGTCAATCAGGTTATCAATGTCTTATTTGGTAAGGTTCATGGAATCTCACTTTTCAGGTACCAAAGTGATGTTCTGCTTCTTCGTTCTCAAGACTGAGAGATAAGAATTTGTCTGCCCAATCGTTAGTGGCTACGTATGCCCACTCCGGACCAGAGTATCTTCTGCCCGGTATTCTTTTCCTTTTCAATTTTGCATCTCTCTTTGATCTTCCTTGCTGGTACTTTCTTCTTTGGCCGGGTCTTTCTCTTCACTTGGCGTTGTTATTGCGACGGACACTTCTTTTCTTTTCTCTTTCAACTTTGGCCCTTCAATTTTGTTTAATATTTCCCTGGAGTTCTTAATTTCACTGGAGATATGCTTTGTCTCCGTTTCACACTGTTTTCACCTGATGGACCTGTAACCGGTTCTGGAAGACCTTGAACAGTTTCACTCTGTCCTGTCTTGTCTTCTCCCCCTAGGAGGTCAATCAGGTTTTCCTTTTCTTTTCCTGTATCGCCTGCTTCTGGGAAAGCCCTCCTCTGACCAGGCTCTCCTGCTCCTTCACCTGTCTCAAGCTCTTTGTCACCTTCAGGACCTTCGTCACTTCCTGAGGCTTCTCCTTGATCCTCCTGGAATGAATCAGTTGTTTCTTCCTCAGAAAATATCTCTCCTTCCTCTATTTCTGCTTGTTCGCCTCCAGGTTCTCTTTGTTCTGTCTCGGTGCCTGGTACTCTCTTGTCAGTTACTGGTGATTTCAGCGCTTCAACTTCCTCTTCTGTGGGGCATGTCAACCTTTTCGTGTGACTGGCGGGAATCCAGTTGGGAACTCCTGCACACTTCAAAGCGGTGGTAGTTGTCAGAATCACTTGGAAAGGTCCTTTTCAACGAGGTTCCAGACACGACTTCCTCACGTGCTTCTTTATCACGACCCAGTCACCTGCTTTCAGGGCGTGTCCTGGACCTTGGATCGGTGGCAAGGTGGTTGCCTCCACCTGGTGAGAAAAAGAGCGCACCACATCAGCTAGACCTTTGCAAAAGTCCAACACCATATCATCTGTAATATTCAAAAGAGCATTTGCAGGAACTGCTGGAAGCCTCATGGCTCTGCCCATGAGGATCTCATGCGGTGACAGTCCAGTCTTTCTATCAGGGGTGTTTCTCATTGACATTAACACCAAGGGCAATGCGTCAGGCCATTCCAAGTTTGTTGATGCACATATTTTCGCCATCCTCGATTTCAATGTGCCATTCATTTGCTCCACTAGTCCTAATGCTTCAGGGCGGTAGCTCCAATGCAATTTTTGCTCAATGTTCAGCGCTGCACACAGTAATTTTATTACTTCGTAATTGAAATGACTTCCCCTATCTGATTCTAAGGAGATCGGGAATCCGAAACGTGGTATTAGTTCTCTCAAGAGTAGTTTTGCAACTGTAAGGCTGTAATTTCTACGTGTGGGGTATGCTTCAATCCAGTGACTAAAAATACACACAATCACCAACACATATTTCAAACCTCCATGCACAGGCATTTCAATAAAATCCATTTGCATCCTGCTGAATGGACCACCTGCTCTTCCAATGTGGCTCAAATTTACTACTGTTCCTTTCCCTGCGTTCATTTGTTGGCAAATGACGCAACGATGGCAAACTGCTTCATCAACTTGACGGAATTTGGGATTAAACCAATCAATTTTAAATAGTCTAATCATGGCATCCCTTCCAAGATGGGCTTGTCCATGAAACAGTCTGGCTAACTGCGTCAAAAGAATGTTTGGCAGAACCAATCTCCCTTCACTTGAAACCCACAAATCATCTGGTTTCTTTACGCATTGTAATTTGCTCCATGAGAGTTTCTCATCTTCACTAACATCGTTCTGTAGGGATTTCAATTCATCGATTGTATCTACAACCTTTAGAGCAAAAGCTTCACTTGGTTCAAGTTCTGGCTCGTTTATCAAGTTCCATTCGTCTCTGAGCAATATACAGTTCAATGCGCAAAACCTTGCGACTTGATCTGCATACCCATTTCCCAAAGAAACATAGTCTTGTGATTTTGAGTGTGCACTGCATTTTACCACTGCTACTTCTACTGGTAACTGGATGGCATGTAACAATTCTCTTATTCTTTCACCATTTTTCACTGGTGATCCTGAAGAGGTCATGAAGCCTCTTTGTGACCACAACTGTCCAAAGTCATGCACTATTCCAAATCCGTATTGACTGTCAGTGTAAATGGTGACTTTCATTAATGCGGAAAGTTGGCAAGCTCTAGTAAGTGCTACCAGTTCCGCTACTTGTGCAGAGTAAACTCCTTGAAGCCAAGATGCTTCCAGAACACCTGTTATTGTACATACAGCATATCCTGCTTTCAATATTCCTAGTGCATCTCTTAAACATGAACCATCAACAAAAATAACTTGATCATTTTCTTCCAATCAGGTGTCTTTGATATCGGGTCTTGGTTTTGTACAAAATTCAGTCACCTGAAGACAGTCGTGCTCGATGTCTTCAGCGTTCTCAATTTCGACATTTTCACTGGGAAACAAGGTTGCTGGATTCAACGTAGTGCACCTTTTCAGCTGCACATTAGGTGAACCCAAAATTATTGTCTTGTACCTTGTAAGCCTAGCACCGGTCATGTGTTGTGTTCGGGAACGTGTCAAAAGTATCTCGACTGAGTGAGGGACCATGACTGTTAAAGGATGTCCCATCACTATTCCTGCACTCTGATTTAGGCTGATACCAACTGCTGCTACGGCACGCAAGCACCCTGGCAGTGCTGCTGCGACCGGATCCAAGATAGCTGAAAAATATGCTACTGGTCTGTTTACGCCACCATGGGCTTGAGTCAAGACAGACAAGGAACATGCATCACGTTCATGACAAAACAATGTAAAAGGCTTCGTGTAATCAGGCATACCTAAAGCTGGAGCCCTGCACATGCATTCCTTTAATTCAATAAAAGCATCCATCTCATCTCTTTTCAGCACTATTTCATCCAGCGCATCTTTCTGGGTCAGTTTCAAAAAGGTTTTGCTAGAGTTGAGAAATTGGGAATCTATTGGCGACAGTAGCTCACCATTCCCAAAAACTTTCTCACCTCTCTTCTCGTCTTCAGTGGACTCATTTGAAGTACACTTGTTATTCTCTCTTTCATAATTCTTCTCGACCCTTTCTCTATTTGGTGACCCAAATATTTCACTTTCGTCTGTCAGAACTGTAATTTTGAAGGGGACACTTTGTGTCCGTTCCTTCCCAGATGGTTCAATAGGGCACTGGTGTCAGCTGTACAGTCATTTTCTGTCTTGGACGCGATCAGCAAATCGTCAATATACTGTACCAAGGTTGATTCAAATGGTAATTCCAATTATTCCAAATCTTTCTTTAGAATCTGATTGAAAATTGATGGTGACCCCGAAAACCCTTGAGGAATTCGACACCAACTGTAGACTCTGTCCAAACATTTGAAACAAAAGAGAAATTGGCTGTCCTCATGAAGAGGCACAGAAAAGAAAGCTTGTGATAAGTCGATGACTGAGAACCACTCAGCATCACAAGGAATTTGGAACATTATCACAGCTGGATTTGGTACTACGGGACAACACTTGACTATTATGTCATTTATTTTCCTCAAATCCTGAACAATCCGGATCTTTCCACTCGGTTTTATTAGTCCCATGATTGGTGAATTACATGGGTTACTTAGCACTTCTTTCAGTACTCCCTGTTTCACAAACTCATCAATGAGTTGGGCGACTTTCATAAGGGTGTCTTGCGACATATGGTATTGTGGTGTCTGGGGAAAATTTACATTGGGTTTTACGGTCACTTTCACTGGTTCTACTCCTTTGACCAATCCTACATCTTTCCCTGTCATATCCCACACTCCCCTTTCAACTGTCTCCTGTAACTCAGCAGAAATATCTGCTTCAATGAGCATTGGATAAAGAGTAATCAGGGGATACTCTTCATCAACAGTTTCCACTTCGTCTCCTCCTAAACTGTCCTCTTCTTCCTCATCACTGTTTGTCTGAATTTTAATTCCATCATTTGAACACATAATGGAACATCCCAATTTACACAATACATCTCTCCCTAATAATGATATTGGGCTTGAGTCACACACCACAAATTTATGTGACCCTTGATAGTTACCAATTCTGACTTGCACTAAATCTGTGATTGGGTTTGTCAGATACTGTTTTGCTACTCCCACTACTTGAACTGTTCTCCCTGAAAGTGGCAAATTTGGTACTTCTATGCTTCTAACTGTAGAGCGTGTAGCTCCGGTGTCAACCAAGAACGAAACACGGTGACCCATAACTCTCCCTTCCACATACAGACCCTTTTGATCAACTTCCAATGATGCTGCAAGCATACAATTTCCCTCCTCATCTGAACTTTCACTCTCCCACGCATCGTTTATTCCATTCTCACTGTGTAACGGGAATTGGTGTACTGTGTCATTTTGGTTCATCCCTTGACTCGCGACCTGTTGAGGAAGTATTACTTGTTGCTGATTCACTGGTGCTAAGGGGATTTGCATTTGCTGATTAAGTACCATAGGAAACTGCTGTTGCATTGGCTGCAACTGTGCCATTTGTGCACGGGCATTTTCACCTGCTGCAGTTGTATGGGTTGTAAACCCTGCATCTGATTTACATTATTTTGAAAATTTGGATTTGGACCTCTCAATTTCAGTCCTCTCATATTCAGAAATGTATTAACATTATTGTTTTGCTAACCTACACCTTCCTGCACCATCATTGGGCATTCCCGTTTCCAATGCCCGACGATTCCGCACGTGTGACTTGGCATCCCCTTCTTCATTGCCTGTATACCACTTGGAATCATAACAGTATTTAAATCAGGACCATTATTCACAAAACCTCCTCAGCCTCTGCCTCTCATTTCTGGCTGAAACACAGCATTTCCCTGCTGTTGCTGCTGCGGCAACTGTTGTTGAAAACCTTGTAAACCTTGCAAACCTGTCTGAGCTGCTCTAAGCTGCATCACCATCACTTTTTCCTTCAACCTTTTCTGCTTTGTCTCAATCTCATCACTGCAGTATTTGGTGTAATTCAACACCTCATTAATCGACTTTGACTGCCAACAAATCAAATGCATTTTAATCATCTGGCTGATTTCGGGTCTCAATCCTTCCACAAATCTGAATACAAAGTGGAGCATGTCCTTTTCCTCAATCGTTTCCATACCACTGTAATTTTTAAACGCTTTTAACAATCTCTCATAGTATGCATGTATTGACTCTTTAACCTCTTGTGCTGTTCTGTCAATCCTCTGCCAATCCACATTTTTCGACGCAACCTTTGTTTTCAAGTGCTCAATCACCTTATGGTATAAACTCATTACCGTAGGTGATGGTGCACCTGTGTCCCTGTCTCTTTCTGGTTCACTTGTCGGCCAACCTACAGCCCTCTTACAGTCTTCCCACAAATCTGCCGGAACCACAATTTCGAATAAGGTGTTCAGGTCTTCCCAAATACATTTTGGGAGTTTCACAAATCTATCTGTTTGTTGATACCATTCAATCGGTTTCTCTCTTAATTTAGGGAAATCATCCCTAAAGGATTGAATATCGCACCTGTGCCACGGTACATGTACAAGTTCTCCCCCTGCTGTTTCTCTCATTGGCAACATGGTTATCAGGTCGTCATTCTGTTGTACTTTTTCATTCCGGTCTGGGGTACTTTCTTTCTTTTTGTCCTTTTTCTTAACCCATCTACTTTCCCACTTGTCTAACCTTCTCCAGACCTGCGCGCTCTGCAGTATCTCCTTAAGGTGTGTTTTCATCCCTGCAGATCTCATGTGTTCAAAGTCTTGTCTCAAAGTCTAGCCTGTAACTTCTGCTCAAGTGTTTAGTCTTACCTATATCAATCTTGTTTCTATCTGCAATTTCTTGTAACTTCTTATGTACCCTCAGGCACATGTATCTCAGCTTTTCTTCTGTGTATGATTCTAACCTGTTCAGACCCATCGTTCCCTCTACTAGTTCATCTGCTTCCATGCCCAATCTTATTTTATTCAGGTATTTTTCTCCCTTCCAGCTGGGTGTACTCTGTGGGGAGTTCAAGCTGTTGAATCATTGTGTTAGTTGTGCGTTCAGTCCCATCAATGTAGCACTTACATCAACTGCTACTGATGGTTGCATTAACACTTCAGTTTTTGAAGTTAGCGGTACTATTAGTGGTGGATTTGACCTTACCACAGTTGACGGAGAGCAAATTGGAATTGGACTAAATTCCGACAAAGACCCAGATCCATTTGGCAGTGTTCCTACCGGAGTCGTTTCTGGAGTGTTTTCTATGCATCTTCTCCCTGTCTCATTTTGTGTCATTACCCCTTGGTCGCATACCTTTGGGTTTGCCTGTATATACAATGGCACTGGCGGACCTACAGTGATAGGCAGAGATATTGCATCTGGATTCTGGGGGTCATTCTGACCCTGGCGGTCACCGACCGCCAGGGTCAACAACCACGGAAGCACCGCCAACAGGCTGGCGGTGCTTCCTGGGCCATTCTGACTGCGGCGGTAAAGCCGCGGTCAGAAAAGGGGAACCGGCGGTTTCCCGCCGGTTTTCCCCTGGCTCAGGGAATCCTCCATGGCGGCGCTGCTTGCAGCGCCGCCATGGGAATTCCGACCCCCTTCCCGCCACCCTGTTCCTGGCGGTTTTTACCGCCAGGAACAGGATGGCGGGAACGGGTGTCATGGGGCCCCTGGGGGCCCCTGCACTGCCCATGCCACTGGCATGGGCAGTGCAGGGGCCCCCTAACAGGGCCCCAAAAAGATTTTCACTGTCTGCTATGCAGACAGTGAAAATCGCGACGGGTGCCACTGCACCCGTCGCACACCTACAACCCCGCCGGCTCCATTCGGAGCCGGCTTCATTGTTGCAGGGGGTTTCCCGCTGGGCCGGCGGGCGGCCTTTTGGTGTTCGCCCGCCCGCCGGCCCAGCGGGAAAGCCAGAATGGCCGCCACGGTCTTTTGACCGCGGTGCGGTCTTTCGGCGGTTCCCGCCAGGCGGGCGGCTCCCGCCGCCCGCCGGGGTCGGAATGACCCCCTCTGTCTGTTCCCCAAATTCTGTGGCATGTTAATCCCCACATTATGGTTCATCATTGCTGGCATTCCTAACTGGCTCTCTGTTACTCAAGTGTGCCTCGGTACTTCTTGTGCCTGCTTTTGAGGCATAAAATTTTGTGTTGATTCGGCATGAATCAATGTTGGTCTTTGATAATTCTGTCCTCCCTGCGCCATTAAATCAGAATTCATTCCCAGATTATGCTCATCACAGCAGCACCTTTGAACCTGCGTTTGATAATTATCGTCAGGATTCAATTTAGGCACGTCAGGATATATCATCTGAATTTGTGGTATTTGTGGTGCAAAGGGCATATCGGTACAGCTCTGCCTCTGTGATATTCTCAAATTTGGTGTCACATTACCTTATATTGGTTCTGGAGGGGCAGTACTAGTGCTTGAACCATTTTCGCTTTCCACATATGGTGGCGGGCGGTCGTTTAGCAGTTGCATAATGAACTCCTCATCATCTGACTCGTCTGACCTTTTCGAATTTCTGTTGTTTTCTCCATCTCTCGACTGACTCCTGTTTGTTTTATAGGTAGCTTTCCTTCCTTCCGTCTCTGCTTCGTCAGTAATTGCTGGAAACAATTTAATTCCCTGCAATACGTCTGATCTCCAAACCTTTTGTGTGCTATCCCATCTAGCATCCGCTAATGTCTTTTCTACTTTTCTCACTCCTGTCTCAAATTTCTTTTGTTGTTGGTTTATAGCTATTAACTCCCAAATTGCTAATGCCTCAAACTGTGCTGGTCTTGGAGGTACTTTCATGTCGTATAGCGCGAATCTCAAATTCTCCAAGACTCTTAGATTAAACGCCCCATGGATAGGGAACGCTACACTTCCATGTTTTTCGGTCAATTTGCACCATTGCTTTAACCAAAGACATGATGCGACACCCTTTTCTTCAATCACGATGTAAGCTGGTGTACCCTCAGGCGGTGTTTCTTCTCCTACATATGCTTTAATATATACATCTCCCCTCATGGCACTCTTAAATGCTTTGAAGAATTTCATCTTTCCGTCTTTTATTTTTCTAAAATATCTAATCAATAAGTGACTTTAATTCCCGGAATACTCTTCGCTTGCCTTTCCCCACCAATTGCGCTTCACGGACTGCGTCCAATCCGTGTGCGACCCTTCTCACCAACCAACCTATCCCAGCGTGGCTCCTAGTGACGTCACACTCACACACTGCAGCTGACAAAGTCCCGCGGCTTGTTCTCCTTCATTCAGCTTCATTCAAAACTAATTTCCGCTATATTTCACAAGCACTAACCAAAAAGAAGAAAACAAATCTGTCGCTTTACTACAGGAAGGGTAATGCAATTGCTTCAGAAAATTCAGGGATTTTTCACTAGCCTCGGCAGTTATTCCATCTTTCTCGGTTTCCCACTTTCGCAAGCAAAATTTGACCCGCAAATTTTACTCTCAACTGATCAATGAACTATTCTAGTGCACCTTAGAACTCGTCAAATCTCAAAGTCGAAAATGTTCTTTCATTCCTCAATATTCATACTGACTCGTTGACCACGCCCGATCAACCTATTAAACCGAACAGATTACAACATCAATCAAGTGTCTCATACACTTTTCAACATACTCCGGAGTCTCTTGACCTCGCAGGGCTCGTCTCAACATCAACGACCACATGGACTATTTTTTTCCTGCACAAAGCGCTGCACACATGTGAAGTTCGACGACTTCCCTACTCTCACACTTTGGAGTAGCACTCCTCTAAAATCTTTTAATTGGAGTTCGTGACCCCGTAAAATCCTCACAAACTTCTCAATTAATCTGCGGCAATAAGCTGTGCAAGCTCAAAACCCTAACTTCTCTCATACCGTCACTAGAAATGCCGGGAACCTTCTCACACCTACATTTCCTCCATTCGCAAGCTCCGAGATTCCGGGAAAGTCATTGGGGATTTAGGGCATCATCATCTCTCCAAATTGTTTTATCAAAGAAAATTCTAACTTTACTCCGTCTGTTGTTCGGATCGGGTCCCAAAGGGCCAAACCATCAATCTCTGCTACCATCTACTGATAACGCGTCCAGTCTTTCTAAATTTCTTGTACCTGGACACGTTGGAGGTCGGTGAACCTTTTAGCCGAGTTGGATTCTCCTCATCCTGTAATAGTCGGATCGCTTAAACCAATAATCAATAACTATTGTAATCGATACTCAATACTCTATTACTAGATCAAAATAACACATTAGGAATCAAATAACAGTTGGTATTTCAACGCAACATGACCTTTCAGTCATGAATAACCACACCAGTTTATTAAAAGTTAATGAGTTTATTTCCCTATATTAACAAAGCTAACACAATATATATGAGTCTCAAAATCAAATGATATATGTATACAAACATTACTAGCTGTCCATAACGGCGGAAGAAACGCAACCTACGCAAAATCTGAATTATAATGCACTCGGTTATAGCAATACAAATCACTAATATGAGTAACTGAATTTGACTAATTGCATACATCTGTCAGCATAACAAGATTTCAATTCTACATGGTGCGTCAAGTGAATATCTCGACTAACCTCTAATTAGCATTGGCATCTGGGGCTTCATGCAAAACAAATTTAGTCAACACAAATTTGGAAAACTTGGGCACTATCAAAATAGCAGTTGGTACCGAAGAAGGAAAACAAAATGCATAATACAATATTCTTTTCATAATTACCAAATACAATCAGCATTCAAGAAAGTCTTCGTCCTTCAGGTACCGGTTCGATCAGCATGGGGCAGATTTCAAAGGGGCAGAGTTAAGGGCAAGTTTCCTTGCGGCAGCAAGGCAAACTGGGCAAATTAAAGTTAAGCCAAGCGGGAACCGCCAGAAGACGGTACCACGGTCAAAAGACCGCGGCGGTCATTCTGGGTTTCCCACTGGGCTGACGGGCGACCGCCAAAAGGCCACCCGCCAGCCCAGCGGGAAACACCCTTCCCACGAGGAAGCCGGCTCAGAATGGAGCCGGCGGAGTGGGAAGGTGCGACGGGTGCAGTTGCACCCGTCGCGAATTTCAGTGTCTGCAAAGCAGACACTGAAATTCTTTGTAGGGCCCTCTTACGGGGGCCCCTGCAGTGCCCATGCCATTGGCATGGGCTCTGCAGGGGCCCCCAGGGGCCCCACGACACCCCATACCGCCATCCTGTTCCTGGCGGGTGAACCGCCAGGAACTGGATGGCGGTATGGGGTGCCAGAATCCCCATGGCGGCGCAGCAAGCTGCGCCGCCATGGCGGATTCCCATGGGCAGCGGAAAGTCGGCAGTACACCGTCGGCTTTCCGCTTCTGGCCGCGGCTGTACTGCCGCGGTCAGAATGCCCGGCGGAGCACCGCCAGCCTGTTGGCGGTGCTACCGCCGACCCCGGCCCTGGCGGTATTTACCGCCAGGGTCAGAATGACCCCCAAAGTCTCTAGGGTGAGAATTCTTAAAGTCTCTTTCTCTGGAATAGAGAAAAGGGCATCAGGATGTCGTCTAAGATGGCGTTTGGCATTTGGCTTCAAAGATGGCATCAAGGAAAATGGCTGACTTCTCTTTGTCCGGTGGGTTTAAGTAAGAAACATTCCAAATACTTCAGGGTCTTCCATTGGAGGGTTCATAGGGTGGCTTCAATTTGACTAATGAATAGCGTCTTTCTCCTAGTACTCATTTTTGCATACATTGTCCTTGGAGCCTTGGAACACACATTGCAACAAAGTTTGCCAATTAATTTTATCTTAAAGCCTTTATTGTCCGCACCTGCAGGAGCTGACCTTGTATCAAAGGGGTTGAAACCGGCCTAGCAGGAAACCTTGGAGATAAGTGTATTAGTCATCTCTACTGTAAAAATACAGAATAATGTCTTTGTTAGTAAAAAGTGAAAACCACGCAGTTAAAATTGGAGACCAGGTGACTAGGACAAAGCCTCTACTAAATTTAAGCTAAGCATAGAACAGTTTCAACAGGAAAATCATAGAATACATTTGCAATTATGACGGATTACTACATTTGTCAATTCTTCATGATTAATTAAGCCCGTTTTTAATAATGGCGAACTACTCCGTGGGCACAATTTCCCATGTACATTATTTTTCTTTGCTAAAATCACACCACCTTATACGATTTTGGTTACATGATATATGAATATATGTTGGTTCTTCTTTTTCTGCGTCATCAGTATCAAACCATAACTCTGGTATACCTTTGTGAACAAACGGTCAACAATTCTGCATAAGTGTGGACGAAGCTCCTTTGGTACAACAAGTATATATAAAAATAATGAAACTTTGTAGAAATAATGTTTGAGACTTGGCATTCAACCCAAAATGAAACATTTAACCCTGTACCACGGAGTCATCAAGGTCAGGCAGTACTTGAAATGGAAAACTCGAAGTGCACATACTCTGTACCAGAGTACCTGCCTGTTTCTGGAAAGTGCCCGTACTCTCTAATTAAAAGTATAAGATTTTCCTGAGAAGGGCAGGTAATCTCCCTCTCAAAATACAAAAGTGACCGTACGCAGTACCGGACAGTACCGGCCTCTCCAGTGCTATGCAAGATGAGTAAGTGGAGGGGGTGGTACTCTCTCCCAAACTGACAGACCAACAGCACAGAGACTGCAAGCAGGTGCTGGGGCAGTTTGCTGGTCTGTTCTCTTTGACATCAGGTGTCACTGATTGGTGTGTGCACCACATTGACACTGGTGACAGCCTACCTGTCAAAAACAAACTGTACAGGTTGTCTGACCATGTCAGAGACAGCATTAAGGCTGAGGTAGCGAAGGTGCTGGATTTGGGGGTAATTGAGTCCTCTGACAGTCCATGGGCCAGTCCAGTGGTGCTGGTGGCCAAACCTAATCCCCGGGGGGAAAGAAGGATTTAAGGTTCTGCGTGGACTACAGAGGACTGAATGCAGTCACAAAGACTGATGCTCACCCTATACCTAGAGCTGATGAGCTCATTGATAGGTTAGGGGCTGCTAGGTATCTGAGTACATTTGATTTGACCTCAGGATACTGTCAGATTGCCCTCACTGAAGGAGCAAAGGAGAGGTCAGCATTTGCACACCCGAGGACCATTACCAGATCAAAGTAATGCCTTTTGGCTAAAAGAATGCCCCTGCCACCTTCCAAAGCTTGGTGAACAGGGTCCTGTCTGGGTTGGAGCAGTTCAGTGCAGCATATCTAGATGATATAGCTGTGTATAGTTCCACTTGGGAGGATCACTTAAACCACTTGAGGGAAGTGCTTCAGGCCATGCACCAAGCAGGTCTGACTATTAAGGCCAGCAAGTGCCAGATAGGGCAGAGTTCTGTGGTGTACCTGGGTCACCTTGTAGGTGGAGGCCATGTACATCCACTCCAGGCCAAGATCCAAACCATTTTGGATTGGACAGCTCCTACAACACAGACACAGGTCAGGGCCTTTCTTGGTCTGACTGGGTACTATAGAAGATTTGGTCAGAACTATGGGACCATTGTGGCTCCTCTGACTGAACTTACCTCTAAGAAGAGGCCAAAGAAAGTGATTTGGACTCCAGAGTTCAGGGCGAGAAATAGGGGCAGTGTTGGCACAGGTAATTGATGAGGGCCTTGATGAGATAAGTTGCCTTCATTAGCAGGCGACTTCTGCCCAGAGAACAAAAATGGAGTGCCATTGAGAGGAAGGCCTCTGCTGTGGTCTGGTCCCTGAAAAAGCTGAGACCATATCTGTTTGGTACTCACTTTCGTGTTCAGACTGACCGCAGACCTCTCAGGTGGCTCATGCAGATGAGAGGGGAGAATCCCAAGCTTTTGAGGTGGTCCATTTTCCTACAGGGGATGGACTTCACAGCGGAACACAGACCTGGGGTTGCACATGCCAATGCAAATGGACTTTTCAGATTTTTCCACTTAGCTGATGAGGACTACCTGGGTGCAGGATAGTGACCCATCACCTTTCGTTTGGGAGGGGACATGTTGCAAAGTCATCTTTTTGCCCTGTTCATCCCCATTTATTTTGTTGCTTGCTGATGCTGATGATAACTGACTATGACTGTGCCCTGGACTCTGTTAGCCAGACCCAGGCCAGTGCTTTGTTATTTATTTATTTATTTAAATACATTTGGTCCCAAAAATTTGGGCCATTAGAAGTTAAAAAGAAAATAACAGTCTTACACAGTTGTTTAAAATCCATTTTTTATGCTATGTTAAAACACACACTTGTAGTAGAGTACACCAGGTATTAGGGTACCCTTTTGATTGCCCTGACATACCCTGTAAGTCCCTAGTATATAATAGGGCAAGGGTGTACAATCTGCCTATAGCCCCTATATAATAGGGCATGGAGATTGGAGGCCCAACAGAATTTCTGCACTTGCATGTGCTTCCTGTCCTTTTAAATGCAGACCTGCCTTGCAGCCTTTCTTTAAAAGTTTCATTCCTACCATTTGCATTACAGCCCATGTAGGTCCCTAGTAAACAATGGGGCAAGGGGGCTCCCAACTACCTATAATACCCTCATACATATTAGGGCATGGAAGTAGAGACCCAGCAGAATTGCTGCCCTTTGCATGTGGGCACTGCTGAAGGTTTTCTGTCATTTTAAATGAAGCCTGACTCTGCAGACTGCATTTACATGGAAATGGTGTTCCAATTCGACTTTGGTGCTGTGGGCACTTTATATGTGATGATCTACCTTATTTTCACATATTAGGTACCCCAGGATCTCCCCTAGGTATCCCAGGGGCGGGTGATCATGTAACCATAAGCAGGGGTCTTATAAAAGATGTTTTATAAACCCAGGTAAGGGAACAACTGATTATTTCATTTTTCCCCACTATAGATACTGGCCTTTATAGGCTATCATTGCTATATGGTATTTTCATGGTAATAATAGTAAGGAAAAGCGCAGAAAAGTAATTCAAGGACTTAAAATATTTGCTTTGATAAATCCAACAATTTGACATTGGTGAATTTATCACAACTTGTACAGAAAATAAGTTATAAGGCTTTTCTTTCTGTAAGCCAAAATCCAGCCTTCTGACTGTCCCCTCTGATTGGTCAGTGCTAACAGGATTAGCAGAGCTGCTTGATTAAGTGATAAGTGGCTGTCCAGGGGAGAGCATATCTGGTGAAGGGCAGCTCAAGGGCTACACAGGAATGCATGAGCAGGGGGAGGGGTAATAAAACATACCGCCTCAAAGGAGAGCAAGATAGGAGAGAATGCCGGATCACCTAACCCCCACCTCCTGGACCCCTCAGCCAGATACTAGGCTTAAGGAAGGAATGTGCAGATGTTAGAAGGAGGAGAGCTATGGAAATGAGCCACACTGGTGGATGGTTTAGTCAGCTCTTGGTTTCAGACATCATGGATTTTGGAAAAACAGTGCTTTCTGGTACAGGAATATGCCACACTTTGCAGGAAGTGGTCATGCATCTGGGTGTCACTCTGCATTCTATTGGTTGGGTGCCCCCCTTCCTGATGCTCAGATAAATATGTGAGAGGTGCATAGCCTCTCAGATCTGCTGCCTGAAACTACAAGAGAAAGAAAGACTGCCCTGTTGGAATCTGGATCTGCCCCCTTGGCCTGCACTTCAAAGTGAACTGAGCCTGCTGCACAATCTGGTACTACAGCCCTGGGGACAATGCCTTGCGTCAAGAAGGACTCAGGAGTGGACTCCCTGCAGCTACAGGTTAACAGAGATTCACCTGCATCATCCCCAGCAAAAGTCCCCAGCCTGGAGTGCATCCAGTGGACTTTTAAGGATTTGACCAGGTGCATTGCGGGAATTGTGGTCCACCTTTCCAAGAACCATCTAGGAGATTCCGGACCCTTGGATTTGTGTTTTGGACCCTCTGTACCTGCAAGGAGGACTTCAGGAAATGCCTCCTGAAGATTGGAGAAGTTTGGAGAATTATAGTAAAGTTGGCGCTTTGTGTTCCTAAGCACTAGGAAGTGTTTATTCTTTAAAAAATTCATATCTCTGGTTCCAAGGACCCACCCAGAGATTCCAGACTCTTGGATCTGTGTTTTGAACCTTTTGTACCTGCAAGGAGGACTTCAGGAAACACCTCCTGAAGTTTGGAGAATTTTGGTAAAGTTTGCACTTTGGGGGTCATTCTGACAGAAGCACCGCCAACAGGCTGGTGGTGCTTCCGGGCCATTCTGACCGCTGCGGTAAAGCCGCGGTCAGAAAAGGGGAACCGGCGGACCCCCGCCGGTTTTCCCCTGGCCCAGGGAATCCTCCATGGCGGTGCTGCGCCATGGGAATTCCGACCCCCTTCCCGCCCCCCTGTTTCTGGCGTTTTTTACCGCCAGGAACAGGATGGCGGGAAAGGGTGTCGTAGGGCCCCTGGGAGCCCCTGCACTGCCCATGCCACTGGCATGGGCAGTGCAGGGGCCCCCTAACAGGGCCCCACAAAGATTTTCACTGTCTGCTATGCAGACAGTGAAAATCGCGATGGGTGCCACTGCACCCGTCGCACCCCTACAACTCCGCCGGCTCCATTCGGAGCCGACTTCATTGTTGCAGGGGGTTTCCCGCTGGGCCGGCGGGCGGCCTTTTGGCGGTCGCCCGCCGGCCCAGTGGGAAAGCCAGAATGGCCGCCGCGGTGTTTTGACCGCGGTGCGGTCATTCGGCGGTTCCCGCCGCCCACCGGGGTCGGAATGACCCCCTTTGTGTTTCTAAGCGCTAGAAAATGTTTATTCTTTTAAAATTCATACATCTGGTTCCCTACATTGGATTTTTGTCATTTTGGTGTCTATTTACTCATAAAAATATAACCTATTTTTATAAATTGGTGTGGGATTCTTATTGTGTGTTGTGTCTCACTTATTTACTGTATTGGTGTTTCTGAATGATTTACACTCTTGTCTCCTAAGTTAGGCCTGCCTGATCGGTTATAGCTACAAAGGGTTGAGCAAGGGGCTAATTTACTGGGACCTGTACTGAACATATATTTGGTTAGAGGCCTTAGTGCCAGTGGTAGGTTCATAGGTACCACTGCCAGTAACCCACTTTCCAACAATTGTCATGTGAAACAGTCCTGTAAAACAATTCATTTATACACAAGTGGTCAAATTTCATAATGTACAAAACCATATTTTTTCTTAATTTCAGTGCACTTTAGATAAAATTAATTATAGCCACACAGATTTTTCCTGATGCAAATTGTTGTAAAACCAATATTACCTGTTTGATCCTGGCTATCTCTAAATCTCACAATAATGGCACGCAATAGCATTTCCTAGGCAAAGTATAACATTTACAGAATATAATAAAGTGCAAAGTGATCTGTGCATTATGATTGTCACAATGGGATACAGGGAGAGTCTCAAACCAAGTACCACAATTAGGGAATGTGGCCCAAAAACTGCACCATATTTATACTAAAATGTGTTAGATAAAATCTGTGCTGAGGATTTAAAACCATCAAAAGATATGGCGCCTGTCACTTTCTTTCCAAGAGGTCTAGATGATACTTGGCAGAAAATGTACTTGATTATTGTACTTATATTGCATCCTCAAGGTTAGCAATGTACAATTGCCGCTCTACGACCTTGCTTGATGACAATATTTTTTCTGGATTACTAAAAAGCACGGGCAGCCCAATCAGTTAACATCTATTTTTTACGTATGGTAGCCAAGAAATATTCAAAGCCTTGTGAAACTTTAAACAATCTTTTACGATGTGTTTTGTTCGTCTCAGCTCTTATTTCAGCCACACAGACACCACAGTAAAAGTGGACAGATCTTTACTTGATCCGCAACAAAAGGCAGTTCCAACTTCCTGTAAAATATATAAGTAAAGAAACAAACACCGCAGCGGTAACCGCCAACAGACAGGCGGAAGACAATGTACCACCCACTGTATTACAAGGCACCAATCCACCAGCTTTTCCGGGGCGGTACCAATGCCATCAAAAGCACTGCGGAAACAGTACTTGGAAGGGAAACCACTCACCTCTTGACACCCAACGAGGAACCAGGACGCCATGGAGCCCGAGTTACAGGTATTACCAATGTTGGTTTACCTCCTCTTATACCAGGAACATCAAAGACAGCAGCGACGACCACGGTGAGTACTGCAACTAGCACACAGGGGAGGGGGGAGGAAAAAGAGAGTGACACACACATGCAACATGCAACACCCTCACCCCTACCTCATCCACAACACCATACACACAAATACATGCATCAAAATTACATATATGCCCCGTAACCCTCTGGAAGAACACAAGGACAAAATGAAATGATTGTAACGAGTGTAATCATCGAAAATCCAGATATGGAAACAGGTCTGTAACAGATCATTATATACAAATATGTACCTCAACTACACAAGTCCGTATAGTGTTCCATTCATTTTCCGAGGACCAGTGGTCCCAAAATGCATGGGCGAAGCCCACACTTGATACCTGCCTCAAAACGGAGAGAACACTGCAGGGGCATCAAGTAAAAAAAAAAGCAGACACCTCAGGGGAAGGGGAGGAGGGGCACCTCAGCCGGAAGATGGGACGACACCACTGCTCCACGAGGGGCTCCATGCCCACTTTTTGCTCCTAGGGAGTGCAAAGCCACAGTCTCACAAGTCTCTCAAGTGTGTGGTTTGCCCACTAATTGGTCCTGGGGAGTGCAAGGCCACATTCTCACAAGTCTCTCAAGTGGGTGGTTTGCCCACTGGTTGGTCCTGGGGAGAGCCAGGCCACAGTCTCTCCAGTGAATGTATCTCTCCACTGGTTCTGGAGGGGGCTTTGTGCCCAGAGTGCTTCATCCTGCCAAGGACTTGGTGAGTGGATGTATCTCTCCACTGGTTCTGGAGGGGGCTTGGTTCCCAGAGTGCTGCACATGGTATGTGGCAGTTCCCATTCCCGCACCTGGGTGTCAGAGTCACGAGATTTCCTAGAAACAGGTAGCATGATACTCCATGGAGGCAGAGACACACTCCATTCTGCGGCGACTTAGCCTGCCAACTGCTGGTACTGCCAGTGCTGGTTGTGGTGCCTCATGTACTCTGTGCAGGGTCCAAGACGTCTCCTGCAGCCTCAGACAACTGCCCACTAGGGATGATGTTCATGTCGGCTGTGGTGGCACTGTCTGAGCACGTCGCGGGGCAGGTGGCGGTGGTTGCGGCGGTGTCAGAGGCGGAGATGCTGGCGGTGGTGCATGTGTCAGCACCTGTGGAGGGAGACACCAGGTTGTCTCCTGCAACCTCAGATGGCTGCCCAATGTGGATGATGCTGGAGACTGTAGCAGAGGCAGCAGACGTGCAGGTGGGCATGCAGGTGGCGGTGCAGGTGGCGGTGGTTGCCGCAGTGGCCACTGCCATACAGGTTGCTGTTCTGTCTTGCAGAAGGGGTGTCACCAGTCCCTCACCCGGAGGCTCCGTGCCCTGAGCTGAGTTTCCTTTAGCCTTGTGTCCCTTCCCCACCTTGGAAGTCGCTGCTGAGACCTTGGCACTGTCCTCTTTTGTCTTGAAGGAGGCCTTGCTGAGTAGTTGGTGCGGCTTTTCCCTACGGCATGTATTCCCTTCTTCACCTTGGCAGGTGGCGGAATAGGGTGATCCTTGGCCTCACTAGGTGGCACACTGGCAGCCCTGATGGGTGGGGCCTGTGATGTTACTGAACTTTCAGGGACCAAAGTGCTCGAGAATTTTGTGGCTGAGGTGCTGGGCTGGAATCTGGACATCCTGGCCCTAGAGGAAGGACAGGGGAGGTGAAGGGAAGAGGCCAATGTTAGCGAGGAAAGGTTTTTTAGACACACTGGGACGGGAAGATAGAGGGGGTTTGGGAGTGGAGGAAGAAGTAGTGGTTGTAGGAGGTGTACGTCTGCTGAGTTTGGGTGAGGGTGCATGCTCTGGAGGCTGTTGTGAGGTGGATGGCTGTTGAGTGGGTGTGTGCTGGCGTTTGTGTACTTTGGGAGGAGGGCACAGGGGACGTGTACATGGTAATGGGGGTGGTGATTGCACGTAAGCGGTGTGTGGTGATGGGCTTGCTGGTGATGGAGGTGGTGGCTGAGGATTTACTGCATGCAGGTGTGAGTGGAGACGAGACTTGGAGGAAGGAGGAGGACGTGGAGGAGGCGGACACAGTGGAGGCAGTGGATGTTGGTGTGTCTGCATGGGGATGGTGCTTGTGTGAGTGCCTGTGGGATGTGTGGTGCTCATGTTTGCCATGTCCACTCTTCTGTGTTGATGAGTGTGCATGCTGGTCTGATGGTGTGCTTGGGATAGGCTGAGGTAGAGGGGATTGGGTCTGGGTAGTGGAAGTTTGAGGGGGAGGCTGGACACAGGGACAATGGCTGCCATCAGTGCTGAGGCCAGAGCCTGAAATGCTCTCTGTTGGGCTGCCACGCCAGAATGAATGCCCTCCAAGTATGCATTTGTTTGCTGCAAATGCCTCTCGACACCCTGGATGGCATTCAAAATGGTTGATTGCCCTAAAGTGAGGGATCTCAGGAGGTCAATAGCATCCTCACTGAGGGTAGCAGGGCTGACTGGGGCAGGGCCTGAGATGCCTGGGGCGAAGGAGATGCCCACTTTCCTGGGTGAGCAGGCACGGGAAACTTGATGAGGTGCTCCTGGTATGGCGGTGCTGGTAGGGGGGGGTGGCGGCTGTACCTGTTGATGCGGTGGGTACAGAGGTGCCTGCCACCACAAGGGAGCTCTCAACAGAGGAGGAGTCGCTGTCTCTCGTATCTCCTCCTGTCCCCGTCGTGGAGCTCCCATCGCCATCCGTCCATTCATCCTCCTGGGCCATGTGGGTTGCAGCTCCCTCCTGCTCCGGTGCCAATGCTCCTCCGCCAGATGATGCTAATGCACACAAGGACAGGGTGACAAAACAAAAAGGTGAGGAAAGACAGAAGAGACACATCAATGCCTGCAACCATGCCACCGTTGGCGGACACAACACACAGGGAGCAGCCCTATGCACTAGGCCATGCACTAACAGTTCTGGGGAAAATCACCTGCCCATGGGGGACTGTGCCTAGACCCATTTGATGTACAGCTGGAACCCACAGGAGCCTGACTAGGCGCACAGGGCCACTACCACTTTTGGGGTTGGACTGGCACTGAGCATGGCCTAACAATGGATCTACCCTGGCTCGTTGGTTTGGCCTGGAGGAACCCACAGCCCACTTCCCACAACCAGAAACCTCATAAAGCGCGCAGAGTCAGCTGCATGAGACTGTACTACCCCCTTGCAGCTGCTGTGATGCCCTCAAGCGCCCATCCAACTCCGGATATGCCACTGTCAGGATCCGGTACATCAGGGGGGTCATGGTGCGATGGGCACCCCTTCCACGTTGGGAGGACATCCCCAGCTGGGCCTCCGCCGTCTTCTTGGTCCAGCGGTGCAGGTCCTCCCATCATTTGCGGCAGTGGGTGCTCTGTCTGTGGTAGACCCCCAGGGTCCGCACGTCCTTGGCGATGGCATGCCAAATACCCTTCTTCTGGTGGATGCTGACCTAGAGGAAAAGTAAAGTAAGAATGGATTTTACTCCCCCGTCCGGTTCATCTTACTCATTGGCCACAACCTCCCACACTGGCCCAAAAACACGTACACTGACCATCTTCACGTGCTGGCCTCTGCCCACCCCCGACCTGCATCTTCCATTGATGCTACTTCATACATTCATGTCCTATCCATCATGCTCACAGTGTACTCACCTGTTTGTCTGGTGGACTGTAGAGTAGCGTGTACTGGGGGAGGACCCCAGCCACCAGATTGTCCAACTCCTCCGCGGTGAAGGCAGGGGCCCTTTCCCCATACACTGTAGCCATTGTCGCTTCCAGACTCAGGTCCCAGCAGCACTTGCAGTGTAGGTCCTCTCCTGTTGAAGGTCAGGTATCTAGTGAGTGAACAGATAGAAAATGGCAGTCACGTCCGCGGCGGTGCATACCGTCACCACCAGGCGTACATCATCATTGGCTCCTGGAACCCATAGGGCCCAATGATAACCAATGCTGAATTGCACCACGGTCGTTGCCCGCCTACCGCGACGCTGCACAACGCCAGTGCAGTTCCCTCATTTCCCCTTGTCCCTCCTTACAGGTCAGGCAGCCGCCATTTCAGGGGGCCACATGGCAGGGCACCTAACTGCGTCACAGCACTTTTGGGCAGGAATACGGACATACAGTGCAAAACACTGATTACATCACAATTGTTCTATACACCCTTGGGAAAACCGATGTGGTGTATGACCCTCAGTTCACCCTCCTCCATAGGGCACGTCAGCTGGGGCAGATGATGAGATGGCGTCATCCTCAATTTACAGACCCCTGCTGGACCTGTCGACAATGGAAGACAGACACATCATTATCACCTACAGACTCGATCGTGACACAATCCATGAACTATGTGCCTAGTTGGAGCCAGACCTGATGTCAGCTATCCGCCATCTCACAGGAATCCCCCCTCTAGTGGAGGTCCTGTCAATACTCCATTTCCTGGCCAGTGGGTCCTTTAAAACAACAGTGGCCATGGCATCAGGGATGTCACAGCCAATGTTCTCTAACATGTTGTCCAGAGTGTTGTCTGCACTGCTGAAATACATGCGCAGCTACATCGTATTCCCACAGGTGGAGGATTTGCCCACAGTGAAAGGTGACTTTTATGCCCTGAGACATATCCCCAACATCATTGGTGCGATTGATGGTACACATGTGGCATTTGTCCCCCCCCCTCAGGAATGAACAAGTGTACAGAAACCGCAAAAGCTACCATTCGATGAATGTGCAGATGGTGTGTTTGTCAGACCAGTACATCTCCCATGTGAATGCCAAGTATCCTGGCTCTGTGCATGACGCCCACATTTTGAGGAATAGCAGCATCCCTTATGTGATGGGGCAACTCCAAGGCACCGTGTGTGGCTAATAGGTGATCCCAAGGTCCCAACACAGTTTACATAGGTGTCTAGGTATGGGAGAGTCCCTAAGGGTTGGTGTATGTCTAACAGTTGTCCCTCGATATTTGCAGGTGACGCTGGTTACCCCAACCTGTCATGGCTACTGACCCCAGTGAGTAATCCCAGGACAAGGGCAGAGGAATGCTACAATGAGGCACGTGGGCGAACTAGGAGGCTAATTGAGCATACTTTTGGCCACCTGACAGTTGGCTCCCTATACTACTCACCGAGAAGGTGTGCCAGATAATCATGGCATGCTGTATGTTGCACAACCTGGCTTTGTGAAGCCAGGTGCCTTTGCTGCAGGAGGATGGGCCTGATGTTGATCTCGTGGCAGCTGTGAAGCCTGTGGACAGTGAAGAAGAGGAGGCAGAAGAATAAGATATAGACAACCGAAACAACATCATCATGCAATACTTCCAGTGAGACATAGGTAAGAGACTGGCACTGCTCCTTTCACATCATACTACTGTAGGACATTGCATGATTCTGCCTTTTTACCTCTGTTTATGGACTCTGACAGTTCACTTTGGCTTTCCATTTTACAGATCTGGGTACCACTTTCTGCCTTCTGCTATGTTAACTGCTGCCCAACAACTGTTGAACATTGGTATGTGGAAATGAACAATGGCATTGCTATTTTTCAAATAGGTTGCAATTACACATTTGTGAAAGTACAGACTGACTCCAGATTGATTTGTGATTCAAGGGTGTTTATTTCTGTGCTAATAAGTGGAGGGGGCTGTGCAATGGGCTGGGGTGATGGTGGAAGAATGTCCATGGTGGAGTCCAATCTATTGGTATCACAGGTGCATAGTCCAAGGAGGCATAGGAAGTGGAGTAATGACAGTTCAAGGTAGACAGGGTAACATAGTGGGACAGAAGGTTGACAATCAGGAGAGTCTTATTTCCTGGCAGGGGGCTTGGCAATGTTCTCTGTCTTGTTCCTGGATTTCAGGGACCATTTGAGGGGCTGGTTCTCCTTCTACAGGGGGTGGGGTGCTGGTGGCCTGTTGGTCCTGTGGCGGGACCTGCTGTCCACTGGCGCCGGCGGAGGTGGATGGCTGTTCATCATACAAGCTAGTGTCAGGGGCCCGTTGGGGTGCCACTGCGTCCCTCTTGGTGTTGGCCATGTTTGCCAGCACCCCTGCATTGGTGACCAGGGTGTTGTTAATGGACTTCAAGTCCTCCCTGATCCCCAGGTAGTGTTCCTCCTGCAGCCGCTGGGTGTCCTGAAACTTGGCCAGTACCGTGCCCATGGTCTCCTGGGGATGGTGGTATGCTCCCATGAAGTTGGAGAGTGCCTCATGGAGAGTGGGTTCCATGGGCCTGTCCACCCCCTGTCGCAAAGCAGCCCTCCCAGCTTCCCTGTTATCCTGTGCCTCTGTCCCCTGAACCGTGTTCCCACTGCCACTGACCCCAGGTCCCTGATTGTCTTGTGTTGGTGGGTTTGCCTGGGGTCCCTGTAGTGGTAGACACACTGCTGATTGACGTGTCCTGGGGACAGAGGGATGGCCCCGCTGGGTGGGTGCTGTGGTGGGGTTTCCTGAGCGGGGAGGTTCAGTGGTGGTTTGTGACAGTGGCAGGGGTACCAACTCTCAGGCTGGTCATCTTGATCCAGGCGTGCAGAGCTGCTGTCGTCACTGTGGGCCCCTTCTGCGGGGGGACTGGATATGTCTGGCACCTCCTGTCCGGTGACAATGGGTAGGGGTCCTGTTGGGGGTAAATGCAGAGTTATTGTATCTGTGTGTGCCATCTTGTCAATGGGTGAGTTACCCTCTACTCCTGTGCTTGGCTTGTTGTCTTTGGCCTTGTGTGATTGATAATTTTGGGGCCTGGGTGAGTATCTGTACTGGACATGCTATGGTGATGGGGTCCATGCATTGGTGTAACATGCAGGCCTTGGTTTTCGGATGTGTGGATTGTGATAGTGGGTTATCAGTGGCGTGTTGGGGAGATGGGTGTGAGGTTTGAGCTAGGTGTTTGTGAAAGTATGCAAGTCGGGGGGGATATAATAGTAAATATATGCCTTACCAGAGTCCAGTCCTCATGCTACTCCAGCGAGGTCCTCAGGATGCATTATTGCCCAGACTTGCTCCTCCCATGTTGTCAGTTGTGGGGGAGGAGGTGGGGGTCCACCGCCAGTCCTCTGTACTGCTACCTGGTGTCTGGATACCACGGAACGCACCTTCCCCCGTAGGTCATTCCACCTCTTCCTGATGTCATCTCGTGTTCTTGGATGCTGTCCCACTGCGTTGACCCCGTCGACAATTCTCCGCCATAGCTCCATCTTCCTTGCAATGGATGTCTCCTGCACCTGTGATCCGAATAGCTGTGGCTCTACCCGGATGATTTCCTCCACCATGACACTGAGCTCCTCCTTAGAGAACCTGGGGTGTCTTTGAGGTGCCATTATGTGGTGTGGGTGATGTGTGAGGTGCTGTTTGTTGTGCTGTGTGATGTGTTGTGTTGGTGTGTGTTGTATGAGGTGTGTGGATGTTGTATAAGTGATAGTGTTGTGTGCCTGTGGATGCTGGGGTTGTGTTTGCTATTCTCTCTCTCTCTCTGCTTCTTCCAAGAAAATCATTGTAAGGGGTGTGGGTAATGTGGGTGTGTGTTTTATAGAGTTGTGGGTGTGTGGGTGTGGTGTGTGTATGTGTCTCAGGTGTGTGTATTTTGAATTGTCCAATGTGGTTGTGTTTTGTAAATGTGTGTGTATTTTGAGCGCAGCGGTGTGTACCGCCAATGGATTACCATGGTTGAATGACTGCTGCGTTGATTCGTGGTTCGTAATAGTGTGGGCGTAGTTCTGTTGGCGTGACGGTGTAGGTTTTTGCATCGCCAGTTTATCACTGACCTTTGGTGTGGCAGATTTGTGTGGGTGTCTGTATTGTGGCGGATTGTGAGATGTGGGTCGTAATACCTGTAGCGGATATCCACCACGGAATCTCGACAGCCGTCAGCACGAGGGTTGTAATGAGGACCTTAATCTTATATGAAGTGAGCATTTCTTTAATGGGTTTGAAACCACAGGTTTGCTCAAATCCAAAAATTGCCTCTAGAAATGTAGATTATTATTGAGATCTGATGTTAATCAAGTGGGATCAAGCAAGTCAGGGTGAAAAGGACTACTTAAACATGTAAATGTCTTAACCCGCCTGACAGCAGAGTCCTCTATGAGATGTAAACACTTTTTTGTGTCCTTTGGAACACTAATCACAGTAAATGTGTTAGTAAGTTTAGTGATAAGATATAGGTTATTCATATAGGAAGTAAACTATTTTAAAAGGCCTTGGAGATCATTTGCAGTTCTGATCATCAAAACTTGCTGCTCTGCATAAAGCAGCACAGGGATCAGCTGTTTACCCAAAAGAGGTAAGTCCTTTCCTCATACACTAAAATTGTCTGCCAGCCCACTAATATAAGGTGTAAACACAAATGGCACTAGGATGCAGCCCTGACATTCTAAAGGATTAAATTGCGTCCATTACTTACCGGTAATGGCATTACTCCTAGTCCTACTTCCTCGCCTTCCTTTCAACACCAATGAGGCTCCTTGCCTCCTCTAGACTCCTCCCTTCCCCTTTAAAACCTCCCCTTCCCCCAACACCTCCTGTACAGAAACAAGCCCAAAACAGCAACTCAGGCGTCTCGTACCAGGAGGACGGGAGGGAACGGAAAGGAAGGCGAGGGAGTAGGACTTGGAGTAATGTCATTACCGGTAAGTAATGGATGCATTACCTCCCGTCCCTCCCTCGCCTTCCCTTCAACACCAATGAAAGGTAGCAAGAGAAACACAGGAGACGGGCATTGAGTTGCAACATAAAACAAATGTAATCACAACAAATCATGACACCAGAAAAGAACACCCCTATTACATCATAGAGGACAATACACGTGACCTAACACCGACTCCAAACACCCAATTCTGCAATTCTGTAATGATGAACAAAAGTGGAGGGAGAGGCCCATGTAGCCGCCCTGCAAATGTCCACCACAGATGTGCCCTGTAACTCAGCCACAGTAGCAGCCATACCCTGAGTAGAATGCCCCCGGACTACTGACGGAGGCACAACCCCCTTCAAAGAATATGCCAGAAAAACCATAGAGCAGACCAAGCGACTCAGAGAAACAGTGGACGGTTTCTCCCCCTTCTGAGCCAGCCAAAAATCAACAAACAACAAATCACCCTTCCGGAACGGAGCAACCACCCTCCGGTACTCCAACAATGACCTACGCACATCCAAAGAATGCAACCTTACCTCCTCAGACAAGGAAGGCTCAGGACAAAAAGCAGGTTAAATAACCTCCTGACGAGCATGGAAAGCTGAATCACCTTCGGAATAAAAGAGGGCACCGGCACAAGAGCAACCTGATCCGGAAAAACTTTGCAAAAAAGGAAAAACTTTGCAAAAAGGAAAAGTGCAGGCCAACTCCCTCAACTCCCCCAAAAGCCAGGGTGAAGTGATGGCCACCAGAAAAAAGTCTTCAACGTCAGATGACGCAAATCACAGTCCTCCAGAGGCTCAAAAGGAAGGTCAGACAAGACCTCCAACACCAACGAAAGATCTCTGCCAGGAAAGATATGCACTAGAGGAGGAAACAAGCTAAGAAGGCCCTGAAAAAATGTAGGCATCAAAAGTCCCTCATCAGACAGATTACGCCACAGACCCCTTAAAGCCTGATCAACCACCCATTGCACCCGCAGAGTAGCAACAGATAAACCCAACTGAGCCCCATCCTGCAAAAGCTGCATCACCTCAAACACAGAGGCCACTGTAGGATCCACTTGGTGACGCAAACACCAAGCAGAAAATACCTTCCACTGACGATTATAGGAAAACAACGTGGAATGACGTCGGGAGGCCAGTAAAGTTGCAGTCAAAGGATCAGAAACCCCCAACCCCGTCAATCCCCGCCATTCAACTTCCATGCCGTCAAGTGCAACCTCCTCAATGACCCCAGAGGGAGGAAAGGAAACAATAGAGGAGAGGGATGGAGAGTCCACATCTGACCAGAGGCCATCAACTGAAGAAATGGAAAACAATTCACCTGCGGCCAATGAGGAGCGATTAATAGAACCCTTGCCCTCAGTAGACTCACCCTCACCAGAAAAGCACGGAGCAACTGAAAGGGTGGGAACACATAAAGAACATCCTGAGGCCAAGGACACAACATCCCGTCCACCACCCAAGCCTGAAGGCATTGAAACCGGGAGCAAAAGCACCTCACCTTCGCATTCTCTGGGGAGGTAAACAAATCCATCACAGGAAGGCTCCACAAGCGAACCAGACGATGGAACACAGTCAACCGGAGGGACAAAGCCTGGAATGAAAATGTCCCTTGCAATCCGAAACAGAGACCAAGACCTGGTTCCACCCTCATTGTTGATATAAGACTTGGTGAACAGGTTGTCTGTCCAGAGAACAGCCGTGCCCCACAGGATCACCTGAAAATGCAGCAGAGCAAGAAGAACCACCTTCAAATCCCTCCTATTCAAGGACCGGAACGACTCCCGAAGAGACCAAAACCCTGGACCTGCTATAACCCCAGCCACGCACCCCAACTGGAGGGACTGGTATTGCTTGTCACCACAACCACAGAAGGTACCAAAGGCACCCCCAAACGAAGACGAGCTGGCACCATCCACCAACCCAACTCCCTGCGAATGAACCCTGACACAGGAATCCTTGCCTGAAGATTGCCCAGAGCCAGAGACCAACAGGAGAGAAACCAGTTCACCAGGCAAAGAAGATGAAACTGTGCCCAAAGCACAAGAAAAATCACTGAAGCCAAGTGACCCTGCAGACACAACCACTGAAGAGCCCTGGGAGCCCTCTGCAACAAGACTGCAATCACCTGTGCATGGCGGCCCATCAGTCGCTTCTCCAACACAGTCACCAACACCTGCAGAGTCAGAAACGGGGCCACGATGAACACTAGGGGCCATATTTATACTTTTTGACGCAAAACTGCGCTAACGCAGTTTTGCGCCAAAAAAATTAGCGCCGGCTAACGCCATTCTGAAGCGCCATGCAGGCGCCGTATTTATTGAATGACGTTATCCGGCGTTAGCCGACCGGCGCTGCCTGGTGTGCGTGAAAAAAAACCACGTACACCAGGCAGCGCCGGCGTAGGGAAAAATGGTGTTTGGGTGTCCAAAAATGGGGCAAGTCAGGCTGAGGCAAAAAAATCGTCTTAACCCGATTTGCGCCATTTTTTTTGGCGCCCAGACGCCATTAACATGACTCCTGTCTTAGCAAAGACAGGAGTCATGCCCCCTTGCCCAATGGCCATGCCCAGGGGACTTCTGTCCCCTGGGCATGGTCATTGGGCATAGTGGCATGTAGGGGGGCACAAATCAGGCCCCCCTATGCCACAAAAAAAAATTAAAAAAAATACTTACCACAACTTACCTTTTCTTCCCTGGGGTGGGTCCCTCCATCCTTGGGTGTCCTCCTGGGTGGGCAAGGGTGGCAGGGGGTGTCCCTGGGGGCTTGGGAGGGCACCTCTGGGCTCATTCTGAGCCCACAGGTCCCTTAACGCCTGCCCTGACCCAGGCGCTAAAATCCGGCGCAAATGTGGGTTTTTTAGTCCCGCCCACTCCCGGGCGTCATTTTTGCCCGGGAGTATAAATCCGACGCAATAGCATCGGAGTCATTTTTTAAGACGGGAACGCCTACCTTGCATATCATTAACGCAAGGAAGGTGTTCACGCAAAAAAATGACGTTAACTCCATGAACTTTGGCGCTAGACGCGTCTAATGCCAAAGTATAAAAATGGAGTTAGTTTTGCGTCGAATTTGCGTCGAAAAAAACGACGCAAATTCGGCGCAAACAGAGTATAAATATGCCCCTAGATGCTGGGAAGGAACAAAATCTGACTTCCCCCAATTTACCAAAAACCCGTGAATTTGCAGGACCATCAAAACCCTTGCCACATGAATCCCCAACAGTACCCTGCTGGGAGCCTGAATCAAAATATTGTCCAAATACAGATGGACAAACACCTCCTCTGAATAGTGATGAGCCACCAGAGGAGCCAGCACCTTGGTGAAAATCCTGGGCGAGGACTTGAGGCCAAATGGAAGAACACAGAATTGAAAATAGTCCTTGCCTATTGCAAAGCGGAGGAACCTCTGAGAGGACAAGGCAACAGGGACATGCAGGTAAATATCCTTCAGATCCAGAGACCCGAGGAAATCCCCCGGACTGATCGGAGGAAAAATTGCCTGAATGGACAATATCCGGAAATGTACAGTCTTGATCCAGGAATTCACCCACTTGAGATTCAGGACTGGACGAAAAAAAACCAACACCTTCTGAACCAGAAACAAGACAGAATAAGTACCCTGTCCCTGTTCCCCCACAGGAACTCGGGAGATGGCCCCTTTCAACAGCAAGTCTTGGACACCCTCCAGCAAAGCTGTCCTCTTGGTACCATCAGCAGGTTGGATGAACCCCCGTATCTGGAGGAACCAGGTCGAAGTCTATGGCGTAGCCATTTTCCACAATGTCCAGTACTCAGCGATCGGCAACATCCTCCAGCCAAACGGGAAGAAAGTGTCTGAGTCGACCCCCAACTGGCCAACTTCCAGTCCCACAGTGATTGTCAGGAACACTTCTTGAGGCCACCCAGAACAGAAGGACCAGAGTTTTTACGAGAAAACCGGGGCTGAAACTGACATTCCCTGGAAGAAGAAGGCTTGGAATCAAATTTGGGAGGAGAGCGAGAATGCTTCCGCCAACCTTTGCCTGATGAGGAACCACCTTTATAAGGCAGGCATGCTTCCTCTCCTTAAAAGCTTTCAAAATCATGGAAGGCAATTGACCTCCAAACAAAGTGTGACCTTCAAAAGGAAGCCACAAGAGAGCAGCCTTCTCCCCCAGATCAGCTTTCCGCATCCACAACCAGAGTAACCTTTGGGACCCTATCAATGCCAGAGCCATAGTGCGGACCACATCAAAAGAGATATCAGCCAGTAACTTGGCCTGCTGCTCCATAACCGCCAGCAGCTCTGAACATTCAGAGCCCTCCTGAATAGCCACCGCAAGTTTGTCAAAGTCCTGAACCAAAGATTGTGCAGAATACAAAGAGAAAATCCCAGCTCTGAGGGCCAAATTCTCAGCAGCAAAGGCCCTCTTTAGACCCAAATCCACCTTCCTGTCAGTGGCATCAGCAGGAACACAGTTCTCTGGATTGACCAAAGTTTTGCCAATCAAAGTAGCCAAAATGGAATCCAGCTTAATAGAAGGAGGTAACACCTCCTCCACCTCTAGCAAGTACAATTTCTTAAGAAAATGAGGAACCTGGGCCTTGTCCATCTCCTTCCACTCACAGAAAACCAAATCCCTAACCGGACTCTGGAAAAGCATGGCAAACCAAGAAGGAGTAACATACTGTGGAAACAAGTGGGAATCAGCCCCAGGAGAACTAAAAACAGAAAAACCCAAATTATCATGACCATGAGCCAGAACATCCCAACTTTCCGCCCTGGAGACATACTTCCTACCAGAAGACATAGAAGGAGCGTCATCATCCGAGGATGAGGACCTCTCTGCCGCCACCGAGGGACGAGACTCAGAAGGACATCCAAGTCGGCCCCAGTCTGAAGGGCCTTGGACACAGCCACCTCAATCATGTCCTGAACCTCCTCCCTTGACATGAGAGGAGCAGGAACCCCCAGATTAACCTGGCATCCACCAGGCAGCTAAATGGAAACCGCAACATCCTCCCCCTCTGAGGAAGAAGAAGAAACAATCCGGCGTCATTCATTACGGCCCTGCACTGACATGATCCAAGGAACAAATGCAAACCAAAAAACCAACAGCAGCCAGCTAAATAGGGGCTAAATCCCCCCCAGCACCAAATGAAAACGCTGCACCAATCAACCAAAAAGGAAAGAAAAACGCGGGCTGAAACAACCCGCCTTACCATAATCAGGAAGAGGACTCGACCAGTGAACTTGCCCAGCAAACGCGAGACGAAGACCCGGAAGCGCAGTCCTAGCTACCAGAGAGCCGACCGACTCCATCAGCCGACCTGAAAGCAGCTCCCCTAAGGCAGCCTAGAACACATCTAGGAAGGCGCTCCTGCCGGGAACCCACCTCGAGGAGCACTGCACCCTCCGAGAGTCAACAAGAAGCCTCTCCATGCTTCGCCGTGGAGGAGAAAGAGAAGGTAAGTCTAGCAGGCTAGAAACAAAAGAACAGGAGGTTTTGGGGGTGGGGTGACTTTTTAAAGGGGAAGGGAAGGGTCTAGGGGAGGCAAGGAGCCTTAATGGTGTTGAAAGGAAGGCGAGGGATGGACGGGAGGTAATGGCTCAGAGCATTCCTCATTTGGGCCAAAACCTACCCTTGTTGAAACATCCCTGTGGAATTCTTTCAGAATGCAATTGAGTGAATCTCCCATCCCTATCTCAGTCCTAATAGACCAGAACTTTGAACGATTGACAGTGTCATTTACACTAGTCATGTCCATAAATGCCAGAACCTTAGTCTATTTTGCAGTTAGCAAATACAGATTTTGGATTGTTCTACAACCTGTAAGCCATTGCTGAAGCTGTACTGGTCATCTGAGAGAATTGCATTCAGTGCAGCCCATATTTCAAGCCTAATGAAGAGGACTCTATCTAAGATCTTAATTGTAGGGTCCAGCAAGGATCTTGGCCACTAACAGCTAGGGTTATTCCTATGAACCTCTTCTACATATGTGTACAATTGTAGCTTCAAGCCATTTGGCAGCTAGCAGTCACTCTGTAGCAGCTCTTAAGACATTTGTAATCAAAGAGCTCATGTGTCCATTTTATTTTCAAACACATCAGTGGGAATTCTATCTGGACCTGGTGCCTTTGCACTCAGACTATTATTTTCTAGCTGAAACGATCTCAGCAACCTCAAATCAGTGACTAAAATATCCACACACCTTTTTATCACTTCTATATTTGGATTAGTGTAGCTGACTAAAATTGTTAAACCACCCTTCATTTGAAATCAGACTTTCCACACTAAGGGAATGTGACTTGAAAAGGGAGTTTAGTGTGGTTCTCAAAAGTATAACTATCATTTAATTCTTCATCCCTCTTGAGACCCTGTCCATACCCATCAAATCTTTAAATGATCACAAATTGTAGTGAATGAATCAGTGATCTCAGATGGTTATGCATTGTGTTCTAAACTAATCTTACAAGACCTTACATTTGTCTGCGTAAAAACTTGTAATAACTGGTTCGGATCTAGCCAAGGCTGAACTCAGCATATAGTGCATCATGTGTTTCTCTGGGAGGCTTGAAGGGCGGGGAGCCACTTTTGTTACTCGGTTGTTTTTTTAGCAGTTTAGCAGTTTAAAAAGCACTGCAGAGTTTCTTACTTATCCAACAGTTATCAGGCAACAATAACCATGCCAACAAATTATTGTGTAATTATTGTACCTGCTGAAGAGAGATTGGTGGTTCGTCTAGTGGTAGTTTTCACTCATTTATTGTAGGGCAGATATGCCTGCTGCAAAGAACATGTACTATGCAGATCACAGAAAGGTACTTTATGTGCATAGCTCAGTTGGATACTGCTTTTGTCACAGACCTCATTTTGTTACTGTGCAGTTCATAAGTTACAATAATAATCTAGCACAGTGAGCTATGAACTGCCATCAAAGAGCTGCATGCAAGCTGCATAGTACAGAATAAAAAGGTATGCTTTTCCACAGACTTTGATTATCCCAATTTTGCTAAAAAGGGTTGGTTTGGGTGAAAATAACTTGCTATTAGTAAAGTCAACCCTAAAAAACTGAGTTATGTTCTGAATCCTGAGTTTATGCTTCCCCAGACCAAACACTCTGACAAATGCCTACCAGTATCCATGATATGTGAATACTACATCTTGTAGTCCCCTTTGTCACCATTTCTATACACTGATTTACACATGTATGATTCATCATTTCTTTATGTGTGTGTGATGTAAAGTGCTCCAACACCCTACTCTGGTGAGAGAGGAACTATAAAACAAATGAAATACAAGTAAGAGAGGGGGTATGGAGAGGCAGTGTTGGAGGATGATGATGAAGGAATTATTAAAGAATCCCAATAAAAATTGATGTATCCAGGTGCACTGTATGGGCATCATTTACTATGTTTTAAAAACTAATACAATTAGATATATAATGAAAACTGTGTTGTAGAATACACTGTTTTTGCCATTTTCCCCAAATAGTTTTAGTAGGGGGCCCCACAAGTCCATTGTAGTGGCCAAGCTTGTTTTCTATGCACCACGTGGCGGATGGTCTGACAAAGTTTGCCAGGGCTGCTTGGGGTTCTGAGTGAGGCCCTGGATGTAGCTTATCCCATTGAATCAATATTGCTTTATTCATTGAGTAAAAAAGACGAACTTGTTTAGGTTCTACCACATCTCAATCCAAACTCAATTTCAATCTTACAACAAGTAGATTATGGTGACAATTTGGAATACTATTAAAATCACAGATCCAAGGAGAAATCTATAGAACAATATGAAATCAATTATGCTACATGCACTCCTACCTGTAAAAGAGGGTATCCATTTATCCTCCACAGGCACACCTCCTAGGCAAATAAGTGATCATACTTCATCAACAAATAATTATGCACCTTGCTATATCAATGATGACTAAAGTGCATGAAACCCTTTCCATTTATATCTGTCACCACACAGACCTAAGCTGTCAGTCAAGTACACAAGGAAGAGTTAAAGTCTCACACTCGGATAAAATTGACTGCTATCTAAATGCTCAAAATAATGATTCCAGATCAGATACAAGTTGATCAATAAAACATTTTTAAATCAGAAAATCAAGCACGCAGCAACTTGTAATAGGGTGTGGCAGCAATGATCTGTATTTTGTTGATTGGGTTAAAAATAGATATTGAAATACACAATCGCCCCTGGTCCTTCCTGAGTGTGATCATTCACCTAAACTACAAAACAAGGGGTACCCATCTAAAAAGTAAGGGTCAACCACACATTTTTGCCTGCAGAGGATGATGTAAAAATGCCTCTAAATCTAACCCAATCTGGGTGATATAATTTTGTAGAGATGCCGGCATATTTCAAGGAATGTCGCTGAATACTAATACCCCTATTAGTATAAAGTCTCATTAGACTAATGTCAATATTGTGGGAGTATTGACTAAAATAGCCTGTCAATGGGTGGCTCTGATTGACAACTAACAAGAATGTTTTAGGGTGTAGACATCATTCAATTTCTTACAGAGATTAAAGTGGGGGAAATAATTTCTGGTTTCTATATTATACTTTGTGTGCAGCAAGCTACATGTGTTAAACCCTACCATCCTATTCCTTTGTAATGTACAGTCCACATGTCTGTAAAAAAAACCTAGGGGACAAGCTCTGATATTACCTGGTTGCTCAACAACCTGATTAGATGTGTATGACAAGTTCCAGACACTGAAAGGTTCTTTAAATATTTTACCACACAGTCATCTCGTGCAAATATTGGGACCAAAACCCACCCAAATCACTCTCCTGATCATGTTGATTTCATTAAATGTCATGTTTTCTACTCAAGTGCCTGATCAACCAATCAACTACTTTGCTCCTTAAATATCTGTAATCTTCTCTTTGTGTTTTATGCAAGGGGAACATTCTTGAGGACACTCACTTATAGTGTAGATGCTGGTGGTAATTGCAAATAATCCCTAAAAGGCTCAGTATTAGGTGGAAGTCTTGGTGAAATTTTACTAATACATGTCATGATAGTATTTTTTCGAGAAGGGCTTATCCTAAAAGCAACTCTGCCTGCCTCCCTGTCTGCAATGTCTGAAACTTCACCCCCTCCACTACGATTCTCCTTCACATGGAATAATAGAGCTGGAGCCTCGAGAAGCTGGAGCTGTGTCTGAGAGGGCCTTGACCAGTCAGGGTAGGAGAGCTTGGCAGTCACTTCTTTAATTGTAGGTATGCTTTAGGGCCATCATTTAGTAGGTCATAGGAGGGTTACAAGGGGCGGCACTTCAGGTTCCAGGAGTCAGGAAAGAGCAGAATGCAGAATGCAAAGAGGAAGTAGCAGGCACAGGTCAACAATGAAAACAGAGACAAAACAGGCATTAATAGTCCTTTATCACAAAAAATGTTAAATAGGTAGCTTCATGGCAGTGATTTACTTCTTAATATTGGCCATTTTATGGGACATTAATCTTCACTTTTTTTAAAAATAAATTCTATTTGAATCCTGTTGTTTCCATTTAGGTATTCCTGCACCAATCAATCTGAATTAATGTCACAAGACGGACTGAATGATTGCTTCCCCTTTGCAAGTAAAGAGTCCAATACTTTAGATTATCAGTATGTTCCACGTAGGCTCATTTCATCATGCCATTTTCACAAACTAACTAAAAATATGTTTACAAGTGCACCTTCAAGATAAATGTCAGCATGAAAGAGAACAATGAACAAATATTACACTGCATGCAGTACTCCAGAATGTTAATTGTTCAATCTATTTCTACTTTAAACGTTTACTATTTTTTTACTTTACTTTGGTATTTAATTGGAGTTTGTCTTTCTTGGTCTTTGACGTTTTAAATATTTCTGTTTTAAATATTTGTGGCTTGGTTTTCAGCTAATTTTTCTTTCATTTTATTTTTTTAGAGTAGATACCTGTTTTTGGATGTTGGAAAATGGGTTATTGGTAAGGGCAGGTAAGTACCTACACTTAGCAAGAGGCCACCAACCTCCACTTAGGTCCAGTTAGGTCTCAGTAAATTAAACCCAGCTCAACCCTTGGTAGCTTGGCAACGAGCGACAAGGTTTAAATTAGGAGACAGAGTGTAAAGCATTCAAATATCACAAAACAGTAATTAAATAAAACACAGGAAACTGTTTAAAAATGCGAAATCAATTCATAAAAATAGATTATATTTTTCTTGTTAAAATGACACAAAAACAAATAAAATCGGATAAGGGGAAGCGGAGATATGAATTTTGAAAGAATTATTGTTTTCTAGCGCCTAGAAAAAAAAAGTGCCAATCTGGTCATCTGGTCGCACCTCGACCGGGGCAAAGTCAAAGTTTAAGGCCGACCGCGATGGAGCCCAGCTCGGCTACAGCCCGCGGGAGGCGTTGGGCAAAAGTTTACCTTCGTGGAAGTTTTAATTCAGTGGGGCAAACCTGCCAGTCCAATCCGACCTCCTGGAACTCTTCCTCGGATACGCGTCGCGGGAGCCCTTCGGACCTTCGGACGTAGTCATTTATTTAGGGGTGAAAATCCTTCGACCGGGTCAAACCTGGATCTTGATCCGATATCCTTGGAGCCCTCCTCGGATACGCTGGCTGGGAGGTTCCGGTCAATTTCCTATGTTGAGACTTAGGGGGTCATTCTGACCTCGGCGGTAAAAGGCACTTACCGCCGGTCAGAAGACCGCCATAGCACAGCCGCGGCCTCTGGAAACCGCCACGGTCATTCTGACCCACAACAGGCAAACCGCCAAAAACCCGACATCCACAAAAGTCCGCCACACCAACGGCCAGCGAAAAACTGGCGATGACCAAACCTCCACCGTCACGCCAACAGAAATACGCCAATTCCATTCCGACCCACGAATCCACGCGGCGGTCTTTCAACCGCGGTATTCCATTGGCGGTACACACCGCCACGGTCAAAATACACACACAGCTCCAAAACACTGCCACATTGGTCATTTTGAAACACACACACCTGATACACATACAAACACCACTCCCACACACCCAACACAATATAAAACACACACCCACATCACCCACAAACCCCTACGACCACCATTTATTGAGAAAGGCCAGAGAGAGACACCACCAGCTAGTACAGAGCATTCACAGGCACATAACACCATCACTCACACAACATCCACGCACAAAACACCACACACCACCACACTCACCACACTCATCACCACAAACACCACCCCACACCTCATCCACACCACCCCATGGCACCCCAAAGACACCCCAGGTTTTCAGATGCTGAACTCAGGGTCATGGTGGAGGAAATAGTTCGGGTAGAGCCCCAGCTCTTCGGGACACAGGTGCAGAACACCACCATTGCCAGGAAGATGGAGCTATGGCAAGGAATAGTGGACAGGGTCAACGCTGTGGGTCAGCATCCACGAAATCGGGACGACATCAGGAAGCGGTGGAACGACCTACGGGGGAAGGTGCGTTCCATGGTATCCAGACACAACATCGAGGTGCAGAAGACTGGCGGTGGACCCCCACCTCAACCCCCAGAATTTACAACATGGGAGGAACAGGTCTTGGCGATCCTGCATCCTGAGGGCCTCGCAGGAGTAGGCAGAGGAATGGACTCTGGTAAGTCTAATCTCAACTACTTCATCCCCCCCACCCACCGGCATGCCAAATCATACCCCCACCCTCACCCCCCACCCCCATCACACATCCTCCTTGCTAATGTCTCACCATCACAACCCACCCATCCCAACATCAAGCCCTGCATGCGACCACAAACCATGGACACCCATCACCTAAGCATGCCCACTGAACATACCCATCCCCCCAAACCACCGTCACAACAGCCCCCACAAGGGAATGCCAGCACTGGGGTACACGGGCACCCACCCATTGCACGCTATGGCACACACAGAAGCAATAACCATAATCTTATACCCCTGCAGGACCCGAACGCCACGACACCGCCCAGGAGGGTCCAGAAATGTCCATTCCACCCCCAGAAGAGGCCCACAGTGATGACAGCAGCTCTGTCTCCCTGGACCCAGATGACCAGCCCGGCCCATCTGGGACCTCGGGACAGTCGGTTCCCCTCAGACAGCCACAGGCCACAGCAGACCTACCCCCCTCTGGGAACACCAGCACAGCACCCACCCAGCGAGCCCATGCCTCTGTCTCCAGGACACGTCAAGCAGCGGTGTGTCCACCACTACAGGGAACCCAGGTTAACCCACCACCCCAACAACAACAGGGACCTGGGGGCAGTGGTAGTGGGCACACGGTCCAGGGGACAGAGGCCCAGGGAAACAGGGGAACTGGGAGGGCTACTGTGCGACAGGGGGGGGACAGGCCCAGGGAACCCACTCTCCACGAGGCCCTATCCTCCATCATGGGAGCATACCACCACTCCCAGGAGACGATGGCGACGGTCCTGGCCAGGTTCCAGGAGATCCAGGTACTGCAGGAGGAACAGTTTATGGGGTTCAGGGAAGAACTCAGAAACATCAGTTCCGCAATGGGCACCATCGTTGTGGCTCTCAATCAGATTGTCAGCACATTGCGGGACCATGTGGCACCACAAAGGGCCCCTGTCACTAGCATGGACCAAGAACAGGCTACCACCTCCGCCAGCGCTAGTGGACAGGAGGCCCCGACACAACAACAGGCCACCAGAACCCCACCCCCTGCAGAAGGTGAACCACCCCGCAAGCGGGGCCTGAGATCTAGGAAGAAGACAGAGTAAGATGCCAAGACCCCCGCCAGGAAAGGATACCCCCTGATTGTCATCCCACTGTCCCACATTGTCACCCTGTCCAACCTTAAACTGCCCCTGCTCCACCTTCCACAGGCATATGGACAATGCACCTGTGAGACTGAAAATCTGGACTCTGCCATGGACATTCCTCCACCATCACCCATCACCGAATTGCAACCATTTCCCAAAATTGAACACTTTAATAAACACACTTATTGCACAAAAATAATCTGGAGTCTGCCTGTATTTTTGAACAAATGTATTACACAGAACCGTGCCAAAATGTCCAGTTACATTGTGATGACAACATACCACTGTCACACAGCTGTAGTCCATGGGGAAACAAAGCAGAGGTCACGGAGTGGGGCCCACATCTCTGAAATTGGAAGGGAAAGTCACAACTCAGTTAACATACACTGGGGGGAAACTCAGACAGTAGAGAGGCAGGAGACTTTAAGTAAATGTAAAATGCCTGTGTTGATTCTTACCTGTATGTCATTGAAAATACTGCTGTATTACTGTGTCCCTGTTGTCTGTGTCGTCCTCTTCGTCTTCCTCCTCTTCACTCTCCGCAGGCTCCACAGCTGCCACAACACCACCATCTGGACCATCCTCCTGCAGGAAAGGCACCTGGCGTCGCAAAGCCAGGTTGTGAAGCATACAGCAGGCCACGATGATATGGCACACCTTCTTTGGTGAGTACATTAGGGATCCATCTGTCATATGGAGGCACCTAAACCTGGCCTTCAGGAGGCCGAAGGTCCGCTCGATCACCCTCCTAGTACGCCCATGGGCCTCATTGTAGCGTTCCTCTGCACTTGTCCTGGGATTCATCACTCGGGTCAGTAGCCAGGACAGGTTGGGGTAACCAGAGTCACCAATTAGCCACACACGGTGTCTCTGAAGTAGTTCCATCACGTAAGGGATGCTGCTATTTCGCATGATGTACGCGTCATGCACTGACCCAGGGAACTTGGCATTCACATGGGAGATGTACTGGTCAGCCAAACAGACCACCTGGACATTCATGGAATGATAACTTTTTCTGTTCCTGGACACCTGTTCACTCGTGCTGGGGGGGACCAAAGCAACATGTGTCCCATCAATTGCACCAATGATGTTGGGAATATGTCCAAGCGCATAGAAATCACCCTTCACTGTAGCCAAATCGCCCACCTCAGGGAAAACAATGTAGCTCCGCATGTATTTCAGCAGGGCAGACAACACTCTGGACAACACCTTGGAAAACATAGGCTGAGACATCCCTGATGAAATGGCCACTGTTGTTTGAAATGACCCACTTGCCAAAAAATGGAGTACTGACAGCACCTGCACTAGAGTGGGGATCCCTGTGGGTTGGCGGATGGGTGACATCAGGTCTGGCTCCAGCTGGGCACACAGTTCCTGTATAGTGGCTCTGTCAAGCCTGTATGTCAGTATGACATGTCTTTCTTCCATTGCCGACAGGTCCACCAGCGGTCTGTACACAGGAAGATTCCTCCATCTCCTCGCAAGTCCTAGCGGACGGTGCCTAGGAAGGACAGCATGGAGCACATAGTCAATAAACGTACAGGTACGTTCCCACAGATTGCACAGTACACGATTCTCAATGCATTGAATGGCTTGTATGAGTGTTGATGCAAGGCCTAGGTATGTGTGACGCAGTAGAAATTAAGATATTGGGGCCCTTGAAATGGTGGCTGCCTGACCTGTGAAGTGCGACAGTGAGATGTGAGGTCAATGCGCTGGCGTGGCACACCGTGGCGGTAGGCGGTCGAAGACCGCGGCACAAAGCCGCATTGGTTAACATTGAACCCTATGGGTTTCAGGAGCCAATGACGATGTGCGCCGGCGGTCGCGGTACGCACCGCCGCAGTACACATCACCGCGGGCGTGACCGCCATTTTCTATCTGCGTAATCACTCGATACCTGATCATCTACAGGAGAGGACCTATACTGCAAGTTCTGCTGTGACCTCGGTCTGGAAGAGACAATGGCTGCTGCGACTGGGGAAAGGGCCCCTGCCTTCACTTATGAAGAATTGGAGAAACTCGTGGATGGGGTCCTCCCCCAGTATGTGCTACTCTACGGTCCTCCAGACCAACAGGTAAGTACACTGGGACCATGCTTTGTGGCCAATGCCTGGGTTGAGTGGGATGAATGAAAGATGGTGGGGAGGGGAGCGGATGAGGCATGCATCAAACGACAGATGAGAGCATGTGCCACATGGCAAGGGTGGGGATGGGGGGCCACTCACATCGAGCATGCAGAAGGTGATGTTATTTTTTTTTCTCCCCTGCACATGTCACATAGGTCAGCGCCCATCAGAAAATCGACATTTGGCGTGCCATCGCCAAGGACGTCCGGACCCTGGGGGTCCACAACAGACGGGGCACCCACTGCCGGAAGAGGTGGGAGGACATCCGCCGCGGGAGCAGGAAGACCGCGGAGGCTCTGCTGGGGATGGCCTCCCAACGTAGGAGGGGTGCCAGTTGTACTTTGACCCCCCTGATGTCACGGATCCTGGCGGTGGCCTACCCCGATTTGGATGGGCGCGTGAGGACATCACAGCAGACACAAGGGGGTGAGTACAAGCACATTCTGCTGATTTTGCACACATTGGAGGTGTCTGGGTGGGTGAGGAGGGCTGTGGGTATCCCTAGGCCAGGGCGTTTTCTATAGGCTAGGCCCCTCCGTTAGGCATGGCCCTGTGCCCCCGCCCCCCACCTCTGTAGGTTGCCTAGTACAGCTATTCATGGCCCTGTGTCACCTATGTGTGGAGTTGTCGTCCATAGGCTTGTAGGCCATGTCCCACGGATTGAGTAGTGTACCCCAAGTGCGCGGCGTAGTGCAGGGGGCTTCTGTGTCTGTCCTCTCCGCCAACGGTGTCGCCAATGCATGCACTCAACATGTCTTTGTTTCTCCACCCCCCCCCTTTTTTGGTGGTCTTCCTGTTCATGTGTGCATTAGCATCATCAGGCGGAGGAGAAGTGGCATCGGAGCACGAGGGAGCTGCATCTCACATGGCCATGGAGGGCCATGCAACTGACTCGGATTTCACCAGTGAGACGGAGGGCGAGGGGAGCTCCACAGCGGGGACATGTGGTGACACCAGCGACACAGACACGTCCTCGGAAGGGAGCTCCCAGCGCACCAGCTGCGCCCTCCCAGCAGCCCCTCTGCGTTTGCCCCGTGCCCGCTCAACCAGGAAGGTGGGCATCTCCTTTGCCCCAGGCACCTCAGGCCCTGCCCCAGTTACCCCTGCTGCCCTCAGTGAGGAGGTCATTGACCTCCTGAGGACCATCATTGTTGGGCAGTCTACCCTTTTGAATGCCATCCTGGGTGTAGAAAGGGAGGTGCACCGGAGTAATGCATACCTGGAGGGCATTCATTCGGGTCAGGCTGCCCATCAGCGATCGTTCAACGCTCTGGCCTCAGCACTGACGGCAGCCATTGTCCCTGTCTCCTGCCTTCCTCCTCCAACTTCCTCAACCCAGTCCCACTCCCCTGTACCTCTGCCTATCCCAGACACACCATCAGACCAGCCTGCACACACCTCAACACCCAAGGGAAGCTCAGCCAGACATAAGCACCACACATCACACAAGCATTCACACAAGCAACATCCACATGCAGACATGCCAACAGCCACTGCCTCCTCTGTGTCCCCCTCCTCCTCATCTCCCTACTCCCTCCCTGTGACGTCTCCACTCACACTTGCATGCACAACATCTTCAGCCACTACGTCCATCACCAGCACACCCACCAGAACACTCCGCACACGTGCAGTCACCACCCCACTACCATTTACACGTCCCCTGTGTCCTCTTCCAGTGTGTCTGCCACCCCCTCTTCCAAACCACACAAACGCAGGCAGCCACCCACCCAACAGCCATCCACCTCACGACAGCCTCCAGCACAAGCACCTGCACCCAAAGACACCAGACTTCACTCTCCTACAACCATATCCTCTTCCTCCACTCCCATACCCACTACAACTACCCGTCCCTGTCTTACTAAATTGCTTTTCCTTTCCAACCTTGACCTCTTTCCAACAACTGACCCACCCCTTCCATCTCATAAGGCTCCAATCAGCACCTCAGCCACCACAAAACCTGGACCTACAAAGACAATAGTCCAAGGATTTTGGAGTCCACCACCTTCAAGGCCAGCTACTTCGGCTAGGAGTAAAGAGACGGCCAGCCCACCCCCTGCAAAAAAAAGCCAAAAAAGCCAGTGCCCGGAGCGAGAGGCCAAAGACAGCAGGCTCCAAAAGCACTACCCTGGCACCGTCAGGGAGTGGGGTGCCACCTGGCACACTGGCAAAGGGAGGAAAGGGCCACAGACGAGCAGGGAAGGGTGGCAAGGGCAGCATGCCCGACAAGTCCGGCAGCAGGTGAGCTGCCCAGGAGGGCCCCGCCAACCCCATTCCAGGAGTGCAGGAGGACACCCAGAGGCCCGGTACGCCAGCCCAGGAGGGCCCCGCCAGCCACAGCCCAGCTGCCCAGGAGGGCCCCGCCAGCCACAGCCCAGCTGCCTAAGAGGGCCTGCCAGCCACAGCCCAGCTGCCCAGGAGGGCCCCGCCAGCCACAGCCCAGCTGCCCAGGAGGGCCCCGTCAGCCACAGCCCAGCTGCCCAGGAGGGCCCCGCCAGCTACAGCCCAGCTGGGCAATGAAGGAGCGCCAGCCACAGCCCAGCTGGGCAATGAAGGAGCGCCAACTCAAGCAACGCTGAACATGGCAAGGACTGCCAAGGCAAGCACCGCTGAACAGGGCACCGCCATCTCAAGAACCGCTGAACAGGGCCCTTCAAGTCAAGAACCGCTGAACAGGGCACCTCCATCTCAAGCACCGCTGAACTGGGCCCTTCAAGTCAAGAACCGCTGAACAGGGCCCTTCAAGTCAAGCACCGCTCCGCTGGGCCCTTCATCTCAAGCACCGCTCCGCTGGGACCTTCATCTCAAGCACCACTGCGCTGGGCACCGCCGTCTCTGCACCGCTCCGCTGGGCCCTTCATCTGAAGCACCGCTCCGCTGGGCCCTTCATCTGAAGCACCGCTGCGCTGGGCCCTTCAGCTCAAGCACCGCTCCGCTGGGCCCTTCATCTCAAGCACCGCTCCGCTGGGCCCTTCATCTCAAGCACCGCTGCGCTGGGCACCGCCGTCTCTGCACCGCTCCGCTGGGCCCCTCATCTGAAGCACCGCTCCGCTGGGCCCTTCATCTCAAGCACCGCTGCGCTGGGCCCTTCATCTCAAGCACCGCTTCACTGGGCCCTTCATCTCAAGCACCGCTCCGCTGGGCCCTTCATCTCAAGCACCGCTCCGCTGGGCACCGCCGTCTCTGCACCGCTCCGCTGGGCCCTTCATCTCAAGCACAGCTCCGCTGGGCCCTTCATCTCAAGCACCGCTGCGCTGCGCACCGCCATCTCTGCACCGCTCCGCTGGGCACCGCCGTCTCTGCACCGCTCCGCTGGGCACCGCCGTCTCAAGCACCGCTGGCCCATTGGCAGAAGGGGCAGGCCCACATCTGTGTCAGGTAGGGCTGCATGAAGCACTCTGGGCACCATGCCTCCTCCAGAACCAGTGGAGTCTGTAATCCACTTGTGAGACTGTGGCTTTGCACTCTCCAGGATTGAACAGTGGGCAATCCACCCACTGTAGAGACTTGTGAGACTGTGGCTTTGCACTCCCCAGGATGGCACAGTGGGCAATCCACCCACTGTAGAGACTTGTGAGACTGTGGCTTTGCACTCCCCAGGATGGCACAGTGGGCAATCCACCCACTGTAGAGACTTGTGAGACTGTGGCTTTGCACTCCCCAGGATTGAACAGTGGCCATGGAGGCCCCTTGTGGATCTGGCGTCGTGGACTCATCTGGCTGAGGTGCCCCCCTTCCCTTCCCCCTGAGGTGCCTGTAGTTTTGCTATCTGATGCCCCTGCAGTGTTCTCTCCATTGGAGCCGGGTATCCTGTGTGGGCTTTGCCCATGTGTTTAGGCCCATTGGCCCACGAACAATGGCTGATACCCAATTTGGACAGGACAATTTACATATGTATATATATTTATAGATGTTTGATATATTTTTTTACTTAGCCGTACAATATACTTCAAATTTCATGATCATATATTTTTGTCTTTGCATTCTTCAGGGGGGTTTGGGGGTGTCACTCTGAGTTCTTGCTCTGCATTGATGTGTATGTAGTTGTGGGTGAGGGTGGGTGTGTTGCGTATGTGTGTCCCCGTAATTTTTTGCCTCCTCCCTCCCCTGTGTCGTAGGTGCAGTACTCACCGTTGTCTTCTGCGCCGGCGTTCATGCTCCTGGTAGAGGAGCAGGAAGACAATAGCTGGTAGGATGTGTAGTTCGGGTTCCATGCTGTCCAGATTCCTCGTGGAGTGTGTAGAGGTGAGCGTTTTCCGTTCGTAATGTCTGTTTCCGCCGTGTTTTTATCGGCGGGGCTACCGCCCCGGAAAAGGTGGCGGATTGGTGGGTTGTGATAGGGTGGGCGGTACATTGTCTCCCGCCTGTCTGTTTGCGGTGACCGCCGCGCTGTTTGTTTGTCCCGCCGTGGCGGTCAGAGTGTTAAAGTGGCGGTCTCTGTTGGCGGTTTCCGCCAGGGTCAGAATTCCATTTTTTTTACCGCCTGCCTGTTGGCGGGTTGGCCGCCGCTTTAACACCGACCGCCAGGGATGGAATGACCTCCTTAGTCTCTTTTTTGGAGATTTTCTTCACCGTGATGAACCTGCAAGTCAGGCCGGGTTGCGGTTGAGGCAAGCCGTCTAGAGTTGCAGCGGCGGGTCGGTCCCTCTATAGAGCGTTTTTTCAAAGGTTCTCCAAACTTCTCCAAACTTCTGGATCTTCTTCGAATGTTCCTTTGAGGTTCTTTTGGGGTCCACAGCTCACCCTAAGGTTCCAGAAGCTCCAAGATGATCCTTTGGGGTGTGGACTACAACTCCCAGAATGCACCTGGGGCAAACTCCTTTTTGGCCACTGGACAGTGGTCAGCTGGTTGGTTTCTTTAGGAGTTGGTGCAGGGGACTCTGGTTAGCAATTTTGCACCTGTAGCAAACAGTTAGTCCCTCCTTGAACCAGTTGAAGCCAGGCAAAGTCCTTCTTGTGGTGTAGCCCAAGTGTGCAGCTGGTGCAGTCCTTCAGAGTGCAGGGTCCAGGTGCAGGCCAGGGGTCCAGCAGGGCAGTCCTTCCTCTTCTGTAGTTCTTCCTGGTAGGGATCTGGTAGGGAACTGAGGTGGGGGTGCAGGTCTGCCAGTTTTGTCCCTGCTCCTGGGTGAAAAACAGGGGTGTCCTGGTTCTCCAATCAGGTGCAGGGTCCTTCCCCCTGTGATGACCACTTCCTGGGAAGTGTGGCAAAAATCAATCCCAGGGAGCAACATTCCTCAACAATCCATCATGGCTAAAAATGATTTTTGGAGGTTACATCTGGATGAGCCCACCCATTGGTGTGCCTATAAATCCTAAACACACCCCTCTGCTGCCTAATCTAATCAAGGGGGCACCTAATTGTCTGGGTTTGCAGGATGTGAGGGTGTTACTGGGTTGCTCCAAATGTCCTTCTCTGCCTTTGAAGACCAGTTTGGCAGCCCTCCCCCTTCCTGCCTCACCATCTGCTGCGGTGAGATCTCCTCCCACAGGCACATCTCTTTGTGTTAATCCAGGCCACTTCACACCTCATCAAGGCTGCCAGAGGTTGGCCAATCAGAGCACAGCAGCAAAAACACTGCAGGGCTGAAGTTGGCAACTTTTCAGGTAAAGGTTTAAAACTCTTTACCTGAACAAGTTATATTAAATCCAACAACTGGAAGTTGTGGGATTTATTATAAAAATTAATTTGATACCAAACTTCTGGTATCTGTTACTTAAGGGGGCTTTAAAATTAAAATAAAGTCTCCTCATTATAGCCTATGGAGGCCATTCACTACAATGAGGGAAAAACAAATTTGGCTGTTTTTACCTCACAGGGGCTTATAAAACTATGTTATAAGGTCCCTGCTTATAGTTACATGGCACCCAGTCCTAGGGGCACATAGGTCACACCTTAGGGGTGACATATGTAAAAATAAGGTAGTTTAAGACTTTGGAACTACTTTTAATTCCAAAGTCGAATTTGCATATAACTTTAATTTAAAAGCAGCCAGCAAGGCAGGCCTGCCTTTAAAATGACACTGGGCACCTCAGCAGTGCACCTATGGGTGCACTACCTATGCTGGGGTCCCTAAACCTACATGCCCTACCATATACTACGGACTATGGGTGCACTACCTATGCTGGGGTCCCTAAACCTACATGCCCTTCCATATACTAGGGACTTATAGGTAGGTTGACTTAGCCAATTATAATTAGCCTAATTTGCATATCGATTTTACACAGAGTACAGGCCCTGGGACTGGTTGGCAGTACCCAGGGCACCATCAGAGTCAGGAAAACACCAGCAAAAAGTGGAAAATGGGGGCCAAAAGTAAGCGGGCCTCTGCAATCAGCCATGTTCTCTCATATTGGAGATATAAATATTTTGTGTAGTTTTATAGTTTTTATAATGTTTTTGAAAGTTACACAAAGCGTAACTGCTTGTGTGCCACAAAAGTAATGGTTACGTCCCACGGGCAGGGATGGAAGGGGAATCGCTTCCCTTTCCACCACGACCCCTCCCTCCATCTAATGACATCAGTGTACGATTGAAAGCTGACATCATCAGAATGTGCTGGTCACGCTGGAAGACATTTGCTTCCAGCACGTCTTGGAGAAACAGGTGAGTTTCTCCTCTGGCCGGTGGGGGGGGGTCCTAAACAAGAGGCATCATGAGAAATTAAAGGGTTTTCCTTTCCCTTAATGTCTCTTTTAGTATTGCTGCTGCCCGATCGCACCAATCTGTTGGCCATTTCTGCCCCTCTTGGGGCAGATCAGCCTATTTATTCTAGGCCCGGGGGCAGAAGCCACTTAGTCACCAGGGATCGCATGTGTGTGTTTTTAGTTTGGGAGCGGTCCCTTGGGCAAGGGTTGCCCCTCAAAGCGGGCACTTGATTGTTGGCCATTTCTGCCCCTCCCTTGGGGGCAGATTGGCCTGGTTTTGTAGGCCCATCTGCCTCTGAGGGTGGCAGAAACCACTAGGAGAAATGTCTAAATGTTTGGTGGCGGGGTGTTTGTTAACTGGCAAAGTATTTACATTTGTGATTATAATGGTTTATTTCTCTTTTTTGTTCTAATTCAAAGCTTTTGCTTCCTTTACTGTGACTCTTTGCAGTTTTGGCAGTGGTTGACCTTCAGTTTGCGTAGTTGCACCTTTTAGGTAAGAAAAGTCAATTTATTCCAAACGAGTATTGTTGCCATGCATGAAGAACATTTTTGCAAGAGGTGTACTAAATGCAGGATTGTGGGTGAAATTATCCTCAAATTTGTGCATGATGATATTTCTGTTGTCTTATGTCTAATATTCTTTTTTTTCTACTTGTTAGTGGAATATCATTGGTGATTGCTGTGTCTGTGCAGAATAGTTGCTGGTGAGCCTAGCTTTTTCAGGCAAGTGAGTGGTATAGTTTTTGAGTACATAACTCTTTGTGATAAAGCCACACTTTGTTTATTACTTATCTTACACAGTGCTGGTTGTTGGTGGTGCATTTGTCCAGTTACTTTTCGTAGGATGGATCATGGCTAGCCGCAGGATGACCACTCAGCAGGTTGTTGGTATGCCTTTTGAGTTGTCTTCTGATCATGATTATGAGACTGACTCTGCATCTAAGGCAGAGGAGGAAGTGAGAGTTTCTAGCAGTGAATTTTCTGTCAGAGAGGAATCTTCTGTTCATGAAGCCATTCTCAGTGCAGATGAAGGGCCTGTTTTAGAGGAGGACACTAATGTGCCAATAGCGCAGCAGCCTGGTGCTGAAAGGTATCCTTTTGGAAGACCTGAAGTCTGGGTTGCCCCAAACAGGGAGCAGCCAGAGTTGCCTGCCTTTACTGGTCTCCCACGGTATAGAGTGAATACAGAAAAGTTTTCACCTAGCAATTTTTTCAGTTATGGACGATGTATTTTTGGAAGAGATTGTTGAGCAGACTAATTTGTGTGTGGAGCAATATTTGAGGGACAATGCTGCCAGACTTAGGCCACACTCTAGAGCTACCCAGTGGATTCCCACAAATTTGGAATAGATGAAAAAGTTTTTGGGTTTGACTTTTTTGATGGAGTTGATAAGGAAGCCATCACTGGCTTCTTATTGGTCTACTAGTCCCTTGATGGCAATGGTTATATTTCCTGCAAACATGAGTCATAATCCGTATTTTCTTCTTCTTCGGATGCTGCATTTTGTTGACAATGCTTTAGCCTTGCCACAAGATCACCCTGAGTCTTTTTGAGATTCGGCCTGTCCTTGATCATTATGTAGATCGTTTTTCAGAGGTCTATGTTCCGGGCAAAGAAATAGCTGTGGATGATTCTTTGGTCCTGTTCAAGGGTCATTTGTTTTTGAGGCAGTACATTCCTTGCAAGAGGGAATGGTATGGAATTAAAATGTATATGCTGTACGAAAGTAGAACAGGATATGTTTATAATTCCCGGGTCTGTACTGGTAAGTATTTCAGTATTGACCCCCCTGGTTGTCCGCCCACTTTTAGAGTTGGTGAGAAAATAGTGTGGGAACTTGACAGATGACTATTTAACAAAGGTCATCATTTGTACATAGATAACTTCTACACTGGAGTGCAGTTGTTCAGAGTGGACATTGTTGCTTGTGGCACAATCCGTTTCAACCGGAAAGGCTATCCAATAAAGCTTGTCTGTAAAAAAACGTGAGAGGGGACAGTGCAGTGCCTTGCAGACTGATGAGCTGCTAGCTCTGAAATTTACAGACAGGAGGGATGTCTACATGCTAACTACCATCCATTATGACAGTACCTACCCTGTGACCTTTTGGGGTCAGGTTGCCAAGGTGCGCAAATATGTGTGCATTTTAGATTATAATAAGCACATGGGAGGTGTAGATAGAGTTGATTCAAGGCTGGAACCTTATACTGTTGTTCATAAGTCTTACATTTGGTATAAGAAGTTAGTGATTCAACTTTTTTCATTTGGCAACTTTTAATGCTTTTGTTGTGCTCAAGAATAGTTCTATAGAGTCAAGGATGCCATTTGTGAAATTTCAGTCTATCATAGCTAGCCTTGTTGTAGTGGAACAGGCAAGAGTTCCTAGAGAAGAAGTGATGTGGCTAGATTAAAAGATTGCACCTTTGCTGAGCAAATTCTTCCCACGCCCAAAAAAGACTTTCCTGTTAAGAAATGTAGAGTCTGTGCTCGAAGAGGTATTTAGAGGGAGACTCGTATGTACTGCCCTGATTGTCCTTCAAAGCCTGGGCTGTGTGTGGGTGGCGGTTTCATGAGTTACCACACTCAAAAAAGCTATTGGGAACTACTGTGAGCATAAACTGCCTGCTTTATATTTTTCATATGTTTAGTTTGACAGTTGGCATTACTGTCATGTATTTAGTTAGCGCTTTTGTCTTTGTAGTTTTGTACTTATTTATAATAAGTTAGTGGTTTCTTTGTTTTAAAAAAAAAGTGATGGCAGTGAGCATGGAGTGCTGCTTGGCTGCAATGTGCGTGGAGTGGAGTGGCACTTGGCTGGCGGTGTGCATAGAGTGGCGCTTGGCTGGCGGTGTGTGTGGAGTGTCACTTGGCTGGTGGTGTGGAGTAGTGCTTGGTTGGCGGTGTAAATAGTGACTTGCTGTTGTCCACTGTAACACACTGCTAACCAAACGCCAGTCCACACACTCCCGTCAGCTGATGTGTGTCAGGAAAACTATTGCATGCGTTGTTAAGTTCTTCCCTCAGCAAAAACAATTCCCCTTTTCCTTGTACCCACTTTGGCATCCTCACTCTCGGTGGCTCTCGCGGGGGCTGTTCTTAGAACTAGCTTCTTCAGGTTTAACTGCCACTCAATCCTTGTGAGGCTAGCGCTCCAATGTTTCTACCTTAGTCTTGTGCTGAAGCTTCCCTCCAGCTGTTTCTCTCTGGGAGCCATGCACTTCAACTGTCATCCTGAGGAGAGTGACCAGTGTTCCTGAGGTACTTAGTTTCATAGAGAGTTCTTCCAGTTTTGAGTAATTAATTATTTTTCTTGTTATGGTGTGCAAACCAGCTGAATTTTTTCCTTCTTTCAACAACTGGCTATCGGCTTTCTGAGGAGAATCAGTTTTGGCTTAGCAGAACTTCAAGCAACTGCAATAAGGAATCCTTTTGTATGATTTCCAGACTTTCCAATATATATATATATATATATATATATATATATATATATATATATATATATATATATATATATATATATATATATATATGTACATATATATTCAAGAACTCTTTGCTTTGCAGACTTGTCAGTCTTAGAAACAAACCTCAGAGCTCAGACTAATTCCTAGAGACTGTGATTGAGAAAACTGAAACTTGAGAAGGAGTTTTCGTTTCCTGTAAAAGACATTATTAGTTTGTATACTAGTGAACTTTTGAACTGTTCTCCAGAGAACCTTGGAAACCTCTGACTCTAGGAGAAAAGAAGATATTAAGTTAACATTGTTCTCTTAGAGAGAGGCTAGTCTTGCAAAAGATCCAGGTTAGGAGAAAGAGAATTGGGTGAATGTGATTGGCTGAACAGTTTAATGCACAGTAGTAATGTACCTATCAATGCTCTTATCACCCAACTGTAGGTCCTTCTTTTAAAGAAATCCCAATGAGAAGAAAGGTGCATATTTTCAGTGACACACACTGAATATCCCATCTTCAAGTGGGAAACACAGGCTGGAACTGCATCTGGAGGTGGTCTCTCTTTTTCTATTCCCATTCCCCTTTCCTCCTAGTGGATGCAGGGTTCAGATAATCAGTTAAAGTCTGATCATGCATCTCTTGGAGGGAGTTGGGTAAAAGGCATCTGCTCCTGTGGAAGTTTGATTTAATGGATAATCTCCTGACAGTGTGATTGCTGTGTCAGATATGTGGGCGTATGAAAGTGATGAGCCCTTGAATGACGCTGTCTGTTGATGCAAGTGTTGTAATGTGCTGGGCCCGCGGCTGGCGTCGTGAATGGTCTAGTGCATGCCATGTATGAAAGGTGTGAATGGACTGTAAAGCATTTGGTGCCTTGTCGCGGCTTTACAACTCACAAGCTGTGAGTCACAGGTTCTGGTTTTTGGCCTAACAGTTATTAACAGTGCATATCATTTTTGTGAAATCTCTTGTTAATAAAATTTGATATACTGAATCATCACTCACCCTCTTTGCAAATCCAACCAGTATGTGTGGTAAAAATGAAAAAATCTGCTCCGCTGTAACATGTCATCTAAACACACCAGTGACATGCTAGGTGTCTCGGGTGGGACCCCGATAAGGAAGCATGCTGCCAACTCAGTTGGTGGGTGAGGGGTGTTTTTAACATAACCTAAGCACATTTTTTTTCACAGTTTTAGTGTCTGGAACATCACAGAAGGACGTGGACACTTCAAAATGATCTATTACAAAACTACCTGTTTTTACGGGTGGGGCAACCTGCGTTTTTGGTCCCGGGTGCGCCGGTCATCTAGGGAAACCTACCAAACACAGACTTTTTTGAAAGACTAGACACCTGGATGAGTCCAGGGAGGTATGGCTTGTGTTTGTTACCCAACATTTTCTTGCCCATACTCCCTGCAAAGGATTCTGGGTAATAGAACCTGATGAGAGCCCTCAAGGCAACCCATCCAGGATTCCCCTATGTGTCTAGTTTTTAAAAAATGCACAGGTGTGGTAGGTTTCCCTACCCACACAAGTGAGGTACCATTTGTATTGGGAGACTTGGGGCAACGCTGGGTAGAAGGACATTTGCGGCTCCCCTCAGATTCCAGAACTTTCCATCACCGACATGTGAGGAAAAAGTGTTTTTTTGCCAAATTTTGAGGTTTGCAAAGGATTCTGGGTAATATAACCTGGTGAGAACCCCACAAGTCACCCCATCCTGGATTCCCTTGGGTGTCTAGTTTTTACAAATGCACAGGTTTTGTAGGTTTCCCTAGGTGCCGGCTGAACTGGAGGCCAAAATCCACAACAATGTACTTTCCAACAAATGCCTGTTTTCTTTGGGAAAATGTGATGGGTCCACGTTGTGTTTTGGGGCATGTCCTGTCGCGAGCACTAGGCCCACCCACATAAGTAAGATACCATTTTTATCAGGAGACTTGGTGGAATGCTGGGTGGAAGGAAATTTGTGGCTCCTCTCAGATTCCTGAAATTTCTATCACCGAAATGTGAGGTAAAAGTGTTTTTTTGCCAAATGTTGAAGTTTGCAAAGGATTCTGGGTAACAGAACCTGATGAGAGCCCCACAGGTCATCCCATCCTCACCCCAGGTCCCTAAGTGTGTAGTTTTGAGAAATGTACAGGTTTGGTAGGTTGGCCTTGGTGCCGGCCGAGCTAGAGGCCAAAATCCACAGGTAGGCACTTCCCAAAAAACATGTCAGATTTTAATGTAAAAATGTGATGTGCCCATGTTGCATTTCCTGTCACGGACTTTCAATCAATCAATCAGTATTTGTAAAGCACAGCTACTCCGCTGCAATGTAGGTAAAAGATCGTCCTCCGGTGGTGGTTTTGTGGATGCGAGGGACGTTGGCCAGGGCCATCTAGGTGGAGCAGAGGGTTCTGGCAGGGGTGTGGAAGGAGACGCGGTGGTTCAGGTAGGCTGGTCCTGCTTTGTGTATGGCCTTGTACATGTGGGTGAGAAGCTTGAAGGTGATTCGTTTCTCAACCGGTAGCCAGTGGAGGGTCCTCAGGTGTTAAGAAATGTGTTCTCAGTGAGGGAGGTCCAGAATGAGTCTGGTGGCAGTGTTCTGGATGTGTTGAAGTTTTTTGATGTTCCTAGTTGAAGTGCCGGTGTAGAGAGCATTGCCCTAGTCCAGCTTGCTTGTGAGTAAGGCGTGGGCTACCATCCTGAGACAATCTGCTGGGATCCATCTGAAGATCTTCCAAAGTTTGCGGAATGTGTGCCAGCAGGAGGAGGCAACAGAATTTACCTCACAGGTGATGGATCGGGAGGAGTTGAGGATGATTCCTAAATTGCGGGCATGATCGGTCGGTGCAGTGGGTGTGCTGAGGAATGTGGGCCACCAGGAGTCATCCTAAGATGAGGTGGTGTTTCAGAAGATAGTGGGCTCCATCTGGTCGGAGTTGAGCTTGAGGAAGCTTTCTCCTATCCAGGTGGCTTCCATTCCTGCATGAATGTTCCTTTTGGCTGTGCCCGGGTCTTCGGTGAGGGAAATGATGAGTTGTGTGCCATTGGCATATGACACAATGTTCATAATTTGGCTTCTGACGATGGCAGCAAGAGGGGCCATGTATATGTTGAACATTGTGGGACTCAGTGAGATTCCTTGGGGGACTCTGCAGTTGACTCCTGTGGTTCTGGAAGTGTAGGGTGGGAGTCTGACCCCCTGCGTCCTCCCGGAGAGGAAGGAGTGGATCCATTCCAGGGCTCTTTCACAGATTCCTATGTCATGGAATCTGGTACACAGAGAGCTGTGGGAGACCGTGTCGAAAGCTGCTGAGAGGTCATGCAGTATGAGTGTTGCAGTGTGGCCACAGTTTAGGAGTAATGATGTAGTCGGTGGCTGCCAGGAGTGAGGTCTCCATGCTGTGATTGCTGTGGAAGCCGGACTGGGAGTTGTCCAGGGAGTTTTTGGCCTCCATGAAATTCCTTAGTTGTGTGTTGATTGCTTTCTCTAGTACTTTGGCGGTGTAGGGTAGCAGTGAGATGGGCCGGAAATTCTTTAGTTCTGACGGGTCGGCTGAAGGTTTCTTCAGGAGATGGCATATTTTGGTGTGTTTCTAGTCCTCCGGGAAGGTGCCTGTGCTGCTGGAGGAGTTGATTGTGTTACGAAGGGCAATGGATGTCCTGGCTATGATTTATATGTGGTGTGAGCAAGGGTCCCAGGGGGCTCCAGAGTGAGTGCTGTTCATGATGTTGACTGTTTCCTCTGTGGTGAGCGTGGACCAGTCGTGGAAGTTCTGGGCGGTATCTGGGGGGTGGGTCGATCGCAAGTTCCAGTGTTAGGTGACTTAAAGCTGTCGTAGATGTCCTGGATATTGTGGTGGAAAAAGGAGGGCAGTTTGTCGCAGAGGTCCTGTGACCGGGGGATGCTGGTGGCTTCGGAGGGGGATCTGTGAACTCAATGATGACTGAAAAGAGTTCCTTCGAGTTGTGTGCGGAGGAATTGATGCGTTCCCGGAGTGCGTCCTTTGTTGTGTGGTGGGTGGCGGTTGTGACTTTAAATGAGGTGAGGTCTTCACTAAATTTGGCTGTTCCTCCATTTTTTCTCTAAACATCTGCGGTACGCTTTGATTCTTGGAGTTTGGTGTAAATCAGCGGGCCTTCTTAGGTACCTGTTTGGCCGATGTCAGCCAGAGAGGAGCTACAGTGTCAGCATTAGGCCTACCCAAGCAAGTGAGATACCATTTTTATTGCAAGACTTAGGGGAACACAGAATAGAAGAGCAAGTGTTATTGCCCCATGTCTTTCTCTACATTTTTTCCTTCCAAATGGAAGACAGTGTGTAAAAAAGGTGACTATTTGAGAAATGTCCTCTAATTTACATGCTAGTATGGGGACCCCGGAATTCAGAGATGTGCAAATAACCACTGTTTCACAACACTTTATCTTGTGCTGATTTTGGAAATACAAAGGTTTCCTTGATACCTATTTTTCACTCTTTATATTTCACCAAATGAATTGCTGTATACCCGATACACAATAAAAACCCATTTCAGGGTGCTTCTCCATTATTCGCTCTGGGTACCTAGGGTTCTTGATAAACCTACAAGCCGTATATATTCCTGCAACCAGAAGAGTCCAGCAGACGTAATGGTATATTGGTTTTGAGAATCTGACATCACAGGAAAAAGTTACAGAGTAAAAAGTGGAGAGAAATGGCTGTTTTTTCACTGCAATATCAATATTTTGTTATTTCAACTGTTATTTTCTGTAGGGAAACCTTGTTGGATCTACACAAATGACCCCTTGTTAAATTCAGAAGTTTGTCTACTTTTCATAAATGTTTAGCTGCCTGGGATCCAGCACTGGTTTTACACTAATTTCTATCACTAACTGGAAGTAGGCTAAAAGCACAAAAAAGTAAAAACGGGGTATGTCCCAGTAAAATACCAAAATTGTGTTGAAAAATGTGGTTTTCTGATTCAAGTCTGTCTGTTCCTGAAAGCTGGGAAGATGGTGATTGTAGCACAGTAAACCCTTTGTTGATGCTATTTTCAGGGGAAAAAACATGTGCTTTCTTTTGCAGAATTTATTCCAGTTTTTTGCAAAAAAACAACATTTTAGCTGTGTTTTGGCTAATTTCTTAGTCTCCTCCAGGGGAGCCCACAAACTCTTGGTACCTCTAGAATCCATAGGATGTTGAACAAAAAGGACACAAAATTGGCATGAGTAGCTTATGAGGACAAAAAGTTATGAGGGTCTTGGTGCGAACTGCCCCAAATATAAAAAAAAAAAAAGGTTCAGCACAGGAGGGGAAAAGGCCTAGCAGCGAAAGGGTTAATGTGTTTAATTTAATTTAGTTGTTTGTTGAAGTTTGTGTTCTTTTGTTGTGTAAATGTCTTCTGATGTTGCATTGAAATGTAGCAAATTGATGTTGTTCTGCTGTAGTTCCTTTTCAACAAGTATGTTGTTGTATTGCATTGTATCCTTTTACTGCTTTTTAGTTGAAAAAGTATAACTTTATTTGGTTGTTTGGGTGTGTTTTAATTTTGTTTTAGTTTCATTACTTTTAATGTTGTCACAATTTCTGACTCATTTGTTTTCAATATTGTTGTATTTTAGATATTATTTAAAACAATATTTTTGTTCATAATAAATGTTTTTTCTTGTTGAAGTGTTCAAACACTATTTTTTGTCAAATTGGTTGTACTGTTTTTCTTGATATAGTGTCATACAAATGTTAAGAGTCAGCCTGAGAACAGCTTCCCTTGCCTTCATAGAAGTCTTTCTTGTCCGGAGAATCAAGACCACGCAGGTGTCACCAATTCGTAGTTCATCAGACAAGGCATTCTCCAAGTATATGGTTGTCTTTCTTCACAAGCCCAAGAATACCTTAACCATGAGAGTGCTTCTAGCAGTTGTTAATGCAGAAAGGAAAGGCATGTCCTCAAGTGTATTATGTAAAATATTTGCAAATATCCATCATTTCCTTTTCAGCAACAGGGGCCAGATTCTGTTTCCCAGGACTGTTCTATGGCCATAAGAAGTTGATAATTGTGTGTTTATCAGTCTACAAAATGGTAACACTGAGATTAGTTAGGGGCTTTTTCTCACCCTCTCCTAACACCCTCCATCAAAGCTAACATCCTACTACCTCTCACAGATCAAAACAGACATACCAACCTTCCACATTTGCTTTCTATATATATAACATAAGCTTTATTCGGTCATAAAACCATCAAATCAGAAAACAATACAACATATAATTACAAATTACAAATAAAAAGGAAACAAAATAATAAGTAGTAAAATATAGGAACACCATTCATTACTGACAATAAAAACCAAAAAAACATACATATTTACAAATTACAATATTTTTAAGAAGCAAATTCATATGTTCCATGCAGCCACAAAGAACTTGCTAACTGCATGAATCAAAATAGCATAAGTATCACTATTTAAAATCTTGAGGGTAATAGCAAATTGTCTAAAACCCAACTTTTGACAAACTGGACAAATTCCTTCACGTTGAGGAAAAACATATGCTGGGCAGAAGAACATAAAATGTTCAACTGATTTCAGAGCAACATTGCTGCCTGGACATAGGTTGGACACCGACGGTGTCCTCCAGCTGCCAGTAAAAGACAGTAACAGTAAGCATCTGTAATGGAAGCTGGCATGCAGACTCTTTCCAAGAGAGTCGGGAATAAGATCTAAATAAGGCTCATACTAGGGGTACTACTTGAAATCAGGAAATGTATTAGTCAATCGTTCATGTGATGTACCAAGGAGGTAGTTGTTCCTAACATGAGACCAATAGGCTGTTTTCAGAAATAGTTTATGAGCCTTCCCTAAATCCTATGGATTCTTCCGGTAATTCCCAAGTCCCAGGGTACAAAACCAGTTAGTCACATGCCTAAACCATGAAATAGAAGCTGCATTAGGTCTTTTTAAGAGATCAAGAAGAGAATCCCTATAAGTAATGGGCAGAGGAGTCGTCGAAATTCTTACCCAAAAGAGTAACGGTCTTAAAGCTATCATATCAGAAATACGGTTAAAACCAAGGTCCAAAAAGATCGGAATCAAGGGAGTACTGCCTGGGCACGCAAGTAGTGCTATAGCAAAACTATTTTCACTCACACACAGTTTAGTGGTTTTACAAAAGCCCCACACCTCAGTGCCGTAAGTAGCAGCATTTTGTGCTTTGGCCAAATAAATCTTTATAGCCGGATAAACGGCTTTCTCGGCGATACTCTTATAAAAGAGCAAAATGGCCCCAGATCCATAATGGAGAAGAGACACACTCTTGTTGATATGTTCTTCCCAGTGTAATTTATTAGAGATCCTCACACCCAGATAGACCATTGAGCTTACATTTTCCAAAGGAACCCCAGGTAAAGTGATAATACACATTGGGGTCTTTGAAATGAGAAGGGAGTCATCCACAAAGAGAATTATAGGGATTTTTTAAGCATTTAAGGAGGGGGCATCATTTTGACAAAGAGATACAGCTTTGTACCACCTCATTCAGATATAAAGTGAATAACGTTGGTGGCAAAACACATCCTTGACAAACCCCCTGCTGGATGGCAATGTGATCAGTTAGTTCTCCCTGATTACCCCACCTCACCTGGGCATATGTGCCCTTGTGTAACCGCTGCAAAAGATGGAGTACTGGGAACCATATTAAACGCAGACCGGAGGTCCACATAAGCAACAGATACATTTTGTTTGCAAGCGTTACATATTTCCAATTTTAGAGCGCCAGCCTAAAAACCTGATCCACAGTACTAGTTCTAGGCCAAAAACCTGCCTGAAGTGGAGACATCACATAATGGGTGTCAACCCAATCTAAAATCCTATCCAAAAACTGTTTAGCAAAACATTTTTGGAGATTATCAATAAGGCTAATGGGTCTATAATTAACAGGAGTGCTCACCACTTCCCTTTTATAGATGTTAACTATTTCAGCCCCTTTCCAAGTACTGGGTATTGGGCCTCTAGCTGCTATTGCATTAGATATCATATATATATAATGGGACCAGATCACTGCCTCAGACTTATATAAATCCCCCGGTATCTTATCTGGGCCGGGGACTTTAGAGGGTTTAAGGGAATTAATTGCAGCAATTGTATCCTCCAGGGTAAAGAGAATGTGGTCATCTTGACTTCGCACATCTGTTCCTAAGTCATCAGATTGTGGGCACACTCCAGCCAATTGCTGGGAAGGAGAATTGTGAGTGGAAAAATTACAGGGCAGAGCATAAGGATTAGAAAAGTGATCAACCCAACTCTCAGGTTGAATATGGGTGCGAATTATGCTCTTACCCCCTCTATGTCCGTCAGACAATAATTTCTAAAAGAACACATTGTTATTATATCTAGCAGCATCTAACAGATTTTGCCAGATTGAATCATTCCAGCTTTTCTTTGCCTGTGCTATGGCTTAAGAATAAGCTAGTCTGGCTGTTCTAATCGCCCCCTGTGAGCAGGATACAATGGCTAGCTTTAGTGCAAGTTTAGCCTTAGAGCAATCCTTGTTAAACCACTCCCTAGTTTTATGTGTGAGGTCACGTTGTTTAGTAGGAATTTTCTTATAAAAGATATTCCATAACTTGTATATCATTGTCTGATGAATAATAAGAATTGGAATGTTGACGACTTCGTGTTCCTCAAAGTTAGCCATTACTTCAACGAGCAATTTATAAATCTTCCTAATCATATATGGATTAGACAACACTTTTGGCCAGCTAACATGAATATGACTGTTATCCAAGAATGGCTCCGGGACAACAGTATAATAAATATTCTGAGACCTTCTGAATTCGACACTATGTAAAGTAAGGAGCAGAGAGTTATGGTCTGTTGTGGTGAAAATCCACCTTCATATCTTCCAGCATTGGCCATAACCTGATATCCAATAGAAAATATTCAATAACACTAGATGACTGGCCTCGTTTAAAAGTGGAGGCAATACTTGGATCGGAATGTATGTGGCCGTTGCAGGCCCTAAGTCCATACTTAAGACACAGTGGTGGTCATTCTGACCCTGGCGGTCTTTGACCGCCAGGGCGGAGGACCGCGGGAGCACCGCCGACAGGCCGGCGGTGCTCCAATGGGGATTCCGACCGCGGCGGTAAAGCCGCGGTCGGACCGGCACCACTGGCGGGGTCCCGCCAGTGTACCGCGGCCCCATTGAATCCTCCGCGGCGGCGCAGCTTGCTGCACCGCTGCGGGGATTCCGACCCCCCCTACCGCCATCCAGATCCCGGCGGTCGGACCGCCGAGATCCGGATGGCGGTAGGGGGGGTCGCGGGGCCCCTGGGGGCCCCTGCAGTGCCCATGCCACTGGCATGGGCATTGCAGGGGCCCCCGTAAGAGGGCCCCTACATGTATTTCACTGTCTGCTGCGCAGACAGTGAAATACGCGACGGGTGCAACTGCACCCGTCGCACAGCTTCCACTCCGCCGGCTCGATTCCGAGCCGGCTTCATCGTGGAAGCCTCTTTCCCGCTGGGCTGGCTGGCGGTCTGAAGGCGACCGCCCGCCAGCCCAGCGGGAAAGTCAGAATTACCGCCGCGGTCTTTCGACCGCGGAACGGTAACCTGACGGCGGGACTTTGGCGGGCGGCCTCCGCCGCCCGCCAAGGTCAGAATGAGGGCCAGTGATGTCAACTTTAGGGCAGCACAGGAGCAAATACAAAATGGCTCATTCGTCAAGTATTGAATTCCCCAATGTTCATCCTCTTCGACCGTTAGGTCATTGCTTGAATATGAGGGTTCAAATGTGCAATTCATGTCCCCTGCAACCACTAAGTTGATGTTGGAAGGCAAGGTGTCTAGGTATTCAAACAACTGAGGGCCTGATTCTAACTTTGGAGGACGGTGTTAAACCGTCCCAAAAGTGGCGGATATACCACCTACCGTATTACGAGTCCATTATATCCTATGGAACTCGTAATACGGTAGGTGGTATATCCGCCACTTTTGGGACGGTTTAACACCGTCCTCCAAAGTTAGAATCAGGCCCTGAGTCTTTGTCTGGGATTCCAATACCAGTGGCACTAATCTTGCATATATATTAATTATAATTACCTTGAAGCCTCTATTAAATACAAGCTGAACACCTAATATATCCAGGGAATCGATTTTTAGTGCACAATGGTTGCACTGCAATTTCTTGTTTAACAATATCAGTAAACCTCCCTTAGCGCGATCAAAATCACCCGTCTGCAGGTTGGGCCAATCCATGGTATGATAAACCATCCAGAAGACAGGGTCCACAGCACAGGTCTCCTGGAATAAAGATATATCCTGCTTGTTTATATAATTAAGCCATTCAGGATCCGACAATTTCCTGTCCAGCACAACCAAATTCCAGGACATAATAGAGAGTTCAGCACTAGTTTCCAAGTCTCTAGGCCTGGGACACTGGGCTTTCCCACAGTTGACAAGCTCCTCAGACACCCCAAGCCTACCTGCAGAACCCAGAATAGGGATTGTTAGGTTGGAGTCAGTAAATAGTCAATCAATATCTGATAGTAGATGGGAGTTGTTTGCTGTCTAAGCCAAAGCGCACTTGTGGCTAGTATCAGACTGCCCACCAATTAGGTCTCCGCAGTTTGTGGATGAACTAGCGGTAGGCAGAGAGGATTTAAGTCTAATACCAACCGCCCTAGACTTCCTGAGATAACAAGTGCCCAGTTCAAAATCAATAAGATTTTCCACTAACAACCTGTCTGCAAAATAAAGGGAGATAAAATCGAAATTAAAACCAAACTGTCAGTGTCTTATCACCTCTAAAACATTTGTTCAAATAACAGAAAGACATTTCCGCTGAACTCTCAAACAAGAGATGACCTTATTTATCAAGGAGTCCTGAGTTTCCACAGACCCTAGAGACATATTGGGTACCTCAACCATGAATAAGGTACCTCCTTTGTTCCCATGGGTTTGGGCCTGTTTCTTGAGTGCGGGTCATCTCGTTCCAACCTGGCATAGGACACCTTAAGGTGGCCTGATATGTTGAATAGGGGAAATTACTGCTCCAGCCAGCACCTGGGAGCCAGCCGCCCCCCCAAGACCCTTGGTGTAATCAGCAAATTTAGGCCCATATTTATAAGCATTTGACACATACTGTAAAGGATTACCTAAATATATTTATTTATTTATTTAAGCTAAACCTACTTATCACATTTAACTAAACACTCAAAACATCAACCCCTCATCCCCCTTATAAGACGGGACACATGGAGGACAACATATACTAACCTAAACACATACTATCTTTTACAAAACAAATATATATTTTTTTGTATTTTATTATATTTCATAATTTCTTTTATTCATTTTTTTTATTAAAACACTAAAACCCCAACATCATACCCCAACATAAGAAAAAAAGATATTAAAATTATCATACCCACAGCCCCCAACCCACTACTACTAACTAAACTAACAGCCTATTCTAACCTAACACTAAGCTCCCTAAACCCACTAATTTAAAGAACCAGGAAAGAGGAGGGAGGGGAGGGAATCATGGCTGAGGGTATATTTTTCACAAGTTCGCCCTCCGCAGGGTCTTCTTGGTGCCACGCACCCGCTTATTAATTTGTGCCACCTCCTGCTGCAGCCTGTTCATTTTCCTCAACATACGTTGCATGTCACGTTGCATTCCGTTGGAAATCGGAAGGGTCAATGACTGCAGCAGGGGTGGTCTGCGTGCTAGTTGAAGATGTTTGTCCGGTTGTCGGTGCCATGCTTGTAGGGGGAGGTGCAGGTGATGCTGTCATAGGTCCGGGAGCAGTGGAGGTCGATGGTCCTGCAGTGGTGCCTGAAATGGTTGGTGCCACCTGGGTAGTAGTGGTGGTGCTGGTGGTGGTGGCTGTGGTGGACACCGAAGGGCCCCCTTGGGCAAATGCCTTCCACAATCCAGAGGCTCTTTCATGGCGATAACGCCGTGCCATGCGGCGGATTCCAGACTCCACATCCAGAATGTAGCGCTAACGCATTGCCCAGCCCTGAAACTCCAGAATCTGGATGGCATTAATATTGGCTGGTGTTAAAAAAAAGATAAAACCAAACATTAGGTACTGAAGTAAATCAGACAACACATCTAATGTAGCAGAAACAGGCCATATCACCATACAGATCACAGATTGTCCCTGAGGAAGTACATGTCAACGCAGCCTACACATGTCCTATCTAACAGCACAGCAATGCTCTAAAAGAAGTAACAACTTAAATGACCTATGCATCATTGTTCAGCCATTTGTCACGTACAAAATGCTGCAAGTCCTCCACATGTGACAGGCCAACTAATGACTATCTTCCGGATGACAATCAAGGTCCACAAGATCTGTGATTTGTAAATAGAATTGCTGGGATGGAATGCAGTTGCTAATCATGAGTGGGTATCCTAGTTTTGGACAAGCGATTTACAGATTTACATGTCTGTGTAGTAAACTTGGATCATCACTCCTAGGTACACATTTCATAACGCTACGTCTGTGCCTGAGGGTGGGGGATGGACAAGCAACAAATACTTTCCAACATCTAGGACACACAGGAAGCTTTGGCCAGCTGTACATGGGTTTGGGCAGTCCACCACAGGTAAGGAGGATACACCCAAACCTTGGACAATCCCATCCACATTTATGTTTGAAAATGCAGACAGTTGTCAACATCATTTAATACCACTAATACATTTCTTACAACAAGCAGATAGATGCAAGCACACATCTGGCCATGAGCTGCATGCACACCTATGATATTGTACTCAAGTGCCACATACACGTAGCACAACATGTGGAGCTACATGCTGCTAGGAAGTCAAACATACAGTCGAACATGTTCATTAGTGAACAGGGATGCTCAAGTCTGTGGGTAAGACTTTGGAATCCCTATTCTGTGAGATTCAGGGTCTGACTTGCTGACTAAATCATAAATATGGCCCTCTGCTAAATTTTCTTAATAGAATTTTTTTCAACAAATGTCACCCCATTCACATGGCCATGCCTAAAGGGCTGCACTACAATCCCAAAATATGACTATACGCTAATGATTGTCCACGATGGAAAAAAGTGATCCTCCATAACATATCCAATCATTTCCCAGCACATCATACCTTGCTACGTGTCCAACACACAGGAGTCAATTGCACAACAGCTGCAAACACAACACAGAACTGAAATATCAACACTTACTGGAGATGTCTGGGTGCGCAAATCGAGCCACCTCTCCGATTGTGTAGGGGGCAGGTCCACCTGTAAAGCATGGAAGGGAGAAATGTCAATGTGCACTGTACAAAACTTCCCAAATTACTGTGTGTAACATTAAATCTGAAAGTCCAGCCTCTCAGGCATGATGATACTTCAACAGACATACCACTACAAATATGTACAGACCCGGTCACTCCAGTGAGTGATACACACATATCTGCACACATGCAGTGGCCCCAACTATCATATGGTGGCAAACATGCTCCATCAATTGTTTGCAGACTCATTTATGGAGTGTACTCCTCTCATCATTTGTAGTAATGAGAGACATGCAAGGCCACTTTCCTGGAGCACTGCAATACCAGTCACCCAGGTATTGTGGCTTGTGCATCAAAGGACAATCATTTACTGTGTGACGCACCTGTGGGTTGATTTAAGGTCATGATTTATCATGCTTTCTATGGTCCCTTACATGTAGGGCCTGTGTTGTGTCTTGGTTACATATGCTAGATTAACAGTGTATCCTGAGCTACATATGCCCATATGCCACTATGACACCATAATGGCAGGGATCCTGTGCATTATTTGGTGACAGTTTGAGGCTAGCCATTGATTGCCCAGTTTTAATATTTGGATAAAACAAGGAGATATATGTTGACAGTGTATATTGTAGTCACCCATGACAGACTGCATGGGCACAGGTGTAGTCCTTGCACCTGAAATGTGTCACTCAATGCCCTGTGTACCCATTATGGGTTTAGGAAATCACAGATGAGCCACATTCATCATCTTACATTTGCCAAGTTGGTTGATCAGCGGATAAACAGCAAACTGACACTGTGATATTATTAACACATGGTTGAGCAAATATTCCAATGTGTCAATCATGATGATGTAGGTTTCAATTTGTATGTACCTTCGGAATGACAGCAGTCACAGGAATGCTGGTCTTCTGATCTTAGCATACACCCATGTCAGTGATAGCCTCCATACTGGGAAGTTAGTTATTAAACATGTGCTACACTATATCAACATGGGTGTGCCAAACTAAACTAGCAAAGTATTAGTGAACTTTATATGTATGATGGAATTGGTCAAGGGTCCCTTGCACAACATCATGCACGTAATACATTGTGATCATGCATTCCCCAACGTCAGGTATCCCATGACGGTCCCATAACTTATTAGAAGTTCATGGCAATAGAGTAACACAAATGGCAAATGCATTAGCTCTGTTCCAGCTATTGTGACTAAGACCATTGTAAAACACACAGGTACAATGAACAGAGGGCCATGGACAGTTGTTACCCCTCCATTTGTATCATTTGCTTCATTTTATGTGCCACAGCTATGGAAAGTAGCACCAAACATTTAGATATGAACCCATGTGCATTACATTTGGCATCCATCCCTAATTTAATTGCGGCACAACCAAGTCAAACTATCAGCCTAAGATGTTACCTGAGGTCGGAAATAACTTGTTACGTATGTGTCCGAATCCATTTCAGACATGTATTAGAAATAATTGGGGGTCACATTAATTCTTGAAAATATCTGGATTAAAAACATGTCTTTCCTGGTACACTCACAGACCATCCCTAAAACATATGTTAGAGCCACATTTGCATCATCTATTGATGTGAAGGCAGCACTAATTTACAGGCTCCTGTTGTGTTTTGTAACTCAGTGCAGCTGTTGCGTCAACAAATGATAGTAATGTGTTGGAATTATTGTATAACTCACGGCCACTGTATGTTTAACTTGCATTCCACATGTCCAAAAACATTGCCTGCAGCATATGAACAAATCTGCTACTGTCACTACAGAGCATTTAAATGTGCACATTACTCTGAATTGTACTCACCAACAGGGCCCCCAATCACAATCCCCAGGTGGTCCAGCAGGTCTTGCTCCCTGGCAACCAGGTCAGCCCCATGGTGTTTTAGCTGGTGGTCGTTGAGCAGTGTGTTGTATATTCTTTGCAGATGGTACAGGACCTTTGCCCACCGGAGCCTCCTTGCCTCTGTGTGATACCCCTGTATCACCCTGCAACCTGCTTCTGTCATCAATGGGAGGAAGTGGCACACCAGCCAAATTAATCCCCCCAGCTCCTCCTCTGCTATTCTACCGAGACGTGGCCTACCCAACATGCTTGAAAAAAAAGAAGGAATGAAGGGGTACAAAGGATAATGAAGGGAAAGGAGGAGAGGGAAATGAAAAGGAAATAACAGTACAACAGCCCAACTATCCCCAAACTAACACTACCCACAACAGACTCCCAACAGTACAAAGACAAAATTAGACACCAGAAATGACAGAAATACACTTACATAGGATACCACAGACACCTAGAAAACACCAAAAGACAATATAAAGAGCGCACAGGAGACATATTCACAATATTCACAGAGAGACAAGTCCAAACACAGCCACACTCAAGAAAAATCACAGACTGCAAAGTAAAAGTGAAAGTACACCCACTGTACCAATTCTGTAAACAGGATATCCTATTACATCACCTCCTGCCTCAAATGCGATGCGTTTTTATTCTTATGCGTCAAAATATTATAACGCTTACAGTCTGTGCGTCATTTCTTTTACGCAGATGCTTAGAAATTACCCCACAGCCATATTTTCAAATATTTTTCATAGCTAACCAATTTCATGGGGTACAGTGTGGGAATTACCGCTCAGGGCCAATGGATGTATCATGGCAGTGAACGTCATTTATCTACGCATATGCAGCATTTTTTGACGCATGTGTGTCTTTTTTTACGTGTATGCGTCAAAATTTCTGTCTTTTACTGGGTTTGGGTCTTTCTCAAATTTTATAGTACATGACAGGTGTAACTATACAGAGATAGGCTGTTTGCACCTACATTGTGCATCCTGGTGTATGGGCACATGTGGCAGATCATACTACTGCAGACCATGACCCTCTAGTTGTTGTACCGGATTTGCACTCTTCACTGATGCAATAGATCCTCAAATGTGTGGAATACAAATTGGTATTACCCAGTGTGAGCAGGTTGTGCGTCAACAGAGGATAGCAGGGCTACGCAACTCAATACAGTATCTCATTGCCTGTCTGTCAATGTCTGTGAATTGGCTCTTACAAATTTAGTTGTCCCACTGTGTGAACATCACAAGACGTGTTTTCATAAATGTGCTTGTATGCATGTGTTGTCAATGTGGCCAACCATCAGATGCTATTCAGTGTGGAAATGAGAAAGGAAATGTGTTTGTCATACACATAGCAGCAAATGCTGTGTGAACTTCCCAGATTTTTGGGACATAATCATCTCCAATGACAAACCATGCACAGGATAGATAGAAGACAGTTGATCATGGCAATATTCCAAGACTAAGCCATCACATGTCCTGGAATGTTGAATACCACCTCCTGGTCACTTGTTTGTATACTACCCGTGAGTCAGGCATTGGAAAATGCTATTTGGAAATGGTGTTTGTGACACCGAGTCCCAAAACCAATCCACAAATGTAATGTCACTCCACAGTTTGAGTCGAATAAATGACCTATGTTTCTCCTGTGGCTGTGGAGGACCAGCAGACCAAGCAGCACATGTTCACATATTTCCAGTGGTTAATTGCACAAAGGTGTCCAGTTCAAGTGTGTGGGCCCATGTGTAGCCTGTATCATTATTGGGGTCCATGTTGTCATAGTTACGTGCAGGTCTAGTCATGAGTCTGTTGAGCAATTGCCTGCATTAACAAAGTATCCTTCACAGCTGAATTGAATGAAAGCCAAAGATGAATTGAGAACACACATGGGGATAGTCCAACTACGGCACTGCAGATTTTTTATGAGACTGACAACAGGGCAACCTTGGTGTGCTGACAAAGTTAATGGATCAGGCATTTTAAACCGGCAGGTTTCCTCACAACATTTGTATACAGGGTGGCCTCTAAAATTCCCACTGCATCCGGGAACCTAAGTGCCTCTGTGCTGATTAATCTCACACCTATTCACCACGCAAGCCCCATCAATATTTTGGGGGCGATGTGAATTAGTGTGTGGACCGTCAGGGTACAAACATGTGTTGACATTTCATAAACATTATCTAACTTTGTTTGTTGAGCTGGAGGCACCATACCCAATCCATGCATACAGCCATGGTACTCTGTCACTATTTGTCAGTCATACATACATGAAACCCAGACAAGGGATGGGCCATGATTAGGCTATTTGAAGACAAGTTCCACCCCATGATACGATAAGTAAACTGATTACGCTATACAATGTATTTGAGTGTTCATTGTAGACCTTCCTGACACAATACCCCAGGAGGAGAGTGAGGGCATGGAAAGCAACTATGAGACAAATGTAGCCACAGGGAACCTTTATGGTAATGCAAAGACAGGAACCAGTCAGGCTAACAGGATGCAGGGTCAATCAGGAACAAAAATGAACAGGGCAAATACACAGTGAGCAGACTGAGACTGGTCAAAGCTGGAACAACACTGTGGAAAATGTAAACTGTTTTTGTCCTGTGTGCTGCAATGTTACATAATACCCCAAGGCCTGTGTTACACAAGTGATTTATACAGCAATGCATAACAGTGATATACATATAATGGCAGTTTCTATGCCGTTCCAGCCAGCTGCAAGGGCAGTGCATGTTCAAATGGCTGGTCTGCATGGAGGTGCTCACAGGTTTGTGCAACTTCAGTCTCTCACAAGTCCTGTAGGTGAGAATCAAGTTCAAAGGGCCAACAGTACCTTTCACATGGGAAACAATGGACAGGTGATTACAGGTCCTGCAGACTACAAGGCAGTGCATTATCTGACCAGAAGTCCATGCAGACAGATGAACAATGACTATGGCATACCATACTAAAGAGGGAAGCACACTGGAGTCAGAATGTGAGTCTGGGTGTGTGTAGATGAGGGGTTATCTTGGTACAAATAGTCCAAATAGCCCATCGAGAAGGGTGGGGAGAAACAGAGAATATGGCAGTGGCAGGACTTACGACCTGAGATGGCATGTGCAGGCGATGTCTTGTGAGCAATTCTAGTCATACCTGGGGGACTCGTGCTATACATTTGATGCTTACATGGATTTCTTCTCACACATACTTCTTGCAAAAATTGCTGATGTCACACTTACTGCTGTCAAGGTCTGTTCATACCTTCCTGTTACCAATGCAATAGCACACCCACTGCCTCATGTATGAGGCATTTTCTTTCCTTAGTGAATGATGGTGTCTTAGTTGTGTGCCATATGCTGCAATGAACCATGTTGCCAACATGTCTGTGTGAAATAGCTGTAGTCCTCTGCTATTGCCCTTCAAATGTGAAATGGACAGGCTATATGTCATTTACAGTGTGTGTGAAGTTGACTGTACATTCATACCCATCAAATGTGATGTGGATTTTTGAGGATCCTAATATGTATTTCTTCAATGCTCCATGAGGATACACTGTGATTATGAATCTTAGGGATAATGTGATGCACAAATGATTACCCAGACCATGATATAGTGATTAGAATATGTTTGTAATGACATATGGTAAGACAGTGGTGATGGTGACTATAGTTAAAAGAATTTTTTGACAATGTGTTGTCTCCGACGCAATCCTGCTGCTGTGTTTGGATGGTCCCCTCATGTTGATGGACAACGTCCTCCTCTTCAAGCATTTGTGGGTCTGGTTCATAGAGGGGAATGTTCCTTTTTACACAAATGTTGTACAGGATGGCACAGGTCAAAATGATCTTGCAGACTATTTCTGGTAAGTATAGGAAGCTGCCTCTGATGATGTTGAGGCACCTGAATCTTGACTTCAGGATGCCAAACGTCCTCCTTATAGGCATGCTCTGATGCTGTGCTTAGGTTTGCAAATGGGGTCATGATCCATGGCTGGATCCCATACCCCTTATCAGCTGAAAGAGAAAATGAGTGAGAAAATGTTGATGTTGCTAGCACTATGATTATCACTTTGCATGGCATTTGTTATCTTTTGTTGTCTGTGACTCATCTGTGTTTGTGTTATTGTTTGGAATCCTAGGCATCTACGATGTACCATCAGCATTGGGTTGTTTCATTATCTGAACTGGTGTTTGGCTGATTGACCGGATGTCAGAGGCATTTTTGTAGAGTTGCAGCACATTGTGTAATCCCTTGCATTATGTCATGTGAAAGAGGTGTCCTTGTGTCTTAACTGGGGGTGACATGATACTTCCATACACAGAATCAGTTCCACAGTGGTGGTAACACAGTTGCATCTATATGGCCTGGACATCCCATCCAATTTAACATATGCAATAGAATTTGTTAAACATCAGTGAGGCCCTTTGACTTGCCTAGGTGACAATGTACAACGCATCTCCATACGTTGTCAGCACTGACGTGTTGACAATTGACAATGCACAAATATCCCATGTGTGACAAGTTCTCTGCAGACCTATTTCTCTGCCCTTGCCGAGTTGACTCATGTTCAAACGTGTACCTATACTACTGAACGTGGTCCAGTTCAGCTGGCTAACTTGGTTGTGAGGTTGACGTTTTGAGTGTCAGAAGGTCCATATGCCTGTACATCTGTTGTGTGTGTGTGTGAAATTGTCTCAATCCGTATGTGTAGGAATATCCAGTTTCAATATTGTCACATCAATATGTGTTCTTAGCACAGTCTACTTGCTTATTGGTAGTGGGCAATGTCAGAGCAGGAGTGATGTGAGCTCTTGGTACAGCCTCAATGATTCCATGTCACCTTCATTGTAGTCACCATCATCATGCTATGTGTTCCATGGTGTTTGACCTGCAGAAAAACACATTGCACACCCCTTACACAGTACTTATTGCTTGGAAAGGTGTTTGATTGAGTGCTATTGATGTAATATTGAAAGATTCATCTTTCAAGTTGTACAGCCAGTTAAGGCCATGTCATTGTCATTGTGTTGTTTTAAATTGTTCCCTTGTGTCTGTGGAGTGGCATCTGTTGTTATTTGGAACTGTCATTTGTCCAAAGGTGTGTATCCCATTGGGTGAGGATATCAAACATGCCTAGCAGTGTCACAACCTCAGAGTCTTCCTGGCCACGTGTCAATGTAGTGGTGTATGTGTTGTGTGTCCTACAGGGTTGCTGTGCAGTGTGTATAAAAGTAGGTTTCTGTACTTACCAACAAGTAGGCCATTTCCATATCTTCCATCCTGGAAGTGTTGATTGATGGTGCAGTGGCGGAAGATGAATGAATCATGTACACTCCCAGGATACTTTGCCACAATGTTGGTGATCAATCCCCGGTGATTGACAATGCCTGCACATTGATGGAGTGTGTGTGCTTCCTGTTGCGGTATAGATGTCCGGTTGCAGCAGGTGGCACAATACGTACATGTGTGCAGTCAATGGCACCAAGCAAGTGTGGGAAGCTGTTGATTTGATAGAAGCTCTGTTTGGTCTCCTGCTGCTTCTGCTGTGTGTTGCGGAAGCTGATGTGGCAGGGTGTGAGGGAGATGATGGCATCCAATACCTTGGGTAGGAAGGAAGAGAATGAGGGCTGTGAGTTCCCGGCAACCAGGGCACCAGTGGTTTGAAAGGAGCCACATGCCAACATGTGGGGGACAGCAAACAGCTTGGTTTCTGGTGGAATGGTGTGGGGTCTCTGCATGCTGGGTGCCAACTGTGGCTCAATGTTGCGCAGCAGCTGCTGAATGGCTTGCCAGTTGAGTCTGTACCCCTGGATGATGTCTTGTTGCCAGAGTCCCAGAAGGGTTGTCCTGGTACGGAATATCCTCTCCTGCCTTCTGTGATGCCTTTGGGGTCCCTGCTGGTGTTGTGGAAGCTGCTGTTGTTGGTCCTGTGCTCTGCGTGCATGCTGGATGAAAAGCACCTCCATGTCTTCCTTTCTGAGCTCTGCTGTTGCTTCTGTGTTTTCCTTAAGTAGTGGTGTGTTTGCCCCATTTTAATGCCTGCCCTGATCCAGGTGTTATATTTTTACGCAAATCGGGCTGTGCGCCATTTTCCGCCTCCAACTCCCGGCCGTGCTGGATTTATGCGCGGTAGCATAAATATGGCGCATGGGTGTTTAAGTCATTTTTTGGACGGGAACGCCTAACTTGCATGTCATTAACACAAGGAGGTTTCCCGCATCCAGAAAATGAGACACACAGCAGAGTTTTGGCGTTTGCGGGCTCGGGCGTCATTGTATAAATACAACGTTTGCGCCAAAAGTGCGTCAAACTTTTTGATGCACATTCGGCGCAGACAGAGTATAAATATGCCCCACAGTCTTACCGTGCTGTCAGACTCGGTGAGGTCCCAACCCTTGATACCAGTGCTGCCCTTACGCTTAGTGGCCACAGGGGAGGACTGTGGTCCTTCAGTATGGTTTACAGATGAATATGTGGGGAGGGGAATGATACCAGGCTGTAAATATTGATTGCCTAATTGAGGCTTGGGTTCAGGTACCGCAAGACAGACAGGAGCCCATCCATGCTTGGCCTAGAACACTTACAACCACACAACAGCCCAGGTTCCCTCGTTAATTTGTTCATCAATGTCAGCACCAGGCTCTTTACTTCGTCCAATTTTAGGTGAACAGAGGACAAATCAAAGTTGCCACGTGACATCAGCGGTCTTTCCATGCCCAAAGATAAATTGGCCACAACATCAACATCAGCGCATGCCCCAGTATATACATGTGTAACAGTATCGCAGGATCCTTCTTTGTTCACTAGGGGCCCATACCGATTAGAACACAGGATATTGGGAATCACCAAAACCTCAGGACTCAGAGGAAGGCGAAAGGCCTCATCCCCCGCAGGGGGGCCACCTGTAGTACACAATGCAGCATCCAACCCACCGCACTGGGGAGCGATCTGCACAGAGGATGGTTCCGACCTTGAAGCTTGGGGAATCGTCTTTTGTTAATCTCCCTAGATGGATTAGGTGGCTGCACCCTTTTCTTCAATATAGCAGGGCTTTTTATGGCAGGGGTGTCCTGTTTTAAAGAGCGTAAGTTAGAGTTACTTCTCAAGATAGCCTCCACTTTTTCAATTAGAGTATCTATAGCTCCTAGGGAATGACTTCCTTGATTAGATGTAAAGCTCGTTTTATTATTAGAATTTTTTTTAGATTTTTTTGGGCCACTAGTATGAGCAGGAACATCTACAGCTCTATGCTTCCTCATCTCTAGATAACAATAGGAAGTAAACAGTGAAAGAGTATGCAAAAGCAAATGAGTCAAACCTTTAAGCAAATCCTGGAGTGAGAACTAAGGGCCAGATGTATGAAGGCATTAGCGCCTCGCAAACAGCGAAAAACAAGTTTGTGAGGCGCTAATGCCCTCACGCGATGCAGAAACACATTTTGCAAGTCGGAACCGACTCGCAAAATGTGTTTCCGACTCGCAAATAGGAAGGGGTGTTCCCTTCCTATTTGCGACTCGCACCGCGATGTAAGTTGATTTGCGACCGCAAAAGCGATCGCAAATCAACTCGCAGTTACCATCCACTTGAAGTGGATGGTAACTCATTCGCAAACGGGAAGGGGTCACCATCGGACCCCTTTCCCTTTGTGAATGCTCACAAAATTATTTTTTCAGAGCAGGCAGTGGTCCTATGGAACACTGCCTACTCTGAAAAAAACCGAAACAAAAGGTTTTGGTATTTTTTTCTATTTGTAGCTCGTTGTAACTGGCTGCAAAGAGAAAAAAAAACTGCTTTATTTAAAAGCAGTCACGGACATGGTGGTCTGCTGTCTCCAGCAGGCCACCATCCCCGTGAGTGCCTAGACTCGCTTTGGGGTCGCAAACTGCGACCCACCTCATAAATATTTATGAGGTGGGTCTTTGCGACCCCATAGCGAGTCGCAGAAGGTGTCTGAGACACCTTTCTGCATACCAATTTGCGAGTTGCAAATTGCGAGTCGGAAGGACTTGCAATTTGCAACTCGCAAATTGGTTTCTTCCTACATCTGGCCCTCACTTCCATAGAAGCAGATAGTAACGCCCAGCCCAGCCTCAATCGGGCGATGATGGACTCGTCTTGGCCTGGTCTTCACCCGGGCGCGTCCCGCGATGTGGGGCCTGAAAGCACTTAAATGCGCAAGGTAATAGCAAGGGAGCCTGGGGGACGTAGTCCTACCCCAGGTTCAGCAGGGCCCAGATTCAAGTTCCACAAAGCGCGTCCCGCGCTGCAGGGCCTGAAAGCGCTTAAATGCACACAGTGACGGCAAGGGAGCCAGGGGGACGTAGTTCCATCCCAGGTTCAGCAAGGCCCAGATTAAAGTTCCACAAAGCGCGTCCACATTTGCTTTCTTCCCTACCTGTGGAACTGGCAACTCCAGTTCTGTAAGAAGGTAAGTGTACAGAACCTACCTTGATGTTAAAATAGAGGGTCTGCACACTATTAGCAGGAAGGACGTAGGCATGAATGAAATAAATTATTTTGCCAGCTAAATGAAGCTAAGCTACTAGAAAAGAATTAGGAGCGCAATGGCAAATGTATTTATGAATGGAAAGGAAATGATCGAAAGTCTGCAGTCTTTTGCACTGACCTAATGTTATCCCTTTTAAAATGTAAGTGTAGGCACACAATTTTTTGGGGATTCTGGACTGAAGCTCTATACAGATAGCACTAATATCTGCAAGAAACAATGACAGCTGACTATGTAAATTCGGTTTAGCAACTCAACATCTAATACATGTTCCCTTTTTACTTAGTCACCCAAGCCTAGCTACAAGAGCTGAACCTCTGTTCCATCACCAATGTAGCAGCAATTCACAATAAAGCTGTGGCAAAAGTGTTCTCTACAGGCTCACATTTAGACTTATACTTTTAAGCAGCTTGTCCTGTTGATATGCCCTTCATAGGTGAAGCATACAATGTTTTAAGGAATGCCACTTGCAATTCATTCAAAAAATCAATCGAAAGTAGGGATCTACAATCAAAAATCAAATGAAATCAAATCATTAACATTTATAAAGCACGCTACTCAGCCGTGTGGGTCTCAAGGCGCTAGGGGAAAAGGGTGGGGCGGGGTTACTGCTGCTCGAAAAGCCAGGTTTTTAGGAGTCTCCGGAATGCAGAGTTGTCCTGGGTGGTCCTGAGGCTGGTGGGGAGGGAGTTCCAGGTCTTGGCTGCCAGGAAGGAGAAGGACCTCCCACCCGCAGTGGAGCGGGTGAGAGCTTTGTGAGCCTGTGAGCTTTGTACCATGAAATAGGAAACACTTCAGATTACTAAATCTTTGAAATCTGATAGTAACTATGCCCACAGGCGCTGTGAATTGGTAATTGCTGTATGTCTTGAAAGGCTTACCAATGTCAATATGTGTTTGAATTTTCTATTGGTTACTGACATTCATTTTATTCAATGAAAAAGACCAAAAGTTCACCATGCTTTTGAAACTTTCTGTGGGCTGTTCCAACTTTGGCCCATATTTACTAAATTGTCACACAATACAGCATAGCACACAAAGTTGCTTTCCTGCATACATAAATCACCATATATACTACAATATGGCACTATCGCGCTCTTTATCTGACGCTGGTGCACAAGCAGTCTGCCGATCACCATGCACACACCTTTGCACCATAGTACAAAGATGCCTGTGTGCTTCTAGCATAGGTTTTGTACTGGAAGGTTCAACTTTGCCTAGACAATGTTTAAAACGTTTTCCTCTTCGGATGTGTGCTGTACAGTGCAGCACACATGCAAAGTGCAAAAAATTAAGAGAAATAAAACAACTCCTCCTTTTTAACACCTGCTGCAAGTGGTGTTATTTTTGATGCAATGCAAAACCATGCCTACTACTGTTAGCAGATAAATAGGAATGATCATGCACCAATCAAGGGATGCCCCCTTGCCACAGAGTGAAGTGAAGCAGGCCTTTGAGCTCCTTTGCAGTACGTTCATGTAACTGCGCACAACACATTTGTGCTGGAAAGTAAATACAAAAATATTTTGCACAGGTTTGTGTCACTTTTGTGACTGAAATTGAGCACAAAATATTTGTATATCTGGGTCACAGTATCATAGTGTGTAGTTGGGCCTATAACTGATCATTCAACATTCAGATTAAAACAGTACCAACTGATCTTGAGAGAAACCTGTCTCAATGAAGCCTTATAAACTCAGCACACAAAAAATGGCCATGAATTTTGGAAAAAGTGGCCTAAGTTATATGTTGGGGGTATGTATACTCCATTTCAACAGAGACAGAGAATACATACCACAAACATAATTGTCCCTGCTTCTGATTTAGATGTGGGCAGACCATTGGTTTGGCTACGGAGGTGACCACTACATCGCTGCCATAGCCAAACCTCTCCGACTGTCTGACAGAGTAGGAGTTCTCAGAAAAATGGCTATATATTCGCCCACCCGATTAGGATGAATGGACATATGGCCAGTTTTTGCTGTCTGTAACTAGCAGGCAAACCCTGGTGGTGAGGGGCAGCAAAATGGTAATAAAGCTCCTCTTGTAACAGGAGATGACTCACATGGAAAGGGAAGCACAACATTTTTTTTTATTTTCAAGAAGAACATCCAGATTCAGGATTTTCTTGTTGAAAATGAAAAATGAAAACTGTTTGATGCAGGACTGCATTAGCATGACGCAGCCCTGCACCAAACAGCGAGATATATTGGCCAGCACCACAGTGATGGCGGTTCCTGCAAATTAATTAGTAATGATCGCCTTCTTGATGGTCATTTATAAATGTGGCAGGAGATCCCTCCACCAAGCAGATAGAGTAATTTACTCTTTCCTACTGGCGGGACGAAGAGATGTCCACCCATCTATAAATCAGCCTCTTAGGGGCATATTTATACTCTGTTTGCGCCAAATGTGCGTCAAAATTTTTGACGCACAATCGGCGCAAACCCTGCCCCATATTTATACTTTGACGTCCGACCCCGCGGGCATCAAAATTCCACCATGTGCGTCATTTTTTGGAAGGGGGAACCAGCCTTGCGTTAATTATATGCAAGGTAGGCATTCCCTTCCAAAAAATGACTTTAAGGCCTGTGCCCCATATTTATACTCTGGAGTCATTTTGACGCACAGGAGGGGGTGGGCCTTAAAAAACGGCGCACAGCCTGATGTGCGCCGTTTTTTAACGCCTGGGTCAGGGCAGGTGTTAAGGGACCTGTGGGCTCGGAAGGAGCCCAGAGGAGCCCTCCCCTGCCCCCAGGGACACCCCCTGCCACCCTTGCCCACCCCAGGAGGACACCCAAGGATGGAGGGACCCATCCCAGGGAAGTAAAGGTAAGTTCGGGTAAGTATTTTTTCCGATTTTTTTTGTGACATAGGGGGGCCTGATTTGGTCCCCCCTATATGCCACTATGCCCAATGACCATGCCCAGGGGACATAAGTCCCAAGGGCATGGCCATTGGCCAAGGGGGCATGACTCCTGTCTTTGCTAAGACAGGAGTCATGTCAATGGAGGTTGGGCGTAAAAAAAAATGGCGCAAATCCGGTTTGAGGCCTGAATTTTGCCTCAGGCCTGACGTGCACCATTTTTTACGCACAACCCCCATTTTTCCATACGCCGGGGCTGCCTGGTGTGAGTCATTTTTTTTTACGCACACCAGTCCGCAGCACCGGCTAACGTCATTCCATTAAAAGGCGCCCGCATGGTGCGTTGGAATGGCGTTAGCCGGCGGTAAAATTTTTGACGCACAACTGCGTTGGCGCAGTTGTGCTTCAAAAAGTATAAATATGGGCCTTAGGGCCAGATGTAGCAAAGGGTTTTACCCATTCTGTGTCTATGGGAAAATGTGTTCGTACATATGGCCCTTAGTCCCTTAATAGCATCTGGAGCCTAAATTGGAAGAGGTTAGAGAAGGTGAATGAGTTAAACTAGCCAGGTCTCCTCATATGCAGTTAGGTGACCGCCTCTTATAATACATCAATTTTAAATGGAAGAGTGGTATCATGGCCTTATAGACAGTGTTAAACCTTTGCCCTATGTATGGAAATGGCTCTTTGGTTCTCCTGATGAAATGCAGAATGCCGAACTCATGCAAAGAGAATGTAAGGAGGAAAAATAAAGATACTTTTACTGTTTTGCCAGCCTTGGGTAGGAGCATTATTTTGGCACAAACCCATATTGACTGACTTTAGTAAATATGGATTTGCGTCAAAATACATGGTGAATGCATGAGAGCCCTATGCTCCACCCATGTAATATTTCCCCAAAGCAAGGCACATCTATGCACTGCATTACATACTTTTTTTTTTGTATTACAATGCCACGCAAAGATAGGAAAATTGGCCTTTGTGTGACTTTGTAAATCCCAAAATTGACTTTTTTTGTCAGGCTGCAGCAAAATAGTGACACGTCCCTGATGCAAAATCTTAGTAGGAAATTCGGGTCTCGTTATGGTTAACTAAGGAAATACTTATCAGTCACTGCCCCAGTGTGACATCTGCAAAGACTACAATATTAAGGGCAAGTCAAAATATATACTGAATTTACAAGCTTTGGTATTTGTATTGTTATAAAACAATAGAGAAACTACAGCGTAAATCGAATCTATGTAATAAACCAATATAAAAGTGAATAACTGAGACAACACACAATGCTTCTATCTGTTCAACACTTTACGGTGGGGCAACCCCATTCAAACTCCAGTACCTTCTCTGAGTTATTTTAGTGGTATAACTAGTATAATTTTTTGCGGTGAGAAGAGAAAACAACCACACTTTATGTTAATGAAACTAGCATCACACAATATCTGGATGCTAATGCCCTCTAAGCGCTAATAACATTTAGTATGTCACTGTTGAAGTGATGGGAGTTATCTGAAAATACAACGGTTATAAGATTACAGAAACATGCAGACATATGTCTAGAACTTGAAAATGCATTTTGCTCTATCTGAACTGAACTCACACTTATTTTTTAAGTAGTATGAGCGCTGTGACACATTTACCAAACGATTAGTTTATCACCAGGATACAGCATTTAGGCCCTCATTACTACCCTGGTGGTCGGTGATAAAGCGGCGGTTATACCGCCAACAGGCTGGCGGTAACAAAAAAAAGGAATCATGACCATGGCGGAAACCACCAACACAGACAGCCACTTTAACACTCCGACCGCCACGGCGGTAGCAACAAACACTGCGGCGGTAACCGCCAATAGACAGGCGTAAGACAATGTACCGCCCACTCTATTATGACACACCAATCTGCCAGCTTTACCAGGGTGGTACACAGAAGGGAAACCACTCACCTCACAATACCAAACGAGGAACCAGGACCAATGTTGGTTTACCTCCTCTTCTACCAGGAACATCAAAGACGGCGGCGATGACCACAGTGAATACTGCACCTAGCACACAGGGTAGGGGGAGGAAAAAGAGAATGACACATACAAACAACACGCAACACCCCCACCCCCAACAACACACACATAAACACATGCAGCAACATTAAATTGACACCCCGTAACCCCCTGGAAGAACACAAGGACCAAATGAAATTATTGTAATGAGTGTAATCATCGAAAATCCAGAAAGGCCAACATAAATGTAAAATATCAGTATATACAAATGTTCACAATAAGTACACAAGTCCGGATACAGTTCCATTACATGTCCGTGGACCAGTGGTCCCAAAAAGCATGGGCGAAGCCCACACATGACACCTGCCTCAAAACGGAGAGAACACTGCTGGAGCATCAGGTTGAAAAAAACACAGGCACCTCAGGGGGAAGGGGAGGGGGGCACCTCAGCCGGATGATGGGACGATGCCATTGCTCCACAAGGGGGCTCGACGCCCACTGCTTGGTCCTGGGGAGTGCAAAGCTGCAGTCTCTCAAGTCTCTCAAGTCTCTCAAGTGGGTGGTTTGCCTATGGCTTTATCCTGGGGAGTGCAAAGCCACAGTCTCTCAAGTGGGTGGTTTTCCCACTGCTTTATCCTTGGGAGTGCAAAGTCATAGTCTCTCAAGTCTCTCAAGTGGGTGGTTTGCCCACTGCTTTATCATGGGGAGTGCAAAGCCACAGTCTATCAAGTGGATGCTGTTCTCCACTGGTTCTGGAGGGGGCATGGTGCCCAGAGTGCTTCATCCTGCCAGGGACTGGGGGAGTGGATGCTGTTCTCCACTTGTTCTGGAGGGGACTTTGTGCCCAGAGTGCTTCATCCTGCCAAGGACTGGGGGAGTGGATGATGTTCTCCACTGGTTCTGGAGGGGGCTTTGTGCCCAGAGTGCTTCATCCTGCCAAGGACTGGGGGAGTGGATGCTGTTCTCCACTGGTTCTGGAGGGGGCTTTGTGCCTAGTGCTGCCCATGGGGTGTGGCAGTTTCCATTCCCTCACCTGGGTGTCTGAGCCACGAGACTTTCTGTGAACAGGTAGCATGATACTCTATGGCGGCAGAGACACACTCCTCCCTGCGGCGACTTAGCCTGCCAACTGCTGGTACTCCCAGTGCTGGTTGTGGTGCCTCATGTAGTATGTGCAGGGTCGAGGACGTCTCCTGCAGCTTCGGACGACTGCCCACTGGGGATAATGCTGATGCCGGCTGTGGTGGCACTGGCTGGGCATGTCGCGGGGCAGGTGGCGGTGTCTGCGGCGGTGTCTGTGGCGGAGATGCTGCCGATGGTACTGGTGTCAGCACCTGTGGAGGGAGACAGCAGGACATCTCCCGCAGCCTCGGATGACTGCCCACTGGGGATGATGCTGGGGACTGTAGCAGAGGCAGCAGACGTGAAGATGGCAGTGCAGGTGACGGTGGCCACCACCATACAGGTTGCTGTTCTGTCTTGCAGTACGGGTGACATCAGTCCCTCACCAGGAGGCTCCATGCCCTGATCTGACTTCCCTTTGGCCTTGTGTCCCTTCCCCACATTGGAAGTCACTGCTGGGACCTGGCACTGTCCTCTTTTGTCTTGAAGGAGGCCTTGCTGGGTGGTTGATGTGGCTTTTCCCTACGGCATGTGGGCTCCTTCTTCACCTTGGCAGGTGGCGGAATAGGGTGATCCTTGGCCTCGCTAGGTGGCACAATGGCAGCCCTGGTGGGTGTCGCCCACAATATTGCTCGACTTGCAGGGACCACAGTGCTCGAGGATTTTGTGGCTGACGTGCTGGGCTGGGATCTGACCATCCTGGCCCTAGAGGAAGGACGGGGGAGGTGTAGGGAAGAGGTCAATGTTAGTCAGGAAAAGTTTATTTGACACACTGGGATGGGAAGATGGAGGGGATTTGGGAGTGGAGGAAGAGGTAGTGGTTGTAGGATGTGTATGTCTGCTGAGTTTGGGTGAGGGTGCATGGGCTGGAGGCTGTTGTGAGGTGGATGGCTGTTGAGTGGATGTGTGCCTGCGGTTGTGTACTTTGGGAGGAGGGCTCACTGACACACTGGGAGAGGACACAGGGGACGTATGCATGGTAGTGGAGGTGGTAATTGCATGTGAGCGGCATGTGGTGATGGGCATGCTGGTGATGGAGGTAGTGGCTGAGGATGTAGTGCATGCAGGTGTGAGTGGAGACGAGACAGGGAGGGAGGTGGAGGACATGGAGGAGGGGGACACGGTGGAGGCTGTGGATGTTGGTGTGTCTGCATGGGGATGGTGCTTTTGTGAGTGCCTGTGGGATGTGTGGTGCTTATGTTTGCCATGTCCACTCTTCTGAGTTGATGAGTGTGCATGCTGGTCTGATGGTGTGCTTGGGATAGGCTGAGGTAGAGGGGATTGGGTCTGGGTAGTGGAAATTGGATCGGGGAGTCTGGACACAGGGACAATGGCTGCCATCAGTGCTGAGGCCAGAGCCTGAAATGCTCTCTGTTGAGCTGCTACACCAGAATGAATGCCCTCCAGGTATGCATTTGTTTGCTGCAAATGCCTCTCAACACCCTGGATGGCATTCAAAATGGTTGACTGCCCAACAGTGAGTGATCTCAGGAGGTTAATAGCCTCCTCACTGAGGGCAGAAGGGCTGACTGGGGCAGGGCCTGAGGTGAAGGTGATGCTCACCCTCCTGGGTGAGCGGGCACGGGAAACATACTGAGGGGCTGCTGGGAGGGCGGTGCTGGTAGGGGGGTTGCGGCTGTACCTGTTGTTGCGGTGGGCATAGAGGTGCACGCCACTGCAAAGGAGCTCCCATCAGAGGAGGTACGTTGTCGCTGGTGTCACCTCCTGTCCCCGTCGTGGAGCTCCCCTTGCCCTCTGTCCCACTGGTGCCTTCAGACTCCATACATTCACCCTCCTGGGCCATGTGGGTTGCAGCTCCATACTGCTCCGGTGCCAATGCTCCTCGGCCAGATGTTGCTAATGCACACAAGGACCAGGGGACAAAACAAAAAGGAGGAGAAGACAGAGGAGACACATGGTCAATGCCAGAAACAACACCACCATTGGCGGACACAAAACACAGGGAGCAGCCCTATGCATTAGGCCATGCACTAACTGTACTTGGGAAAATCACCTGCCCATAGGGGACTGTGCCTAAGCCCATTTGATGAACACCCTGATCCCACAGGAGCCTGACTAGGTGTAGATGGCCCCTACCACTTTTGGGGTTGGAGTGCCACAGAGCCTGCCTAACAATGGACCTACCCTAGCAAGTTTGCCATGGCCTAGGGGAGCCAACAGCCCACTTCCTCCACCCAGACACCTCATGCAGCGCACAGAGTCAGCTGAATGTGACTGTACTCACCCCCTTGTGGCTGCTGTGATGCCCTCAAGCACCCATCCAACTCAAGATATGCCACCACCAGGATCCGGTACATTAGGGGGTTCATGGTGCGATGGGCACCCCTTTCACGTTGGGAGGCCATCCCCAGCTGGGCCTCCCCTGTCTTCTTGGTCCAGCGGCACAGGTCCTCCCATCTTTTGCAGCAGTGGGTGCTCCTTCTATGGTAGACACCCAGGGTCCGCACTTCCTTGGCGATGGCACACCAAATACCCTTCTTCTGGTGGGTGCTGACCTAGAGGAAAAGTGAAGTAAGAATGGATCTTACTCCCCTGTCTGGTTCTTCTTACTCATTGCCCACAACTTCCCACCCTGGCCCAGAAACACATACACTGACCATCCTCACATGCTGGCCTTAGCCCACCCCCGTATCTTCCATCCACCCCACTACATACATTCATGTCCTATCCATCATGTTCACAGTGTACTCACCAGTTTGTCTGGACAACCATAGAGTAGCGTGTACTGGGGGAGGACCCCAGCAAACAGTTTGTCCAACTCCTCCGCAGTGAAGACAGGGGCCCTTTCCCCAGACACTGTAGCCATTGTCGCTTCCAGACTCAGGTCACAGCAGCACTTGCAGTGTAGGTCCTCTCCTGTTGAAGGTCAGGTATAAAGTGAGTGAAGAGATAGAAAATGGTGGTTACATCCACGACGGTGTGTACCGTCACCGCCGACGTACATCGTTATTGGCTCCTGGAACCCATAGGGCCCAGTGATAACCAATGCGGAATTGCGCCGTGGTCTACCGCGACACTGCACAGCACCAGCGCAGTTACCTAATTTCTCCTTGTCCCTCCTTATAGGTCAGGCAGCCACCATTTCAGAGGGGCACATGGCAGGGCAACTAACTGCGTATCCGCACTTTTGGGCAGGAATACGGACAGAAAGCGCCACACACCGATGACACCACAATTGTTCTTAACACCCTTGTGCAAGCTATGTGGTGTCTGAACCTCTGCTCACCCTTCTCCTTCATAGGGCACATCCGCTGGGGCAGCTGATGAGATGGCATCATACTCCAGTATACAGACCCCTGGTGGACCTGTCGACAATGGAAGATAGACACATCATTATCACCTACACACTTGATCGTGCCACAATCCATGAACTGTGTTTCCAGTTGGAGCCAGACCTGATGTCAGCTATCCGCCATCCCACAAGAATACCCCCTCTTGTGCAGGTCCTGTCAGTACTCCATTTCCTGGCCAGTGGGTCCTTTCAAACAACAGTGGCCATGGCATCAGGGATGTCACAGCCAATGTTCTCTAACGTGTTGTCCAGAGTGTTGTCTGCCCTGCTAAAACACATGCACAGCTACATCATTTTTCCTCAAGTGAAGGATTTGCCCACAGTGAAAGGTGACTTCTATGCCCTGGGACATATCCCCAACATCATTGGTGCCATTGATGGTACACATGTGGCATTTGCCCCACCCCGCAGGAATGAACAGGTGTACAGAAACTGCAAAAGCTACCATTCCATGAATGTGCAGATTGTGTGTTTAGCAGACCAGTACATTTCCCATGTGAATGCCAAGTATCCTGGCTCAGTGCATGACACTTACATTTTGAGGAATAGCAGCATCCCTTATGTGATGGGGCAACTCCAGAGGCACCGTGGTTGGTTAATAGGTGAGCCCAAGGTCCCAACACAGTTTGAATAGCGGTCTGGGTATGGGAGAGTCCCTAAGGGTTTGTTTGTGTCTAACAGTTGTCCCTCGATATTTGCGAGCCAGGTGCCTTTTCTGCAGGAGGATGGGCCTGATGTTGGTCTTGTGGCAGCTGTGGAGCCTGTGAACAGTGAGGAAGAAGAGGCAGAAGAAGAAGATATAGACAACCAAAACAACATCATCATGCAATACTTCCAGTGAGACACAGGTAAGAGACTGGCACTGCTCCTCTCAAATAATACTACTGTAGGACATTGCACGATTCTGCCTTTTTAACTCTGTGTATGAACCCTGACAGTTCACTTTGGCTTTCCATTTCACAGATCGGGGTACTAATTTCTGCCTTCTGCTATGTTTACTGCTGCCCAACAACTGTCGTACATTGGTATGTGCAAATGAACATTGATATTGCTATTTGTCAGAAAGGTTGTAATAACACACTTGTGAAAGTACAGACTGACTCCAGATCATTTTGTGATTCAAGGGTGTTTATTTAAGTGCTATTCAGTGGAGAGGTATGTGCAATGGGCTGGGGTGATTGTGGAGGAATGTCCATGGTGGAGTCCAGTCTATTGGTATCACAGGTGCATAGTCCAAGGGGGCATAGGAGGTGGAGTAATGTCATTTCAAGGTGGACAGGGTGACATAGTGGGACAGAGTCTTATTTCCTGGTGGGGGTCTTGGCAATGTTCTCTGTCTTGTGCCTGGATCTCAGGGACCATTTGCAGGGTGGTTCTCCTTCTGCAGTGGGTGGGGTGCTGGTGGCCTGTTGGTCCTGTGGCGGGACCTCCTGTCCACTAGCGCCGGCAGACGTAGAGGGCTGTTCATCATTCAGGGTAGTGTCAGGGGCCTGGGGTTGTGCCACTGCCTCCCTCATGGTGTTGGCCATGTCTGCCAGCACCCCTGCAATGGTGACCAGGGTGGTGTTAATGGTGTTCATGTCCTCCCTGATCCCCAGGTAGTGTTCCTCCTGCAGCCGCTGGATTTCCTGAAATTTGGCCAGTACTGTGCCCATGGTCTCCTGGGAATGATGGTATGCTCCCATGATTTTGGAGAGTGCCTCATAGAGCGTTGGTTCCCTGGGCCTGTCCTCCCCCGTCGCACAGTAGTCCTCCCAGCTTCCCTGTTGTCCTGTGCCTCTGTCCCCTGAACCGTGTGCCCACTGCCACTGACCCCAGGTCCCTGATTTTCTTGGGTTAGTGAGTTTGCCTGAGGTCCCTGTAGTGGTGGACACACTGCTGATTGACGTGTCCTGGGGACAGAGGTATTGGCCCGCTGGGTGGGTGCTGTGGTGGTATTTCCTGAGGGGGGAGGTTGAGTGGTGGTTTGTGACTGTGGCAGGGGAACCGACTGTCCAGAGGTCCCTGATGGTCCGGGCTGGTCATCCTGATCCAGGCATGCAGAGCTGCTGTCGTCACTGTGGGCCTCTTCTTTGGGGGGACTGGATATGGCTGGCACCTCCTGTCCAGTGACATTGGGTAGGGGTCCTGTTGGGGTGTAAATGCATAGTTACTGTATCTGTGTGTGCCATATTGTGCAATCGGGGAGTTACCCTCTAATCCTGTGCTTGCAGTATTGGCTTGGCCCTTGTGTGATTGGTGATTTTGTGGCCTGGGTAAGTATCTCATTTGGACATGCTTTGCTGATGGGTGTCCATTCATTGGTGTTACATGCAGGGCTTGTTATTGGGATGTGTGGGTTGTGATAGTGGGGTATCTGTAGGGTGTGAGGGTAGGGGTAGGAATTTGTGATGGCATGCAGGTAGGGCGTGGGGGATATATTAGTAAAGATTTACATTACCAGAGTCCAGTCCTCCTGCTACTCCAGCGAGGCCCTCAGGATGCATGATTGCCAAGACTTGCTCTTCCCATGTTGTTAGTTGTGGGGGAGGAGGTGGGGGTCCACCGCCAGTCCTCTGTACAGCTACCTGGTGTCTGGATACCACGGAACGCACCTTCCCCCATAGGTCGTTCCACCTCTTCCTGATGTCATCCCATGTTCTGGGGTGCTGTCCTACTGCGTTGACCCTGTCGACAATTCTCCACCATAGCTCCATCTTCCTTGCGATGGATGTCTGCTGCACCTGTGATCCGAATAGCTGTGGCTCTACCCAGATGATTTCCTCCACCATGACCCGGAGCTCCTCCTCAGAAAACCTGAGGTGTCTTTAAGGGTCATAATGTGGTGTGGGTGATGTGTGAGGTGATGTTTGTTGTGCTGTGTGATGTGTTGTGTTGGTGTGTGTTCTTTGAGGTGCGTGGATGTTGTATGAGTGATGGTGTTGTGTGCCTGTGGATGCTGGTGTTGTGTTTGCTATTCTCTCTCTCTGTGCTTCTTCTCAAAAAGTCGTTGTAAGGGGTTGTGGGTAATGTGGGTGTGTGTTTTATAGTGTTGTGGGTGTTGGGTGTTGGGTGTGGTGTGTGTATGTGTATCAGGTGTGTGTATTTCGAATTGTCCAATGTGGTTGTGTTTTGTACATGTGTGTGTATTTTGAGCGCGGCGGTGTGTACCGCCAATGGATTACCGCGGTTGAAAGACCGCCGCGTGGATTCATGGGTCGTGATTGTGTGGGCGTATTCTTGTTGGCGTGACAGTGTGGGTTTTGCTATTGCCAGTTTATCACTGACCTTTGGTGTGGCAGACTTGTGTGGGTGTCTGTATTGTGGCAGATTACGAGATGTGGGTCGTAATACCTGTAGCGGATTTCCACTGCAGCCACGGTATTTTGACGGCCGTCAGCATGCCAGTAAGTGGGATTTACCGCCAGGGTTGTAATGAGGGCCTTCATGTTTTCACTGTTATGTCACTTTCTATCAGTATAAGATAAAAATCACAGAATATTCCACTCAAACTTAGACAGGAACGCACTAGTTTGTTTTTGCTGCTCCAAGGCAATAAGAATAATTTAAGGCTAGTAGGCAGTCTATCCCAGTAAAATGCAGTCCACCACCTCCACTTTTCCTGTAGAAGAATGGCACCCTACGTGGAGATCCCCACAGGCAAGCTGGGACTCACTGTGTTCAATGAAACACTTGTGTGTAAAACAATGATGTTTAGTAGACCGGGATCCATTTTGTTGAACCTGCTCAGCATAGCTTTTTGGTTTAAAAGAAGTTCACAAAGCATTCATTTTGTCTTGGAAAAAAACAACTTAATGGCTTCTGTCTAGGGAGTTTTTTCCTTCATGTGGTAGGCCACCAACAACTTCACTTCCTGAGATCGTCATGTCTCACTTGGTAATTGTGACTAGGGAAATTGCTGACAGTCACGGTTCCCTAAATATGGTAAGATGACTGCCACTTTGTCCTGATAGCTATGTAGCTGATGGGCCATCACAGGTTCCCAACTGTGGAATCACTGCTGGAACCCCAACCCTATCTCCACTCTAACTAGAGTAGAGTGGGGTGAGAGCATTGTCGTTTTTGATTGTGATCCCACTTATCCAAATTTTAAATAGGCCCAAATGCTCTTTAGACCAACAACAGTAAAACAACACTTAGGTGGTCACTATGAACCTGGAGGGAAAGACCACCGCCAGCCGTGCTGACGGTCGACAGAACACCGCCAGCGGTGACGGAATACATCCTGCCCTACAATGATGCTAAAAAGAAAGTCCGACAAAGATCTGACATCCTCCACCCACTTCCAGGACCAATGATGTCGGAAAAGCCTGACACATCCCCCTGTCACTGCCAAGCATACAACCCCTGCCCACCAAATAATGATCCACAAATCAGCGAGGTGGACAGTGGGCGGGGAATAAGCATTGGCGGTAAGTCCCGCCGCGGTCAGCAATGGGACCCGCCAACAACTACAGCACGCATTGGCTATTTTGAAAGACCCACACCTGACACACATCCATTCATTTCACACACTCATGCACACCACTATAAAACACACACATACACACCCCACAATCCTTTGCTACACCCAGTTCACGACCAAGAAAGTGATACCCGAATACCCATACACCAAACTAACCATCACACAAGTCACACCCAAAAAAACACAAACAAAACTCCAACACCGCACACCCACTATCACAAACCACACACCCAAACACACAACAGTACCGTCACCAACTCACCTACAACACACCACCCACAACGCACACCATGACACCCCCTAAGCACCCCCGCTTCACTGAGAGGGAGTTAAGGACCATGGTGGACGAAATACTCAGGGTTTAGCCACAGCTATTCGGGGCACAGGTGCAGCAGATGCCGTTTGGCCAGGAAGATGGAGCTATGACAGGGGATAGTCAACAAGTCAACGCTGTGGGAAGCCATCCACGCATAAGGGATGACATCAGGAAGAGATGGAACGACCTGAGGGGGAAGATGTGTTCCATGGCATCAAAGCACAACATCGCAGTACAGAATACTGATGGTGGTCCCCCGCCTCCTCCCTACGAGTACACCGACTGGGAGGAGAGGATCTTGGCTATCCTGCTCCCAAAGGGCCTCACTGGACTCCCTGGAGGACTGGATCGGGTAAGTCTACTACAATACCCTATCAGTCACCACACCTGTAATGCAGTCTTACCCTACCCCTCTCACTACCACTATAACCCCATCCCCCAACCAGCCCACAACATCTAGACACCCCTACCCAACGTCCCTGCATGCCCACAAACCCCCATACTAATCACTATCCTGCTCCCTGGGCACAGCAACAACCCCTGCAAGTAATGTTAGTAGCACTACAACACCCAGAATGCACCACCACTCCATCACCAAATGCATAAAAATATACACAATGGGACCCAGCATGCTAATATATGGAAAATGTATCCACCAACTACTGGTGACCAGTGCTGCAAGGGAAATGGCAATGACTGTATAGGGAGTAGTAGACAGGATACAAACAAAACAGATGCAATCAACCCCCTGACAAATATCTATACTACCCATACTAGCTCTAGGGACAGTACTACCAATGCATTATCCCATACAGCACTGCCACTACACTAACACACACACCTTTATTCAAATGGAAGTACAGGACACCTGCATCTCTACTCCCTTACACAAAGGCACCATCACCCATGCCACCCAGACGGATACCCTAAGAAGTGCCAGTCCTCCACCTGAAGATGAAGGCCCCACTCAGGAGAGTGCAGGGGGATGTCTGGACACAGAGGAAATCCCTGGCCCATCCAACACCCCTGGACAGTCACGCTCCAGAAGCCCCACCCAGTACACCACTGACATCCTACCACCCAGCCAGCACCATCAGCTCTGGCCCAACTCCCCCACACCAATGTCCACAGGCCACAGACTTTCTGCCCACCTGTACAGGGGCCTGACTCTCCACCCACCAACAGGCAGGACGATGAGGGGCCCAGTGCAAGTGGGACAGCCAGACCTGTGCAGGGGACACAGACACAGGGGGCTAGGGCTAGTGGGAGGGTATCAGTGACCCAGGGAGTGGCACAAGGAGGGATGCTGCTGCCCAGGAGGCCATTGCTGAAGTCCTGGGAGCATACCACCATTCACAGGAAAGGATGGGCCAGGTCCTGGCTACCTTGGAAGAGAATCAGAGGCTGCAGGTAGTACACCACCAGGAGGTCATAGAGCAATGGAAACAGCTCAATGCTACCATGGCCTCCATTGCAGAGGTGCTGCAGCACCGGACCAACATCCTGCCTGAGTCGTCTATCAACCTGCAGGCCCCTTCCACTAGCCAGGACACTACCGTGCCATCTAAATCTACAGCAGCTAGTGGACTTGTGGCACTGCCTGAGGACTCACAGCACACCAGCACCCTGCCCCCTGCAGCTCAGCTTCCCCCTCGCAAATGTGGACTCAGACCCAGACATCCCAGTGAAAAAACCGCCAAAACCAAGCCCACCGCCAGGAAGTAACCCTGCCCTGAACTGTCTCCCTAGTGTGCCACTGAACCACTGTGTTGACATTTCACTGTCATATCTCCATCCACCACTGGCCCCATGGATTCTGCCCATGTGCTACCAACTGCTGTTGAATAGTACCTGAGTATGTTGTTCACCATGTTCCCACTCCTTTCCACTATCCCATCACTTTTATATGTGGTATTTTCAAATAAAAACACTAGCATACACCAAAGTTCAGTCATGATTTATTCTATGCAAGCAAATGTAAATGTGAATGTATGATCCTGTTTCCATCATAATGCCAAATGTTCAACAGAAGGGGCACTAACAGACTGTAGTATATGACGTATTTCACACTGCAAGTTCCATAGCTGTTCCAGGCATATGGTACTTCAGTCATAAAGTTGGCACATCACTGGCAAATGACACCACTGCAGCATCTCTCAGCAAGGGAAATGTTACAATTCAGTACAGTCATCTTCTGACAAAACACTTCAAAATCTCCAATAAAGACGCACAGACACACACAATTCCAATTCAGCAATGGCAACTTAGGGGAGTCTACACAACTGTCTCCTAGGTTCTCAATACTTTAGCCTGCATGTTAACTTGTACTGTTCCTCTCACACAGTGATGTAGATTATCAATTGGTAACTGGTTCCAGTACCCATCACCAGAGTGTAGATGAAGAGAAAGATGCCACCACAAATGTGTTTCCCTTTCCAAAATAAAATGATGTGTAACAAAGAAGCAAAAGAACAGCTCCAGATAATTTTCCTATCAGAGGGATGTTGATACAAAACACTAACAACACAGAAAGGAGGTAAGTCTGAGGTGTCCTCAATAACATAACTCACACTTCAATGCTGGATTTTAGCTCAGATTTGGCCTCCAAAAATCACCTTAGTGACACATACCCAAGAACACACAGCACTGTGTTGGTACATAGAACATCAGTCGGCCTGAATCAACCCAGTAAAGCCATATGCACAATACCATAAGTACCTGATATTCACTGTAAGTATAGCTGTATCAGCTGGGTTCTGGAGTTGGTCTTCCCCCACTTCTTCTCCATCAGTCTTATCCATCCTCTGAGGTGGCATGGGTGGGTGGGCAGCATCATCCTCTTCCAGAAGTGGTATAGCTCACCTCAGGGCCAAGTTTTGCAGCATGCAGCAGGCTATCACTATCTGACACACCTTGTCAGGGACATAGCACAGGGATCCTCCAGAGAGATGCAGGCAACAAAATATTGCCTTCAGGAGTCCTATGGTCCCCTCAATCACCCTCCTTGTGTGACCATGTGCCTCACTATAACGGATTACTGCATCTGTCCTGGCAGTTCTCACAGGTGTCAGTAACCACCGCATGTTTGGGTGCCCAGAATCCCCTGGAAAGGTGGATGAAAAAGGGTTCAGAACACACAGTTGAAACTTCCAGACAGCCTGACTGTCAAGTAAGTAACTAATACAGTTCCATACACACTCACCTATGAGCCAAGCTCTGTCCCACTGTAAGTATTCAATAATGTGTGAAACACTGCTGTTTCTCAGGATATAGGAATCATGGACAGATCTAGGGAACCTTGCATTAACATGGGAAATGTACTGATCAACAAGACACACCAATTTGACATTTATTGAGTGATAACTTTTACGGTTTCGGAAAACCTGTTCATTGGCTCTTGGGCATTTGAGGACTATGTGGGTAGCATCAATAGCACCTATCACATGGGGGGATATTAGCAAAAGCATATAATCCAGACTTTATGGTAGTGAGATCGGCCCTTAGGGGAAACTGGACATAGCTTTGCAGGTGTTGGACAAATACATTCAAAAAGTTGGACAGGATGTGGCTGAACATTGGCTGAGACATACCGTATGTCATGCCCACTGTCACTTGGAATGAGCCTGTAGCCAAAAAATGTAGCACAGGTAACCTGCACAGTTGTAGGTATGGCATGGGGATTCATATTAGCTGGCATCAGATCAGGCTCCATTTGTGCTTGCAGTTCACGTATTACTGCTTGCTTCAGCCAGTAATTGATGATGATGTGATGTTCCTCCATGGTGGCCAGATCTACCAGGGGGCTCTAAACAGATGGGGCCATCCCTCGCCAAAATAGTCTGTACTGGGGTGGAAGAAATACACTTTGAGTTGGAACATTCAATCCAATGACAATGTTCCTCCATTGATCTTGTACTAGCAACACTATTGACCTTCACACAGACACCAGGGACATGGTAATCCTGTCAGGGTAATGTTTATTGAAGTGTGTATGTTTCATTCAGTCACAGTGTAGGCACTATTCCCATCCTTAGGGAATATGAGGAGGGGCATCACTCCTAACTATATTTGAAAGACGGAAGGGTTAATGGGGCCATGGGCTGGGACACAGGGCATACATGGAAGGCGTGGTGGGTGCAATAGCAGCCCCCTGACCTGCAGGTGGTGTTTTCAAGCAAGTGACCTCATTCCACTGGCGTTAGTCATCATGGCGGTAGGCGGTGTTCACCGCCGTGCACCTGATCATTGGAAAGCATTGGTGTCAATGGGGAAGCAGGGCTAATCATGATCACCACCGGGGTTGACGGTGTACACCGCTGTGGTATATACCACCGTTTTGACATGCCATTATCACTTGACTCCTACACCTATACAAGGCAACAACTCCACTCCGTGTGCTGCTGTGTCCTGACTCTGGTCATTGAGATGGCACGAGCTACAGGGGAACGGGGAACGGCCTTCGGCGCGGAGGAGCTGGACAAGCTTGTGTTTGGGGTCCTACCCCTGTATGTAAAGTTGTATGGCCGAACAGGGAACCAGGTGAATATTCTGTACATCTGAAATGTGTGTGATTGTGTTGGATGCTTGTAGGCAGTTCTGTTTGCTGTGTGATTGGTTACCCATGGTGTCTATGTCAGTTATTGTCTTGGCTATTGTCTATCTATATGTCTCCATGGGCTATGTCAGGTAGAACTGGCATGGCATTTGTGTATGGGGCAGCCACACCAACGTCTGTTTCTTTCGTCAGTGTTCCATGCAGGTCAGCGCCCAACAGAAAAAAGGTCTTTTGCAAGCCATTGGCAAGGAGGTGCGGACCCTGGGGGTCTACAACCAGCGGAGCACCCACTGCAAGAAGAAGTGGGAGGGCCTGAGGCACTGGGCCCAGAAGACCGGAGAAGCCCAGCTGGGGACAGCCTCCCAATGAGGGAGGGGTGCTCGTCGGACCCTGACACCCCCTAATGGCCTGTATACTGGCGGTGGCCTATCCGGATTTGGATGGGCACTTGAAGGCAGCACAGCCACCACCAGGGGGTAAGTACCGACACTGTTGTGATGCCACTATGATGTGTGTAGTTACGAGCTAGGGGGTGCATACATCGTGATGGGATGCCCCTAGACAGGTGTGTCCCTGCTGTCCTGCTCCCCTCTATGTCAGTAGGATGGTGTCCTTAGGTAGATGTGGCTGTGAAGGTAGGCCTGTGATGGTCCCCCTGTGTGGGCTATTTGGTCTCAGTTTGCCCCATGGCATTGCTGATTTATTAACTTGGAATTGCCACTCCTTGTTAGCATTTGATGAGTGTAGATGGATTTGGGCTCCAGGGGGTCATGTTCTGTATTGGGGGATCTGGCTTGCCAGACAGGGGCACTTCCCTAACATCATTTAGGTTTGTTGAGGGTTAGATCCTGGGATGGATGGGAGTATATGTGTGCCAAAATGACAATTCCCTAGTTGCTGACAGGCTTCTTTCTTGTATTATTCCTCTCTCTGTGCTCTTGTGTCCTTGTGTGCATTAGCAACATCTGGCAAGGGAGCTGAGGCACCGAAGTGTGGTGATGCTGCAGCCCACAGGACCCAGGAGGCAGTGTCCACTGATGCTGAGGGGACCAGTGGGTTGGAGGGCGAGGGGAGTACCACGGGGGAGGCAACTACCAATGGATGTAGTGACTCCAACACCTACTCCAATGGCAGCTCCCTGGTGGTGGTGAGCCCTAGTGTGCCCAGCCTATCTTTGTCATCTTCCGCACCCCAGTATGATCACTGCCCTCCCAGTAGCTCCCCACTGATGTGCCCATGCCCGCTCACCCAGGAGGGTGGGCGTCTCCTTCGCCCCAGGCACCTCTGGCCCGGCCCCAGTCAGCCCTGCTGCCCTCACTGAGGAGGCCATTGACCTCCTGAGAACCATCTCTGTAGGTCAGCCAACCATCATGTATGCCATCGAGGGGCTGGCATCAGAGATGCAGCAATGCAATGCATACCTGGAGGGCATTCACCGTGGCTTGTCAGGCCTACAAAGATCTTTTCAGGCTGTGGCCTTCTCCTTGATGGCAGCAAGTGTCCCTGTTCTTTCCATCCCCCCTCCCACCACCATTACCCCTTCCAGCACCCCACTTCCTTCACCCATCCCAAGCGCACATCCCGACAGCCATGTACCCAGTTAAACACACAAGAAGCACAAAGAGCACATGTCCCACCACAAGCAGCCACACACCCAACATTCAATTGTAGACACACCATCATCTAGCACCCCCACTGTGTCTCCCTCCACCTCCTCCCTTTCTGCCACCTCAGCACTCACAACTACATGCACTGCACCCTCAGTCACAGTTGCTGCCCCCATTCTTGCAGTCACCACAACAGATGACATCCATTCATGCACCCCAGACACCGCACCTGCACTCACCATGACTACCTTTACTGACACTTGTAGCAGACTCACCAGACCTGCAGACACCCAGACAGCATCCATCCACACTGGCAGCCTGTCTACTCCCACTGTGTCCACTCCCCCTCCTCCCACAACACACAAACTCTCCCACAGATCAACTCCACACACATCCACCATACATAAGCATGCTAAAGAGGTACCTGCATCCACTTCTAGCACACCTACACCTCGTACATGCACTCGCTCACTCTCCACTCCCACACCTGCCACCAAAGCCCCTCCATCTGCACCCAAAAAGCTTTTTGTCTCCCATGTTGACCTCTTTGAACCCACTGGCCCTCCCCATCTTGTCCCTAAACATTCCCTTGGCCTCCCCAAGTCCACTCCTTCCTCTTTCGAGTCCTCCCCAGTCTGCCCTTCCCATTCTCATGCCCCTTCCCCAGGGAAGAAGAAGGTCCATGTTGCCCAAGGTCCCTCTGCCACCCCCGGTCCAAGCCAATTCCACCTCCTTCCAAGGGCAAGCCCAAACCCACTCCTCCTGGTAAGTCTAAGGCCACAACCTCCCCTTCCAAACCAGAGTCCCCCCATAGCCCCCTGCCCTTGCTCCCTGAGGTACCTGGCTGCCCCATTGATGCCCCTGCCCAGTTAAGCCTTTCTGTCATTGTGGGAGTCAAGTGTGGGCTATATTTGCCCTTCCGGACATTACAGTGCCACTGGCTTATGGCCTTGTTTGGACATTGTTCATTTATTTTATTTTGTGTATATAATATATGTGGCCAACAGACTTGTTGGTTCAATTTTGTCCCGTTGTCCAGCGTTTACCTGTGGGTGAGTAGTGTACACAGGTATGTGCATTTGTTCAGATATATGCTAGCATGTGTCTGGTAAGTACATCTTATTTGGGTATGTGTGGCTTGGGGGGTGGGAGGAGGGTGGTGTGCGTTGTAGTGTGGGTGGTGTGGATGGGTGTGTAATTGTCCTCTTTCCTCCCATTTTTGCTAGGCTGCAGAACTTACCAGCAGCACTCATGGTCCTGGAAAATATTGCAAGAAGAAGCACTGGGACGATTTTCAGCTCTCGTTTCAAGTCAGCATCAGTGTGTTCTGTGTGCCTATGGTGAGTGTTTCCCTTTATGTGGGTCGTTTCCACCAAGCATTGCGTGGGGGTGGTTCACACCATGGAACTGATGCAATGTGGTGTTCTGTGGTGTGGTGGAGAAGTGTGGCTCAATGGTTAGAGCGGCAGACCCTGAAGCAGAAATCTGGCTCAAGACCAGGGTTCAAGTCCCGCTTCGGCAGGTCTTGGCTCAATTCCCCTTGACCAGATAATTCTCGCCTCGGTGCCTAATCTAATTCATGTGTCCCACTCTGTAACTCTGGGCAATAGCTTGCTTAATCTCCACAACGGCCCCAACAGCGCTTGGATGCCTGGCTTCACCCTGGGGGTGCTCAGGAGTGGGTGCCTCACAGGGAAAAGCCAGGAGGGGTTCCATAGCGGTATGAGTACAGTGCCTTGAGACCCTAACGGGTGAGTAGTGCGCTATACAAGTGCTAATTTACATTTACATTATATGATGGGTGGGCGCACCTAAGATGGCGATGTGTGGCAGGACCGCTGGCTGTTTCTCATTTGCTTCATTATATGGTGGCCCAGACTGCCAGCCTGTTGGTGGTAGGTCCGCGACTGCTGGCCGTGCAGTCTTTTCAACCAAGTTCATAGTGAGGGCCTTGATCTGATCAACCGGATATATGCAGGAATGGAAAAAAGGAACAAACTTTTTTTTTCTTCAAATTTCAGGTGTGTGATATAGTGGAACTTTATCTTGAAAGTACAAAAGAGCTCTTTTTTGGCCAATGTACACAGATCAATTGGTATTGTAAATATATTCAGTCTGGTTGAAATCAGAACACAGAAGCAAAAAATGTTGTGAAACATATAATTTGGACTCCAGCAGACTGTCCTTATTTTATTGACATTACATATATCACAGAAGTAAAGTAAGAGGCACAGGGGGTCATTCCAACCCTGGCGGTAAAAGCCGCTTACCGCTGTCAGAAGACCGCCAACATACTGCCGCGGTAAACGCCACGGTCATTCTGACCCACAACAGGCAAACCGCCAAAATACAGACATCCACAAAAGTCCGCCACACCAAAGGGCAGCGAGAAACTGGCGATGACCAAACCTCCACTGTCACGCCAACAGAAATACGCCCACACTATCACGACACACGAATCCACGCGGCGGTCTTTCAACCGCGGTATTCCATTGGCGGTACACACCGCCGCACTCAAAATACACACACTCTTACAAAACACATCCACATTGGACAATTCAAAATACACACACCTGATACACATACACACACCACTCCCACACACCCAACACAGTATAAAACACAAACCCACATCACTCACAAACCCCCATTTCTACAGAATCGGGACCACACACTGAGAAAAAGAGAACTGAGCACCCAGACGTGCATTTTACTTTCACCCAGCAATATTTCCACGCACTTCACACAACACTCCAATACACATCACCACACAATCCACCCCACACATCACCCACACCACCCCATGGTACCGCAAAGACACCCCAGGTTCTCAGAGGATGAACTCAGGGTCATGGTGGAGGAAATTGTACGGGTAGAGCCACAGCTCTTCGGGACACAGGTGCAGCACACCACCATTGCCAGGAAGATGGAGCTATGGAGCAGAATAGTCGATAGGGTCAACGCTGTGGGACAGCACCCAAGAAATAGGGACGACATCAGGAAGCAGTGAAACGACCTACGGGGGAAGGTGCGTTCAATGGTATCCAGGCACAACATCGCGGTGCAGCAGACTGGCAGTGGACCACCACCTCCTCCCCCAGAATTTACAACATGGGAGGAGCAAGTCTTGGTGATCCTGCATCCTGAGGGCCTCGCAGGAGTATCTGGAGGAATGGACTCTGGTAAGTCTCATCTTCACTACTTCATCCCCCACACCCCACCAGCATGCCAACTCATACCCCCACCCTCACCCTCACCTTGCAAATGTCTCACCATCACAGACCACCCATCCCAACACCAAGCCCTGCATGCGACCACAAAGCATGGACACCCATCACCAAAGCATGCCCATTGCACATACCCATCCCCCACCAAATCACCGTCACAAAAGCCCCCACACGGGAATGCCAGCACTGGGGTACAAGGGCACCCACCCATTACACGCTATGGCACACACAAATCCAACAACCATACTTTTATACCCCTGCAGGACCCGAACGCCACGTCACCGCGCAGGAGGGTCCACAAATGTCCACTCCACCCCCAGAAGAGGCCCACAGTGAGGACAGCACCTCTGTCGACCTGGATCTAGATGACCAGCCCGGCCCATCGGGGACCTCGGGACAGTCGGTTCCCCTCAGACAGCCACAGCCCATAGCAGACCTTCCCCCCTCTGGGAACACCAGCACAGCACCTACCCAGCGGGCCCATCCCTCAGTCCCTAGGACACGTCAATCAGCGGTGTGTCCACCACTACAGGGCACCCAGGTTAACCCTCCACCCCAACAACAACAGGGACCTGGGGGCAGTGGTAGTGGGCACACGGTCCAGGGGACAGAGGCTGCTGTGCGACAGGGGAGGGGCCAGGCCCAGGGAACCCACTCTCCACGAGGCCCTCTCCAACATCATGGGAGCCTACCACCACTCCCAGGAGACGATGGCGATAGTCCTGGCCAGGTTTCAGGAGATCCAGCTTCTGCAGGAGGAACAGTATTTGGGGTTCAGGGAGGAACTACGAAACATCAATTCCGCCCTGGCCACCATTGTAGGGGCTCTGAATCAGGTAGTCACTACATTGCGGGACACTGTGGCAGGACAAAGGGCCCCTGACACTACCATGGACCAAGAACTGCCTACCACCTCTGCCGGCGTTAGTGGACAGGAGGCCCCGCCACAGGACCAACAGGCCACCAGCACCCCACCCCCTGCAGAAGGAGAACCACCCCGCAAGCGGGCCCTGAGATCCAGGAAGAAGACAGAGTAAGATGCCAAGACCCCCGCCAGGAAAGGATACCTCCCTGATTGTCATCCCACTGTCCCAAATTGACACCCTGTCCATTCTTATACTGCCCATGCTCCACTTTCCACAGGCATTTGGACATTGCACCTGTGATACTTATAGTCTGGACTCTGCCATGGACAATCCTCCACCATCACCCCTCACTGACTTGCATCCACCCACCAATATAGATCACTAAAATAAACAGTTATTTGACCAAACAATCAGGAGTCTGGCTGTGATTTTGTACTAATGTATTAGACATTACCATCCCAAAATGCATTTTTACATTGTGATGCCAACATACCACTGTCACACAGCTGTAGTCCATGGGGAAACAAAGCAGATGTCACGCAGTATGGCCCACATCTCTGAAACTGGAAGGGAAAGTCACAACTCAGTTACCATACACAGGGGGAAAAGGTCAGACAGTAGAGAGGTAGTAGGGGTTAAGTATATGTAATATGACGGGTTGGACTCTTACCTGTGGGTCATTGAAAATACTGCTGTATTACTGTGTTCCTGTTGTCTATGTCGTCCTCTTCGGCTTCCTCTTCTTCACTCTCCACAGGCTCCACAGCTGCTACAACACCACCATCTGGACCATCCTCCTGCAGAAAAGGCACCTGGCGTCGCAAAGCCAGGTTGTGAAGCATACAGCAGGCCACGATGATCTGGCACACCTTCTTTGGTGAGTACAATAGGGATCCACCTGTCATATGGAGGCAGCGGAACCTGGCCTTCAGAAGGCCGAAGGTCCGCTCGATCACCCTCCTAGTTCTCCCATTGTACCGTTCCTCTGCCCTTGTCCGGGGATTCCTCACTGGGGTCAGTAGCCATGACAGGTTGGGGTAACCAGAGTCACCAATTAGCCACACACAGTGCCTCTGGAGTTGACCCATCACATAAGGGATGCTGCTATTCCGCATGATGTAGGCGTCATGCACAGAGCCAGGGAACTTGGCATTAACATGGGAGATGTACTGGTCTGCCAAACACACCATCTGTACATTCATCGAATGATAACTCTTTCTGTTTCTGTACACTTGTTCACTCCTGCTGGGGGGTACTAAAGCCACATGGGTCCCATCAATGGCACCTATGATGTTGGGGATATGTCCAAGGGCATAGAAATCACCTTTCACTGTAGGCAAATCCTCCACCTCAGGGAAAACAATGTAGCTCCGCATGTATATCATAGGCTGGGACATCCCTGATGATATGGCCACTGTTGTTTGAAATGACCCACTTGCAAAGAAATGGAGTACTGACAGCAGCTGCACTAGAGGGGGGATCCCTGTGGGTTGGCGGATGGGTGACATCAGGTCTGGCTCCAGCTGGGCACACAGTTCCTGAATAGTGGCTCGGTCAAGCCTGTATGTCAGTATGACATCTCTTTCCTCCATTGTCGACAGATCTACCAGCGGTCTGTACACGGGAAGATTCCTCCATCTCCTCGCATGTCCCAGCGGACGGTGCCTATGAAGGACAACAGCGAGCACAGAGTCAATCAGCCCACAGGTACGTAACCACAGTTTGCACAAAACACGATTCCCAATGCATTGAATGGTTTGTATGAGTGTTGATGCAAGGCCTAGGTATGTATGACGCAGTTAAAAGTAAGCCATGTGGGCCCTTGAAATGGCGGCTGCCTGACCTTTGAAGTGTGACAATGGGATGTGAGGTCAATGCGCTGGCGTGGCACACCGTGGCGGTAGGCGGTCAAAGACCGCGGCGCAAAACAGCATTGGTTAACATTGAACCCTATGGGTCTCAGGAGCCAATGACGATGTGCGCAAGCGGTCGCGGTACGCACCGCCGCGGTACGCACCACTGCGGGCGTGACCGCCATTTTCTATCCGCTTAATCACTCGATACCTGATCTTTGACAGGAGAGGACCTACACTGCAAGTGCTGCTGTGACCTCGGTCTGGAAGAGACAATGGCTCATGCGACTGGAAAAAGGGCCCCTGCCTTCACTGCTCAGGAATTGGAGAAACTTGTGGATGGGGTCCTCCCCCAGTATGCGCTACTCTACGGTCCTCCAGACCAACAGGTAAGTACACTGGGACCATGCTTTGAGGGCAATGGCTGTGTTGAATCGGGTGGATGAAAGATGGTGGGGAGGGGAGCGAATGAGGCATGCATCAAACGACAGATGACAGGATGTGCCACATGGCAAGGGTAGGGATGGGGGGCCACTCACATTGAGGGTGCAGAAGGTAATGACTCTTTTTCTCCCCCTGTACATTTAACATAAGTCAGCGCCCACCAGAAGATCGCCATTTGGCGTACCATTGCCAAGGACGTCCGGGCCCTGAGGGTCCACCAGAGACGGGGCACCCACTGCCGGAAGAGATGGGAGGACATCCGACGCTGGAGCAAGAAGACGGCGGAGGTTCAGCTGGGGATGGCCTCCCAACGTGGGAGGGGTGCCAGTCGGACTTTGACCCCCCTGATGTCCCGGATCCTGGCGGTGGCCTACCCCGATTTGGATGGGCGCGTAAGGACATCACAGCAGACACAAGGGGGAGAGTACAACCTCATTCTGCTGACTTTGCGCGCAGTGGAGGTGTCTGGGTGGGGGAGGAGGGCTGTGGGTATCCATAGGCCAGGGCGATTTCTGTAGGCTAGGCCCCTCCATAAGGCATGGCCCTGTGCCCCCGCCCCCCACCTCTGTAGGGTGCCAAGTACAGTTATCCATGGCCCTGTGTCATCTATGTGTGCAGTTGTCGTCCATAGGCTTGTAGGCCATGTCCCATGGATTGAGTAGTGGACCCCAAGTGTGCAGCGTAGTGCAGGGGGCTTCTGTGTCTGTCCTCTCCGCCAACGGTGTCGCCAATGCATGCACTCAACATGTCTTTATTCCGCCCCCCTTTTTTGTGGTCTTTCTGTTCATGTGTGCATTAGCATCATCAGGCGGAGGAGAAGTGGCATCGGAGCACGAGGGAGCTGCATCCCACATGGCCCTGGAGGGCCATGCAACGGATACCGAATACACCAGTGGGACGGAGGGCGAGGGGAGCTCCACAGCGGGGACTCGTGCAGACATTAGTGACACGGACTCGTCCTCTGAAGGGAGCTCCCTTGTAGTGGCAGCAACATCCGTGCCCCCCGCAACAACAGGTACAGCCGCCACCCAGCGCACCAGCACCGCCTTCATAGCAGCCCCTCAGCATTTGGCCCGTGCCCGTTCACCCAGGAAGATGGGCATCTCCTTCGCCCCAGGCCCCTGCCCCTGTCACCCATGCTGCCCTCAGTGAGAAGGTCATTGACCTCCTGAGGACGCTCATTGTTGGGCAGTCTACCCTTTTGAATGCCATCCAGGGTGTAGAAAGGGAGGTGCACCAGAGTAATGCATACCTGGAGGGCATTCATTCGGGTCAGGCTGCCCATCAGCGATCGTTCCAGACTCTGGCCTCAGCACTGATGGCAGCCATTGTCCCTGTCTCTAGCCTCCCCCCCAACTTCCTCCACCCAGACCCTATCACCTGTACCTCTGCCTATCCCAGACACTCCATCAGACCAGCCTGCACACACGTCAACACCCAAGGGAAGCTCATCCAGACATAAGCACCACACATCACACAAGCATTCACACAAGCAACATCCACATACAGACATACCAACACCCACTGCCTCCACTGTGTCCCCCTCCTCCTCGTCTCCCTCCTCCCTCCCTGTCACGTCTCCACTCACACTTGCATGCACAACATCTTCAGCCACTACGTCCATTACCAGCACACCCACCAGAACCCCCCGCACACGTGCAGTCACCACCCCCACTACCATTTACACGTCCCCTGTGTCCTCTCCCAGTGTGTCTGTCTCCCCCTCTTCCAAGATACACAAACGCAGGCAGCCACCCACCCAACAGCCATCCACATCACGACAGCCTCCAGCCCAAGCACCTGCACCCAAAGACACCAGACTTAAAACTCCTACAACCACAACCTCTTCCTCCACTCCCATACCCACTACACCTTCCCGTCCCACTGGTCCTAAATTGCTATTCCTGTCCAAACTTGACCTCTTTCCTACAACTCCCCAACCCCGTCCATCTCATAGGACTCCAGTCAGCACCTCAGCCACCACAAAACCGGGCCCTGGGATGACAGTCTGCAATGGACTGTGGAGTCCCCCACCCTCAAGGGCAGCCAGTTCAGTACAGAGCCAAGGCACGGGCAGCCCACCCCCGGAGAAACACCCGAAGATAGTCAGCGGCCGGCGCAAGATGGTGAAAACGCCAGGCACTAAAATCCCCACCATGGCTCCGGCATGAAGTGTGGAGACAGATGGCACACCGCCCAATGTGGGGAAGGGCCACAGGCGAACAGGGAAGGCTGGAAAGGGCAGCACGCCCGAGGAGACCACCATCAGCCCAGCTGGCCAGGAGGGCCCCTCCCGCCCCATCCCAGGTGGGCAGGAGGACACCAACAGGCCTGGTACTGCAGACCAGGAAGGCCCCGCCAGCCACCCGACAGATGGGCAGGAAGGCCCCGCCAGCCACAGGACAGGTGGCAAATGACCTGCACGCCATGGCCGGATCCATTGAACTGGGCCCTTTCACTCAAGCACCGCTGAACTGGGCACGGCCGTCTCAAGCACCGCTGAACTGGGCTCTTTCACTCAAGCACCGCTGAACTGGGCACCGCCGTCTCAAGCACCGCTGAACTGGGCCCTTTCACTCAAGCACCGCTGAACTGGGCACCGCCGTCTCAAGCACCGCTGAACTGGGCACCGCCGTCTCAAGCACCGCTGAACTGGGCCCTTTCACTCATGCACCGCTGAACTGGGCACCGCCGTCTCAAGCACCGCTGAACTGGGCCCTTTCACTGAAGCACCGCTGAACTGGACACCGCAGTCTCAAGCAACGCTGAACTGGGCCCTTTCACTTAAGCACCGCTAAACTGGGCACGCCGTCTCAAGCACCGCTGAACTGGGCACCGCCGTCTCAAGCACCGCTGAACTGGGCACCGCCGTCTCAAGCACCACTGAACTGGGCCCTTTCACTCAAGCACCGCTGAACTGGGCACCGCCGTCTCAAGCACCGCTGAACTGGGCCCTTTCACTCAAGCACCGCTGAACTGGGCACCTCCGTCTCAAGCACCGCTGAACTGGGCCCTTTCACTCAAGCACCGCTGAACTGGGCACCGCCGTCTCAAGCACCGCTGAACTGGGCACCGCCGTCTCAAGCACCGCTGAACTGGGCACCGCCGTCTCAAGCACCGCTGAACTGGGCCCTTTGACTCAAGCACCGCTGAACTGGACACCGCCGTCTCAAGCACCGCTGAACTGGGCCCTTTCACTCAAGCACCGCTGAACTGGGCACCGCCGTCTCAAGCACCGCTGAACTGGGCACCGCCGTCTCAAGCACCGCTGGCCCATTCGCGGCTGGGGCAGGCCCGCATCTGTGTCGGGCAGGGCTGCACAAAGCACTCTGGGCACCAGTCCCCCTCCAGAACCAGTGGAGACTGTCATCCACTTGAGAGACTGTGGCTTTGCACTCCCCAGGATGTTACAGTGGGCAACCCACCCACTGTAGAGACTTGAGAGACTGTGGCTTTGCACTCCCAAGGATATGGCAGTGGGCAGCCCACCCACTGTAGAGACTTGAGAGACTGTGGCTTTGCACTCCCCAGGATTGAACAGTGGCCATGGAGGCCCCTCGTGGATCTGGCGTCGTGCACTCATCTGGCTGAGGTGCCCCCCCTTCCCTTCCCCCTGAGGTGCCTGTAGTTTTCCTACCTGATGCCCCTGCAGTGTTCTCTCCGTTGGAGTCAGGTATCCTGTGTGGGCTTTGCCCATGTGATTTGGGCCCAGTGGTCCACGGACAATGCCTGCTACAATGCTCTGACTTGTACATATATGTTTATAAGTGTTTTTGATGTGTAGAAATATATATATATACAATTCAACCAGTATTACAATATATTCCAATGTTTAGAATCATTTCCTTTTGTCTTTGCTTTCTTCAGGGGGGTTTGGGGGGGAACAGTGATGTATTTCTATGCATTGATGTGTGTGTTGTAGTGGGTGAGGGTGGGGGTGGCGTATGTGTGTGCCAGTAATATTTTCTCCTCCCCCCTCCCCTGTGTCGTAGGTGCAGTACTCACCGTTGTCTTCTGCGCCGGCGTTCGTGCTCCTGGTAGAGCAGGAAGACAATCGCTGGGAGAATGTGGAGTTCGGGTTCCATGCTGTCCTGATTCCTCGTGGGGTGTATGGAGGTGAGCGTTTCCCGTTTGAAATGGCTGTTTCTGCCGTGTTTTTATTGGCGGGGCTACCGCCCCGGAAAAGGTGGCGGATTGGTGTGTTGGGATAGGGTGGGCGGTACATTGTCTCCCGCCTGTCTGTTGGCGGTGTCCGCCGCGCTGTTTGTTTGTCCCGCCGTGGCGGCCGGTGTGTTGATGTGGCGGTCTCTGTTGGCGGTGTCCGCCAGGGTCGGAATTCCATTTTTTTTACTGCCTGCCTGTTGGCGGTTTAGCCGCATCTTTAACACCGACCGCCAGGGTTGGAATGACCACCAAAGAGTTAAAATGGTTTGTCCAGAATCACATGGTATTTATTAATGTGCCCAGTTTGGTGTGTGTTGGACCTGACAGCCTTAGGGTGGTCACCCCTAACTTTATGCCTGCCTCCCTCCACTCTTTAGGTACTGTTTTTGCTAGTTTTTAGACTGTGCACTTTACCACTGCTAACCAGTGCTAAAGTGCATATGCTCTCTCCCTTTAAACATGGTAACATTGGATCTTACCCAACTGGACTATTTAATTGACTTATAAGTCCCTAGTAGAGTGCACCATGTGTGCCCAGGGCCTGTAGATTAAATGTTACTAGTGGGCCTGCAGCATTGATTGTGCCACCCACTTAAGTAGCCCCTTAACCTTGTCTCAGGCATGCAATTGCAATGCCTGGTTGTGCAGTTTCACTGCCAATTCGACTTGGCATTTAAAAGTACTTGCCAACCCTAAAACTCCCCTTTTTCTACATATAAGACACCCCTAAGGTATGCCTTAAGTAACCCATAGGGCAAGGTGCTGTGTAAGCAAAAGGCAGGACATGTACCTATGTAGTTTACATGTTCTTGTAGTGTAAAACTCATACATTCGATTTTACACTGCTGTGAGGCCTGCTCCCTTCTTAGGCTAACAGTGGGGCTGCCCTCATACATTGTTTGAGTGGTAGTAGCTGCTGATCTGAAAGGAGTAGGAAGGTCATATTTAGTATGGCCAGAATGGTGATACCAAATCCTGCTGACTGTTGACGTTGGATTTAATATTACTATTTTAGAAATGCCACTTTTAGAAAGTAAGCATTTCTCTGCACTTAAATGTTTCTGTACCTTACAATCCACGTCTGGCTGGGTTTAGTTGACAGCTCCTTGTGCATTCACTCAGACACACCCCAAACACAGGATACTCAGCCTGACTTGCATACATCTGCATTTTAAATGGGTCTTCCTAGGCTGGGAGGGTGGAGGGCCTGCTCTCACACAAAGGACTGCCACCCCCCCTACTGGGATACTGGCAGACAGGATTGAACTGAAAGGGGACCTGGTGCACTTCTAAGCCACTCTTTGAAGTCTCCCCCACTTCAAAGGCACATTTGGGTATATAAACAGGGCCTCTGCCCCTACCAACTCAGACACTTCCTGGAGAAGAAAACTGGAACCAGAACCTGCATCCTGCCGAGAAGAACTGTCTGGCTGCCCAAAGGACTCACCTGTCTGCTTTCTGTGAAGGACTGCTGCCTTGCTGTTGCCCTGCTGCCTTGCTGCTCTCTGGCTGTGGTGAAGGAGTGCTCTCCGAGGACTAGGATAGAGCTTGCCTCCTGTTCCCTGAAGTCTCAGCACCAAAAAGACTTCACCTCTTCAAAAAGGACTCCTTGTATGGTGAAATACGTCGCACAGCCTACACCGTGGTGAAAATGTCACTGCACGCTGAACCGGAGCAATGCAGCCCAACTTCACAATGAGAAGATCAACGCAGCACCAGCATAGCGAACAGAAATTCGACGCATGGCCCACTGGATTGATGCACAGCTGAGCCGGAACAACGCAGCCCGACTTCCAGAGAGGAATCGACGAAGCGTGCGGTAGAAAATTCAACGCAATGCCCACCGGATCGACGCAGCTCCTGTGACTTCGTCCTGCCAGCGCAGGAAATCCATGCACCATCCCCGGGGCATCTGAAAACCCCGCAACCCATAGAGTATTCACGACCGGGCACCGGAAATCGACGCACAGCCGTCCCTGCATGAAAACTAAAAAACGCATCACTGTGTGTGGCCCAAGAAATCGACGCACACCCCTTTGTTTCCACGCTTCTCCTCCTCTGCAGTTCTTTGCAGAGATGTTTCATGCAAACCAGGTACTTTGTGCTTAAAAGAGACTTTGTTTGCTTTAAAAAGACGTAAGACCCTTTATATCACTTTTCAGTGATATCTCTACATTTACTTATTGCATCTTTGATCGTTTTGACCTGCATTTATCCAGATAAATATTATATATTTTTCTAATCATTGTGTGGTCTATTTTTGTGGTGCTATAAGGTGTTATTGTATGATTCATTGCACAAATATTTTACAAATTCCCTTCTAAATTAAGCCTGACTGCTCAGTGCCAAGCTACGAGAGAGTGGGCACGGGATAATTTGGATTGTGTGTGACCTACCCTGAATAGAGTGAGAGTCCTTACTTGGACCAGGGGTAATCTGACTGCCAACCAAAGAACCCATTTCTAACAGTGTGGTGATGCATAATTTTGGTTGAACCACCATGCATTAAAGGAGTGACATAATAATGTAATTGAAAATACATATATTGTGTGCCTTGGTGTTACTAATGTAGAGCACAAATCATATTACTGGAGGTGCATTCACAGTAGAAAATTAGTTGCTCATTTATATGTGTTTCAATGTTTAATTTTAACATGCTGAATTGTAAAACTCTTGCACATTTACATTCATGTATTTCGATTTTGGCATAATTGTGAAACTGCACATAATCACGTTTCATTTATAATTCCTGTTGTTCTTTATAATTGCAAGATGCAGTTATAATCATGTACTTCAAATGTGTCTTGAATGTTTTATTAAGTGAGCATACCAAGTGGATGAAACATTTAGGGGCATATTTACAAAGAATTGGTGCAGCACAACACAGCACAAAAATTGGCAGTGCCATGCTGAGTCACTTCTGAAATGCAGGGATATACTGAATTTAAACAAATATAACACACTCCTGTGTTTCCCCTAGCATTGGCCATTAGCTGCCAGCACCAATGCAGTCATCCTTACACCATAGTGCAAGGGTGTCTGCATTGAAGGGAATGATTGTTTATGCGCAGGATGGTGCCCCTTCCTGCACATAAACAATCTACGATGGAAGGATTGTCTATGTGCAGAAAGGTGCCCCTTCCTGCACATAAACAATCTACAATGGTGATTTGTTACTTTTATGTGTGCTACAGAATGCAGCAAACATAGAAGTAGAAAATCATCATTATTGAATGATTATTTATGCGGAGGAAGGAACACCTTCCTGCACACCAACAATTATTAATGGCATTTTGCTCTTTCTGTGTGTGCTGCAGAATGGAAAAAGGAGTAGAAATAAACGTATTACTCCTCATGTGCCCTGCTAATGCCACCCCTGAGGTGGTCTTAATTTTTAGTGCTGCTGCAGTTTTATGAATTCTTGTAAACCTGGGGCAGTGTCAAAAGCAATGGGTGTTACGGAGGGACACCCACATCAACACCCATTGCATGCTCCTCTGCCGCAGAAAACTGCATCAGAGGGACTCATATTTACAAGGTGGCGTTAAGCCAGAAAAAATGACTTAGCGCCACCTTGCAAATATGGCGCAGTGTACAGCGCTACAAGGGCACCACAATAAGAGACCCTGCAGTGGGGTAAGGGGCATGTAAATATCCCCCTTAGTCTCTTGTGTTTAACTTCCACTTAGAGTTTTGCTCGTGTTGCAATATTCTTTCTTTGCAGGTGCATTCGTGGGAGTCTGCAACTAATGAAAGGTATATTGTGTATTGGAGAAAGTGGGATCTGGGAGGATATTTTGGCAGAGACATGGAGTGCTAACAAACTGAAAAGAAAAGAAAAGGCTACTGTTTGTGTGCCAGACACCGGGAAACATTCAAGATCATCCTGATAATTGATTCATGAGATGAGAACTTGAGTGGAGTCACCAATTTCAACTGTCCAAGGAAGATATAAAACTACTGGCATGGATGACATGGTTTCCCAAAGGGCCTGTAGGTTTAATCAGTATTCACTTGGTTAGACGAGAGCAGATTCCCTTGAGACTTTGAGGGGTACAGACCTCTCTACTTTTTAATTTGTGAGGCTTTATGCTATATACCACCTCTCACTCAGAACTTCTACTGAAGTTTCTGTTATGCTGACATTTTAGTTTTGCCAATGATTAGGCCAGATGATCAGAATTTGTTTACAGATTATCAGCTTTTGTTTCTCATCTTTTGCATTGCCCCAACTGAAATTCTCATATTCTGTATGCTTATACGACTTAACTTCTTTCAATGCTTTACTTACCCTTTGGTGATTTTGTACTTATATAGTATGCTTTTGAGATTCATTTACATTAGTTTGGCCCTTAATTTGTAAAAACCTTTTGAATTTTATTTTCCGTCTCCTGTATTTAATGTGTGACCAAATAGGTTATACTGCCAATTGAATCTAAAGGTTGAATCTAACTCTTCTTTACCTCTCAAGCATCCTCCAAAGGTCCATCAAAAGAAGGCAAGTCAGAACAAGGTCCCAGAGCATCATGAGATTGTGATGGTTGGGTCTTTCTGTAAAGGGAGCTGGCATCCCTTACTCTAGATTAGCTAGTCCCCTGAGCCCAGTCCCTGGTGCCCATGTACAGAATTGGGAAGATCAGCAGAGTTCAGGAGCTTCAGGAGAAAGTTGTGTCGCTGGACAAGTGACTATTGATAGGGTTGTGAGTTATAGTTATTTATGTTTAACTTGTGGTGCTTTGTGGATTTTGGATGATGTTTTGCGGATTTGATTTGAATGCTGTATGAGTGTGGTGTTTAGTAAAAGAAGCTGAAGTTGTTGTTGAGTCCGACAAGACCAAAGATCCCAGGATAGTATTAAAACATGTAGAAGACACTATGGCCCTCATTACAACCATGGCGGTCGGTGTTAAACCGATGGTAATACCGCCAACAGGCCGGCGGGAAAAAAATGGAATCACGACCGTGACAGAAACCGCCAACATAGACAGCCAATTTAACACTCCGACCGCCGCAGCAGTACAAACAAACAGCATGGCGGTCACCGTCAACAGACATGCGGAAGACAATGTACTGCCCACACCATTATGACACACCAATCTGCCACCTTTTCCGCGGAGGATTCATCGCAAACTAAAACACAGCGGAAACAGGACTTGGAAGGGAAATGCTCACCTCTACACACGTCATGAGGAACCAGGACGCCATGGAGCCGGAACTCCAAATCCTCCCTGCGATTGTCTTCCTGCTCCTCTACCAGGAGCACGACCGACGGTGGTGACGACCACAGTGAGTACTGCACCTATGACACACAGGGGAAGGGGGAGGGAAAAGAGAGTGACACACATACGCAACACACAACACCCCCACCCCCACCCTCACACACAACTCACACACCAATATATGCTGAAACATAACATTTCCCCCCCAATCCTCCCTGGAAGAACTCAATGACAAAAGGAAATGAGTTGAAAGAATGTAATCAAGAAAAATCCATTACTCAAAACTATATATACACTATTATCAAATATGTACACCAAGATTTCAAGTCCATGTACTGCACCATATAGTCCGTGGACCACTGGGCCCAAAAAGCATGGGTGAGGCCCACACAAGATACCCGATGCAAACGGAGAGAACACTGCAGGGGCCTCAGATCAATATAAAACAGGCACCTCAGGGGGAATGGAAGGGGGGCACCTCAGCCGGATGAGTGCACGATGCCAGCTCCACTAGGGGGCTCCATGACCATTGATGTGTCCTGGGGAGTGCAAAGCCACAGTCCCACAAGTCTTTCCAGTCGGTGGTTGTCCACTGCTTCATCCTGGGGAGTGCAAAGCCATAGTCTCACAAGTCTTTTCAGTGGGTAGTTTGCCCACTGCTCTATCCTGGGGAGTGCAAAGCCACAGTCTCACAAGTCTTTACAGTGGGTGGTTTGCCCACTGCTCTATCCTGGGGAGTGCAAAGCCACAGTGTCACAAGTCTTTACAGTGGGCGGTTTTCCCACTGCTTCATCTTGTGGAGTGCAATGCCACTGTCTCAGAAGTCTTTATAGTGGGTGGTTTGCCCACTGCTCTATCCTGGGGAGTGCAAAGCCACAGTCTCACAAGCCTTTACAGTGGGTGGTCTGCGCACTGCTCTATCCTGGGGAGTGCAAAGCCACAGTCTCACAAGTCTTTACAGTGGGTGGTTTGCCCACTGCTTCATCTGGGAGTGCAAAGCCACAGTCTCACAAGTCTTTCCAGTGGGTGGTTTGCCCACTGCTCTATCCTGGGCAGGGCAAAGCCACAGTCTCTCAAGTCTCTAAAGTGGGTGGTTTGCCCACTGTTCCATCCTGGGGAGTGCAAAGCCACAGTGTCACAAGTCTTTCCAGTGGGTGGTTTGCCAACTGCTTCATCCTGGGGAGTGCAAAGCCACAGTCTCTCAAGTGGATAACAGTCTCTACAGGTTCTGGAGGGGGCATTGTGCCCAGAGTGCTTCATCCTGCCAAGGACTGAGGTAGTGGATGCCTTTCTCCACTGGTTCTGCAGGGGGCTTTGTGCCCAGAGTGCTTCATCCTGCCAAGGACAAAGGTAGTGGATGTGATACTCCACTGATTCTGGAGGGGGCTTTGTGCCCAGAGTGCTTTATCCTGCTAAGGACTGAGGTAGTGGATGCCTTTCTCCAATGGTTCCGGAGGGGGCTTTGTGCCCAGAATGCTTCATCCTGCCAAGGACAGAGGTAGTGGATGTGATACTCCACTGGTTCTGGAGGGGGCTTTGTGCCCAGAGTGCTTCATCCTGCCTTTCTCCACTGGTTCTGGAGGGGGCTTTGCCCCGGGTGCTTCATCCTGCCAAGGACAGAGGTAGTGGATGTGATACTCCACTGGTTCTGGAGGGGGCTTTGTGCCCAGAGTGCTTCATCCTGCCAATGACTGAGGTAGCGGATGCCTTTCTCCACTGGTTCTGGAGGGGGCTTTGTGCCCAGAGTGCTTCATCCTGCCAAGGACAGAGGTACTGTATGTGATACTCCACTGGTTCTGGAGGGGGCTTTGTGCCCAGAGTGCTTCATCCTGCCAAGGACTGAGGTAGTGGATGTGACAATCCACTGACGGTGGTGCTACATGCAAGCTGGCCAGGCCCCTGGCACTGACCACCAGCCTCGTACGAATGACCACTGGGGAAGGCAGCCATGTCTGCGGTTGTGCCACTGGTTCAGGAAGTGGCGTGTCTGCTGGCAGTGCTGGCGTCGGGCTTTATAGACCTCGGTGCTGGCGACTGTGTCCTGAGCGGCGTTGCTGGCGGCGGCCTGACTGTGGTTGCTGCTGGTGGCGGTGTCCTGAGCGGCGGTGCTGGTGGCGGCCTCACTGAGCTTGCTGCTGGCGGCGGTGTCCTGAACGGCGGGGCTGGTGGTGGCCTCACTGTGCTTGCTGTTTGCGGCGGTGTCCTGAGCGGCAGAACTGGTGGCGGCCTGACTGAGGTTGCTGCTGGTGCGGTGTCCTGAGCGGCGGGGCTGGTGGCGGTGCCGGTGGCAGTCTTGTCTGCCGTACAAGTTGGCGGCGACTTGCCTTTCTTCCTCAGGCCCTTCCCCACCATGGATGGTGGCGCAGCTATCTTGCCACCCCTAACTGTTGTCTTTGCTGAGCTCTTGGTGGCAGGTGTTTTGGCCTTCTCCCCTTGGGATGTGGGCAACTTCTTCTGCTTGGGAGGTGGGGGAATGTCCTTGGCCTCCACCCTTGGGACACTGGCAGCCCTGCTGCTTGGTGCACTCCAGAAGCTGGTTACTGCTGGCACCACTGTGGCTGGTGATGTGGTGGCTGAGGTGCTTGGTTGGGACCTGGAAAGGTGGGCCATAGGGGACGGAAGGGGTGGGGAGGTGAAAGGAAGAGGTCAAGGTTTGACAGGAAAAGTTTTTTCGACACACTGGGACAGGTAGATGGATTGGGTTTGGGAATGGAGGAAGAGCTAGTGGTTGTAGGTGTTCGTTTGCTGACTTTGGGTGAAGGTGCATGGGCTGGAGGTTGTTGTGAGGTGGATGGCTGTTGGGTGGGTGTGTGGCTACATTTGTATAGTTTGGGAGGAGGGCTCACAGACACACTGGTAGAGGACACAGGGAATGTGTGAATGGTAGTGGGGGTGGTGATTGCACGTGAGCGGTGTGTGGTGATGGGCGTGCTGGTGATGGAGGTAGTGGCTGAGGATGTAGTGCATGCAGGTGTGAGTGGAGACGTGACAGGGAGGGAGGAGGGAGACGTGGAGGTGGGGGACATAGTGGAGGCAGTGGATGTTGGTATGTGTGCATGGGTATGATGCTTGTGTGAGTGCCTGTGGGATGTGTGGTGCTTATGTTTGCCAGAGCTACCCTTATGTATTGAGGTATGTGCATGCTGGTCTGATGGTGTGCTTGGGATAGGCTGAGGTACAGGGGATTGGGTCTGGATGGAGGAAGTTGGAGGGGGGAGGTTGGACACAGGGACAATGGCTGCCATCAGTGCTGAGGCCAGAGTCTGAAAAGCTCACTGTTGGGCTGCCTGGCCAGAATGAATGCCCTCCAGGTATGCATTTGTCTGTTGCAACTGCCTCTCTACACCCTGGATGGCATTCAGAATGGTAGACTGCCCAACAGTGAGGGGTCTGAGGAGGTCAATGGCCTCCTCACTGAGGGCAGCATGGCCGACTGGGGCAGGGGCTGAGGTGCCTGGGGCGAAGGAGATGCCCACCCTCCTGGGTGAGCGGCCACGGGACACATGCTGAGGGGCTGCTGGGAGGGCGGTGCTGGTAGGGGGGGTGGCGGCTGTACCTGTAGATGCAGAGGCACAAAGGGGCCCACCACCGCAAGGGAGCTCCCATCAGAGGAGGAGTCGGTGCTCACCCTCCATCCCACTGGTGAATTCTGAGTCCGTAGTCTCGCCCTCCAGGGGCATGTGGGATGCAGCTCCCTCCTGCTCCGGTGGCACAGCTCCTCTGCATGATGATGCTAATGCACACAAGAACAGGGAGACCACAAAAAGGGTGGGAACAAAAGAAAAAAGACATGATCAGTGCATGCAATACCGCTACCGTTGGCGGACACTACAGACACAGCAGCCCTCTGCACTACGCCATGCACTTAGAGTTCCCTAATAGGTCCCAGGGATATGGGGTACATGGCCTATGCCCAATTGCTGCACACATGGAAGTCACAGGAGCCTGATTGGGTGTAACTGGCTCTTACTGCTGATGGGGTTGGGGTGCCACTTGGCCTGCCTCACAAAGGGTCCTTGCCTACAAGGCTCGCCCTAGCCTAGGGGAACCCACAGCCCACCTCCCCACCCAGACATCTCCAATGCGCGCAGAGTCAGATGGATGTGACGGTACTCACCACCTTCTGGCTGCTGTGATGCCCTCAAGCGCCCATCCAACTCCGGATACGCCACCGCCAGGATCCGGAACATCAGGGGGGATATGGTGCGACGGGCACCCCTCCCACGTTGGGAGGCCATCCCCAGCTGGGCCTTTGCCGTCTTCTTGCTGCAGCGGCAAATGTCCTCCCATCTTTTCCGGCAGTGGGTGCTCCGTCTGTGGTGGACCCCCAGGGCCCGGACGTCCTTGGCGATGGCACGCCAAATATCCTTCTTCTGGTGGGTGCTGACCTAGAGGAATAGTACAGGGGAAAAGGGAAAGCATTATTTGTCCGGCCCATCACAGTCATGGGCACACCTTCCCACCCTTGGCCTGACGCACATACACTCACCGTCGTATCATGCATGCCTCATCCCCCCCATCTCCCATCCACAACACTCCAAACAGGCATTGCCCATACAGCATGCTCACAGTGTACTCACCTGTTTGTCTGGAGGACCGTAGAGTAGCGTGTACTGGGGGAGGACCCCATTCACAAGTTTCTCCAACTCCTCCGAAGTGAAGGCAGGGGCCCTTTCCACAGAAACTTGAGCCATTGTCGCTTCCAGACTGTGGTCACAGCAACACTTGCAGTGTAGGTCCTCTCCTGCTGAAGATCAGGTATCAAGTGAGTGAACAGATAGAAAATGGTGGTCACGTCCGCGGCGGTGCGTACCATCACCGCCGGCATACATCGTCATTGGCTCCTGGGACCCATAGGGTCCAATGTTACCCAATGCAGGATTGAACTGCGTTATTCAATCGCCTACTGCAACAGTGTACAACGCCCGCGCAGTTACCTCATATCCCCTTGTCCCACTTTACAGGTCAGACAGCCGCCATTTCAGGGGGCCACATGGCATTAATTTGAACTGCGTCACACATATCTAGGCCTTGCATACACACCGAGACAGGCACATAGCGGATTGACAAATGTGCGCAAGAAAGTTGTTATTTTCGTACCTCAGTGTTGGCTGACCCTCTGATAGCTGTTCTCATCCATAGAGCATGTCCACTGGGGCAGGTGAGGAGATGGCGGCATCCTCCGGTGTACAGACCACTGGTGGACCTGTCGACAATGGAATAGCAACATGTAATAGTAACCTACAGACTTGATCGTGCCACAATCCAGGAACTGTGTGCCCGGTTGGAGCCAGACCTGATATCAGCAATCCGCCATCCCACAGGAATCCCCCCCTCTAATGCAGGTGCTGTTAGTACTCCATTTCCTGGCAAGTGGGTCTTTTCAAACTACAGTGACCATAGCATCAGGGATGGTCCAGCCTATGTTCTCAAACGTGTTGTCCAGAGTGTTGTCTGCCCTGCGGAAACAATTGTGCAGCTACATTGTTTTCCCTCAGATGGAGGATTTGCCCACAGTGAAAGGTGACTTCTATGTCCTGGGGCATATCCCCAACCTCATAGGAGCCAATGATGGGACATATGTGGCATTGGTACCCCCCCCGCAGGAGTGAACAGGTGTACAGAAACCGGAAGAGCTACCATTCTATGAACGTGCAGATGGTGTATTTGGCAGACCAGTACATCTCCCATGTGAACGCCAAGTTTCCTGGCTCAGTGCATGACGCTTACATTCTGAGGAATAGCAGCATCCCTTATGTGATGGGTCAACTCCAGAGGCACTGTGTGTGGCTATTAGGTGAGGACAAGGACCCTATACAGTGTGAATAGTTGTCTGCATCTGGGGTTGTCCCTAAGGGTTAGTGTGTGTCTAACAGTTGTCCCTCGACATTTTCAGGTGACTTTGGCTACCCCAACCTGTCATGGCTACTGACCCCAATGAGGACTCCCAGGACAAGGGCAGAGGAACGCTACAATGAGGCACATGGGTGGACTAGGAGGGTTATAGAGAGAACCTTCAGCCTCCTGAAGGCCCGGTTCCAGTGCCTCCATATGACAGGTGGTTCCCTATACTACTCACCAAAGAAGGTATGCCAGATCATTGTGGCCTTCTGTATGCTGCACAACTTGGCTTTGCGACAACAGGTGCCTTTTCTGCAGGAGAATGGTCCAGAAGGAGGTCTTGTGGCAGCTGTGGAGCCTGTGGACAGTGAAGAAGAGGTGGCAGAAGAAGAGGACATAGACAGCAGAAACACTGTGATCCAGCAATACTTCCAGTGAGACACAGGTAAAAAGACATCACTGCCTCCTACATCTGATATAATAGTTCTACCTCTCATCTGTCCGTCACTTTCACCCAGTGTATGAACCCTGATTTGTTACTTTGCCTTTCCATTTCACAGATGTAGGTCCCACTGTGTGACCTCTGCTATATTACCTCATGGACTAGAGCTGTGTGACATAGGTATGTTGACAATACTATGGACATTGCTATTTCCCTCAGTTATTGTAAATACACAATAGTGAAAGCACAGACTAACTCTACATTGTTTTGTGATTCAAGGGTGTTTATATAAGTGCAAAATGGTGGAGTGGTTTGTAAAATGGGCAGTGGTGATGGTGGAGGAATGTCCATGGCAGAGTCCAGTGTATTTGTCTCACAGGTGCATTGTCCAAAGGGGCATAGGAAGTGGAGCTAGGGCAGTTTAAGGATGTACAGGGTGACAAAGTGGGACAGTAGGATGACATTCAGGGTGGTCTCATTCCTTGGCAGGGGCCTTGTCATTGTTCTCTGTCTTTGTCCTGGATCTCAGGGACTGTTTGCGGGGTGGTTATCCATCTGCAGGGGGTAGGGTGCTGGTGTCGTGGTCCTGTGGCAGTGCCTCCTGTCCACTAGCGCCGGTGGAGGTGGTAGGCTGTTCATCATCCAGGCTAGTGTCAGGGGCCCCTTGTTGTGCCCCAGTGTCCCTCCTGGTGTTCACAAGGTCCTTCAGCACCCCTACAATGGTGCCCAGGGTGGTGTTAATGGATTTGAGTTCCTCCCTGAACCTCAAATACTGTTCCTCCTGCAGCCGCTGGGTCTCCTGACACTTGGCCAGTACTGTTGCCATCGTCTCCTGGGAATGATGGTTTGCTCCCATAATGTTGCATGGGTCTCGTGGAGAGTGGGTTCCCTAGGCCTGTCCTCCCCCTGTCACACAGCAGACCTCCCAGTTCCCCTGCTTTCCTGGGCCTCTGTCCCCTGAACCGTGTGCCCCTGCCACTGCCCCCAGGTCCCTGCTGTTCTTGGGGTGGTGGGTTTGCCTGGGTTCCCTGTAGTGTTGGACACACGGCTGCTTGACGTGTCCATGGGACAGAGGTATGGGCCTGCTGGGTGGGTGCTGTGCTGGTGTTTCCTGAGGGGGGAGGCTCTGTGGTAGCCTGTGCCAGTGTCAGGGGAACAGACTGTCCCGAGGTCCCAGTTGGGCCGGGCTGGTCATCTAGATCCAGTTGGACAGAGCTGCTGTCATCACTCTGGGCCTCTTCTGTGGGGGAAGTGGACATGTCTGGAACCTCCTGTCCGGTGACGTTGGGTAGGGGTCCTGCAGGGTTGTAAAGGCATGATTATTGCATCTGTGTGTGCCATGGTGTGCAATGTGTGGGTGACCCTGTACCCCAGTGCTTAGATTCTTGGGTAGGAGCTTGTGTGATAATTGTTTAGGGGTCTGTGTGGGTATGTGTATTGGACATGCATTGGTGATGGGTGTCCATACTTTGTTGTTGCACGCAGGGTTTGGTGTTGGGATGTGTGGTTTGTGATAGTGGGACATATGTGAGGAGTTGGAGTGATGGGGATGATGGCGAGGGTGGGGGTATGTGATAGCATGCAGGTAGGGTGGGGGATGTAGTAGTTAAACTTTGACTTACCAGAGTCCATTCCTCCAGCTACTCCTGCGAGGCCCTCAGGATGCAGTATAGTCAAGACCTGCTCCTCCCATGTTGTTAGTTGTGTGGGAGGAGGTGGGGGTCTGCCGCCAGTCCTCTGAACCGCAATGTGGTGTCTTGAGACCCTGGAACGCACCTTCCCCCATAGGTCGTTCCACCTCTTCCTGATGTCATCCCGTGTTCTTGGGTGCTGTCCCCACTGTGTTGACCCTGTCCACAATTCTGCACCATAGCTCCATCTTCCTAGCTATGGAGATGTGCTGCACCTGTGATCCGAATAGCTGTGGCTCTACCTGGATGATTTCCTCCACCATGACCCTGAGCTCCTCCTCAGAAAACCTGGTGTGTCTTTGCGGTGCCATGGGGTGGTGTGGGTGATGTGTGAGGTGGTTTGTGTTGTGATGTGTGGGGTGATGTTTAGGGGTGTCAGGTGTTTTGTGCGTGGAAGTTGTATGAGTGATGGTGTTGTGTGCCTCTGTATGCTGGTGTAGTCTTTGCTTTGCTGTCTCTCTGATTCTCAAAAATGTTTGGTAGTAAGGGTTTGTGAGTAATGTGGGTGTGTGTTTTATATTGGATTGGGTGTGTGGGAGTGATGTGTGTATGTGTATCAGGTGTGTGTATTTCGATTTGTCAATGTGGTTGTGTTTTGTAAGTGTGTGTGTATTTTGAGCGCAGCGGTGTGTACTGCCAATGGAATACCGCGGTTGAAAGACCGCTGCGTGGATTTATGCGTTGTGATGGTGTGGGCATATTCCTGTTGGCGTGATGGTGGAGGTTTTATTATCGCCAGTTTATCACTGACCTTTGGTGTGGCGGACTTGTGTGGGTGTCTAGATTTTGGCAGATTCCGAGCAGTGGGTCGTAATAGCTGTGGCGGAATTCCATGGCTGGGGTGGTGTGTTGGGGGTCTTCTGCATGGCGGTAAGCGGGATTTACTGCCAATGTTGTAATGAGGGCCTATATTGTAACTGTCTCTTAAGATTGGTGGTGCTTGTTGTGAGATATTGTTGGCAGCACAATTGAGACAGCTACAATTATCTTTGCGTGAATGTGAGTTGTCGTGGTATAGTGGATCCTAATGAGCAAGGTGAATTTGTACTAATCTGAATAATAACCTGCAGGTCTAGGTTTCTTTTTAAGTGCTTGACTCTTCAAAGTGACTGAATATTGTGATTTAAAGAATCATACAGAAGTTGTTTGTATTCTATTTTGTTATGTGTCTTTGATGCTGAGAAGAGTGTGTGTAGATTGGAAACGAGTAAGATTGATGTCACAGTTTGCCACACTGGTATTGGTTGGTTTCTGTTGTGCTACCCTGGTATTGGTTATTTATATCACAGGGGGTATCATTATTTCCAGGTCCAGAACATAATTCTATCGGTGATTATTGATATTTAAAAGGAAAAATGAATCATTTTATGGTAACACAAAATCTGTTTTTGAAACAATGTGACTGGACCTTTTAGAGAGGGAGAAGAGGCACCACCTGAAGATACCCCAGGTCATTATGTGGCACTAAATGTAGAGCTTCACATGTTTTAGGCTTGGGAAATGGCACAGAATCACAGAAAAAGAAGATGCATTGATGCTTTCATGCTATGGCACATTTAATCTGAGAATTATTGAAAACTTGAAGAGAGTTTCATATGAAATGAAACCACCCCCTAGGCCTGCCCAGTATGACGTGCTAAATGCTTGGGAATATGCTGCCTATGCCAGACAGAAAAAGATGTTTGAATGAAGAGCTCAAAAAGCAGTGCACACTTGCTGATGCTAGATGGGTTGCTGAACAAAAGAAGTGGAGAACAGACATGACAGAGGGAGTTACATTACATCCAGCTTCAACAAAGTGAAAGATTTGAGAGAGAAATGGGAACGAAAAAGGGCAAGAAAGCAAAGGATGGAAAGATAATGGAGACAGATGATATGTGTGAGAACAGTGAGTGATTCTGGTTATAGCCTTTTAGATGGATTCTTGTCAGAACATCAACTTCACATAATGAGACCCAAGTGGAGGCAGGAGATAGCATTAATTGTGGTGTGAATCTTGGATTAGCTACTGCCCCCAACAAACCTGAATCTTTGTTCAGTGGTGGTTACTCCAATGAATGTGCATAATGAACCAATTGGAGAAGGTTCCGGAATATGTGTTCCTGCTAAATCTGTTATCCCAAACATGGCAGATGCTCTTACTGTCTCTGTTACTATTGGTCCTGTGGTCCCCATATATAAGCCTGATTTCCCAAGAAAGGCAACTCATAATTTGGCTGTCCCTGGCATAACAGGCACTATAGGTAATGGTACTGTAAGTCCCAATATGAGAGAATTATTTCCTATAGTTCTGACAAACACTAGCTCTCCTTCTATTGTGAGTGCTGATTTGACTTTGAATCTGCAGGGTGTAGTTCCTTAGATACACTTCAGAGAATGCCAACTTCTGGTGCACCCGAATGGGAGGTGCCTTTAAATAAATTCCACTAGCGGTACTCATGGAGATGCTGCGTGCAGGTGGAAAATGTTTTTTATGCTGAAAATACTGTGCAGAGGGATTATATTGACATGACATATGGCTGAGGCTCGATGGAACGTCTTTTAAAATGACTTATTTTATGTTTTAAGCTGATGAATGCATTATTAGGAACTAGTCTGTATTTTACATATTGCTTTCACATATAAATTTCATGATTTTATGGCAGATTGCTAAATAACGATGATTTGACTAACTAACTGACTGAGATGGAAATATGTTTAATGTCCCAATTGTATCAGGGAGTCTCAGTTCTAAGGAAATAGGTGGGTGTGTGAAAGCTCTTAATACTCTTCCGAGCAATAGTGGGATTTCTGAGCTAAGTCAGGTAATGATTCAATCACCAGTGAGAAAGAACTTAGTGGATGTGACTAAACTAAAGTTAGAATTGGAGAAGATGATTAGCGGGAATCTTGAAATGGCTTGATTAGACTCTAAGTGAGCTTATATTTATGTGTAAGGATGTTACCAGATGTGTTGGACAAGTTTATGACAAACTATCTGAGCTGGCTCAAAAATATGGGATTGATTTGAACAAGATCAAAGCCTTTACCGAAGAATTATAATGTATGCTTTAATGAAGAAGACATAGCCTGTATGAGAACATCAGAAATAAAAATGCAAATTAAAGACCTAATGAAAAACATTTGGAAATGAATGAGCTACATTAATGGGAAAGTCAATCGACAAGAAAGAAAGAACCATACAAACACCAAGTGGCTATGCAAATGGTTCACACTTCCTATGTGTACATAAAGTAAGCAGTCCAATGTTCTTAGATCGCAGATAGTCCTGTTAAGGGTGCCAAACTGATATTACACCCAACCACTTCGGGTGTGATCTTGTCAACTGAAGGTCAGTCAACAAATATTAGTACATTGCTTAATATACCAAAGCACACCACACTTATCCTGGTAGTCCATTCATAAAGATGCTGAGTCATAGACAGTTCAACTTCAACGTGATGGAAATTTTATTCATCCAAGGTTCAGCAGATTCCCCAGAAAACAGCTAATCCAATTATACAACAGCCAACACGTGTTTCGTCAAAATGACTTTCTCAAGGCAAGGTATGTGTATCTTCAAAAAATATCCAGTATGCTGCAGAACCAAGTATTCAGTTCATCCCGCAGCTGATGCATACAGTGATTGTCCAAAAGTGTTATATGTCACAGTTCAAGAGATGGAAGCGACCATGATAAGTAGTACTTGAGAGTTTGCCTCCTGCGTTATGCACAGATAGAAAGTATGAACCGAAGAGACAAACAGGAGAACCATCTCCTCCTGTGAAAGAAGAGGCTAGCACATCAAAATTCCCATTGAGAGATGTGCCAAGTGGCAGTTATGTTCATGTGCCTTGGAGTAAAAGTGATCTTGCATCATTCACTAACGACCTTCTGAGGCTGAGGGAAAAGCCAGTAGAGTGGTACATACAGGTTGAGCAATTTGTGAACATTTCACAAGTATTGTGCATTGATTTGAATTCTTGGTTTGACATTGTGGTTCTGAGTGACTTGTGGGCAAAATTCAGGATAGCCATTAAAAGTCCTGAGAAAAAGCTTTGAGGGACCCAGTGACAAAAGCCTCTTTGCCTTTGGTGATAAAAAATTTCCAGGAGACAATGACATTCTTGAAGTCAGAGGTGTCGCCCAAAGATATCGATTGGGTCAAACTTGACAGAACAACTCAAGAACCTAAAAAGTCGATACATGCTTATTATGGCGGACTGTTGCAGGCATTCAGGCAGTATATTAGAATGGAGACACTTGAGCCAAAAAATATAGGACATTTTGTGTTGAGGTTTGTGACAGAATTGAGACCTGAAATGTACATGATGATTCAGCATCATTTGATTTGTTGGCAGAATAGACCAGTTGATGAGATTTTGAGATATGCAAAGAACTGCAGTGATTAAATAGAGATGAAACAGAAGAAATGGAAGAAGTTAATAGTAGCTAAGCAAAAGGTTGCTCAGATAAGTGGTCAGACCCAGCCTTTTGTAAGAAATGTTGGCACCATGCAAGGAGTGTATCAGCAGGGAATGACTGTGATGCAGGGTAGAGGTCGAGGTGTCCCTATTGATTCTTCCCGCACATAAACAATCACACCCCTCAACGCAGACATCCTTGCATGATGGTGCAAGGATGCCTACGTTGGCTCTGCAGCTACATTTAGTGCCAGTGCGGGGGCCAACAGAGGGGTGCACCTTATTCACTTAAATACAGCGCCTCCCTGCGTTTCTAAAGTTACACAGTGAGGCGCTGCCAATTTTGGTGCAGCACTGCGCTGCACGACTTTTCCATAAATTTGCCCCTAGTGCTGTGAAAAGAGAGTGTAAGCAGGAGTCTGTTGGCTCAAAGGGCAAAAAAGAAAGAAAGTGAATCTACACAAGCAGCATGTGTCTCAAACAGTTCAATTGAGAGGGCTCTGAGAGCTCTGATCTTAGTGGAAGTAAAAATGAAGGATTGGCACTGACGAGATCAAAAAGAACTAGAGTGCCCTATAGGAGGTATTCTTCACCTGAACGAACATACTTTGCTGCAGATGATGGAGAGAAAAAACTTTGGGAGTTTTGGGATAAGTCTGAAGATCCAATTGAGCCTCCATGAATCTGAACCTAAATTGAATTCCACATTGCACTTCCTTTGAGCTATTTGAATGTAGAAATTTCTCATAATTTGCACTGAACTGGACTGTGTTTTTAAAAAAAGAGACTTTGTGTAATAAACGAAGTAAGAAGAGTAACAAGCCTGAGGCACAGCAGAAGGACTGCAATGGTATCATTTAGAAGAATACGGAGTACGGCTAAGGAATACTCACACAGACTTTGGAAACAATTTCTTGCTATATCACTTGGACTTTGTTTTGCCACTTTTTACAGGTGGAACTCTGCTGCTTCTGCATCCCCCTAATGACTTGATTTTAGAAAAGTTATGAAAACTAAAAAAACATATAGACGCAAATATGTACAATATGCAGTGTTAATTGTTTTTCTTTTAGTATACATTTTTTTATTGGTAAGTTTTTTTCCTCCTACCCCTTTTGTAGTAAATGAGTTTCATTCTAGTGTTCCCCCACAAACACTGACCCTGTATAGAAGTTGCTTGCACACATTAGATGATAAGGCTTTGCACGTAGATGATTCTAGAGAAAAATATTCTTTAAATGTATATTTTACATTGGTTTATGAGTATATTGACACTATGGATACAACAGATTGTTACAATAGTACATAATTACCTGCTTCAGTTTCAGAAGGCACAAATAGAGTTTCTGGTAGTCTTTTATTGAGTATATTTAATGGACCAGTAGTTTTCAATATTATTTCTCTAATCATAATTTAGTTCTTCCAGAAGTTCTTTGTTTAAACATTTGAATAACAATCCTTATTTTCAAGGTGCAGAAATAGCAGATAAATATTATGTACCTGTCACAACACTGGAAGCTGCATATGAACAGAATGTGAAATGTGAAATGTGAAATGACAGAAGTATAGAAGGAATTCTTGAATTTAGTGGCAGACGGAAGGAGGGATCTAGAGTCTAAGTATGAATCAGATAAGAACCTTAAAGGACAGCACCGGTGGAATAGAGAAGAATTGACCATCCAGTAAAGGGAAACCAACCAGCATTTGCTTTGGATTGCCAGCATAAGTGAAAGTTGTGCATACAAAATGACCAAAGTTATTTGGGTCCTTCATTTGAGAGAAATAGTGAATGTGACCACACCCTTGAAGTTAGAGGAAATGGAGAGTTACTTTTAGAAGGAAAGGATCCTGTGATTCCTGGAGTATAATTTATTTGTGGAGAAAATGGTTATTTCAAATTGCTCAAGGGATGGTATGGTACATGTTATTTAGTTGTAGTATTTCCGAAGATTTATCATGTGGAACATTTTAATGATTCTGTTTGGCAAACAAAACCTAGAGTTAAGAGAGGAGCAAGTTCTGGAATAGCGGTGGGAGATATTTTTGGTGCATTTGTTTCATCTGTAGGTGTGACCCTGAATGATTTGAAAATTAGAGAACTGTCTACGATGGAGGATAAATTGGCAACGAGTACAGAGAGTTCCTTATTGGTTGTAAATAATGAGATGCTAACGATAAGATCTATGATTTTGCAGAATAAACTTGTGTTAGACCTTCTTCGAGCAAAAGAAGGTGGGGGCAGCCAGATCTTAAAGTTCAGCAATGCTATAGTTACATCCCAGGCAAAAGTGAGGAGTAATAGAAATACATTTGGAATATTTGAAGAGGGATTTGGAAGAGTTGGAAGCAACAGGTGGAGATGGGTTTGCTGCTTTAAGCAGATGGTTTGGGAAATTAGGAAGTAGAATTTTGGCCTTTCTTTTGAAACCATTGTTTAATCTTGCTATTTGTGCAATAGTTATAGTTGTGGGCTTTAGAATCTATCAGATGATGAATGCTAAACATGCAATGAAAAGGAAGAGAGCGGATGTGGAGCTGAAAGAGAATCAATGTAAATATTATGATGACATGAAGCGTCTGGAGGAGTCTAGATGGAAAATGATGAAGACTTCAGGGCTTTAGCTGGTCTCATTGAAGGATTTTATTATAATTGTGATGACTTAGTTTGTCATCAGATGGGGGATTGGTGAAGCATGATTTTGGTTGTACCATCCTGTGTTGCAGGAGTGACATAATATTGTGATCGACAGTACATACAGTGTGTGCTTTAATGTTACTAATGTAAAGTAGAGCATCAAATTATTTTACTGGATGTGCACTCGCAGTAGGAAATTAGTAGTTCATGTATATGTGTGTCCTAATGTTTGATTTTAACATGCTGAACTGTAGTGCGGATGTACATTTATATTCATGTACTGTGGTTTTGGTATAATGGTAAAACTGCACATAATCACGTTTTCATTTATAATTTCTGTTTTCTTTTATAATTGAAAGATGCTCTTATAATCATGTATTTTGAATGTGCATTGAATGTTTTATTAACTTAGCATATCCAAAGGCCTGAAACATTTGGTCTCTTGTGTTTAACTTCAACACGGAGATTTGCTCCTGTTACAATATTCTTTTTTTGCGCATGCATTTGTGCGATTCTCCAGTTAATGAAAGGCATATTGTGTATTAGAGATAGTGGGGTCCATGAGGGTACTTTGGCAAGGATAAAGAGCTCTAACGAACTGAGAAGAAAAGACTCCTGTTGTGTACCAGACACTGGGAAACATTCAAGGTCTTCCTGATGTTCGATTTGTTGGTTGAGAACTTGGGGGGAGTCGCCAATTTTAATGATGCAAAGAAGATGGAGAACTACTGGTGTGGATGACATGGTTGTCTTGAAGGTTCTGTAGATTTAATTGGTATTCACCTAGTTAGACGAGAGCAGATTCCTTTGAGATTAGGAGGGGTACAGACCTTGCTACTGTCTATTCCTTTGTGTGGTTTTATGCTATACATCTCTCTAGTAGACCTTCTACTGAGTGTTCTGTCATGCCTACAATTTACTCTATTTTCTGAGACTTAATAAGGATTTCCCTTTAGTTTACGTTAGAATATTTAGATTCATTTATTTTCTCCAATGATTACTCCAGAAGACCAGAATCCATACATAGATCATCAGATTATGTTCCTCATCTTTTGTATTGCCTCAACTGACATTCTGTTATGCCTTATACTTATACGATTTAACTTAATTTGATGCTTTGCTTCACCTTTGTTGATTTTGTATTTATATAGTATGTTTTTGAAATTCATTTTCATTAGTTTGGACCTTAATTTGTAGTCAACTTTTGAACTTTATTCTTCGTCTCCTGTATTTAATGTATTACCAAATATGTTACACTGTCAATTGAATATAAAGGTTGATTCTAACTCTAACTCTCCTTTACCTCTCAAACATCCTAAAAAGGTCCATTGAAAGAAGAGATGTCAGAACTAGGACCCAAAGGGTCATCAGGTGTTAGAACTCAGAGTAAAAAGTGAAATCCTATGGTTTTAGCTGCAACCTGAAGTGTATTCATTTGCTACCCCTGTAGCTTCCATGTGTTTGCAAGGTCTGCAAAGACCTCAAAGAAAATCAGAGTCAATCCACAACTCTCTTACCATACAGAAATGTGGGGATCAGGAGTTGTTTTTGCATTGACCCACCAATCATGGAAATGTTTGGCCTGTGGTGCATAGTGCCCAGCATGTGCATAGGCAAAAGCCTGTCTTCATCAAGGGGTGGACTGGAAACCAGAATCAATCAACCTAGTTCTAGGCATGTGCATAGGCAAAGGCCTGTATTCATAAAGGGGTGGACTGGAAACCAGAATCAATCATCCGTTTCAAAAGGTCTCCAACAGGGCTCACACTACAGGAAACCTTAATTAGAAAAAGTTCAACAAGACATTGTTAGGTAATGGCAGCCTATCCTTCTCTAAATGAGCCCCATGGGAAAATGCCAGTGTGACACATTCGACAGCCCCTTCCATTTCTCTGCTGGGAATTACAAGAAATGTGGTATACAGCCACAGTACAACAGACCCCTGTGTCCTTTTTTTGTAGTAGTGAGATAAACAACCCACAGCAGCAGAAATAAACACAAGCAAAGGTGGGTGATCCGAATTACAAAAATATAAAACACAGAAACAATAGCATCAGTTTCCAAATAAAAAAATACCCTTGCAGTCAACATGGCAAATCCTGGTGACACAAAATGCTTGTGTGCCTCTACAGAGGAGCCAGAATTCTATCACTGAGAGGTAAAAATATTATATGGAGTTGTCCAGGGAATATTATCTTTTCAGTACCGAATGCTCCCTACATTACCACTACGGTCTGCAAGCGATGTATCTTGTGCCTTCAGGCCAAAGCAGCTGTAAAAAGAATCACCACTGTTTTCTTTATTTAAAGTGTATTTAAAGTGTAAAGCGAGGATTCCGAGTGCTCATAGAGTGTTTAATGGGGAAATGTTGCGCCTCTTTCTCTAACACCTATGTGTCGAAACACTAAAATCGAAGCAAGGCCTTTTGATTGCCATCGAAGCAAACATTAATCCACAGAGGATCGGTCAAAGATAGAAGGGGACCATTTCAGCTCACTGTGCGGCTCACTCAATATATCTGGCCAATATTTCTATGCGCCCTGTTATTACGTATGCAACAAAAATAATTTTACTTTTAACACAAATACTACAAATGAAGCATCAGTTACAAGCATGATGTGAGCAAATAGGGTGCGCAACAGAGCATAATATCAATGCACTCAGCCAGCCTTTAGCTAAAGCTGAAGGTATGCGCTCTCTCCTTCAGGGGGAAGAATGCTCCACGAACTGGGACGCCTTTTGGGCGAAAGAGACAAAAGTTAAAACATTAACTTAGCAAAACTACCAAAGGTTGAATAAACATCAGAGTCTCGACTATTGGTGAGGGGTTGAATTTAGTTCTTGAAAAAGCTTGGTCACCTACCCCATTTAATGCCCTTCCACTTTTATCTCTCCAGTGACTTCCCAATTTTTTCCTCTAGAAAAACAAATCACTTGACATCCCCGAATATGGATTGCCTACCATCGTCTAGAGACTATAAAATGCCGATTTCATGACACTTCTTTAGAGGTAAACGTACCAGAGTCAAACGAAACGAGGCATAGATATATGAGAACTGTTGATCTTTGGGTTGGGTTGGGTTTCTCATAAGTATTAAGGTCGTGATGACAAAAATACATGGTTGAAAATCTAATCAACTTTCGTGATAGATAATACTTAAAAGAGTACAGACGCGAAATGACAGAGAGACCCAGGACAACCTGTTCATCCTGGAGCTTGCAGATCCCACATTTACCAGTAAAAGTTGCACTTACAAAGCTTACTGGATGGGGTTCCTAGCCTGATAATTGTGATGTACAGTTTTGTAACAGAAAGTTCTCTGATTATCAATTTTACCTTGAACATTCTTAGAGTTATTGCTGATTTCTGCTGGTAGGAGTTAAGGCATTTATTTCAAGTGCAACACCTCTTCGGCTTGAATAATGAGCACCATATTACTCTAATTAGTCAGAAAAAATGGAGAAGGTGTTGCTTCAGACTTATTTTCAGAATGAAAGCTTACAAATATGGACATCAATGAATATGTTTTGGAATTGTTTCTTACAGGACTAGAGGTGACAGACGACTGACGTGCTGTTTTATCAAATACAAGAAGATGAGATGTGCTTGCCGCACATGTATTTATTGTTTATCAACCATCTGCATGTATCTTGATAAAATAATATCAAACTGCACTTCAATTGTGAGCCTCAATGTGCTGATGGATTAAGGGCCAGATTTAGCGTTATAAACGTGACAGATTAGTTTGATTTGACATTTATATAGTGCAGATAAATAATTCAATCTGCCCCGTTACAAGTGCATAGAAAATAATGGATATAATGTACTTGTAGTAAGGCGGACGGCATAACCGTCAGATGTGTGATGGAGTAACTTGCCTTTATCAATCAGGCTCTTAACTCCAAATGTGCATGTCAAAATGGTTGATTAATTTCAAGGTAGGTCCTCCTTGGTGGTACTAAATTAACAACTCCTCGAGGGTTGATAGTATCTGTCAAATCCATCGATCTCAGCAATCAAGGACATGATGAGGAGGTCGTTTAAATCGTAGCATAATTTACGTTTGGGAGAGAACACTGCACGCACTTCATAGTTCACACCAGCCAGGAATGTAGATTATTTTTTATTTGTGGTTAGTTAGAGCAAGCACTTTAGATTATGTAGGGGAGGTGCATGTATTTTATTTGTTTTGGTAACATTTTAAGTTATACATATTTTCTTTCTGGGTGCTTCCTTCTGCGCAACATTCAGTTACCAGCCAAAAAGACCCACATAATGTTCATTGCCCAAAGAAGAATAAAAATAAGTCATATAATGTAGAAAATTCCAAAATCTCGCCTGTTTCAGTCTATCATTTTTAGGGGTTTTATTTGATGATACATGCACATGGAACCCACTGACATGCATTATGACAGTCCAGTTTGTGAGGCGAATGGATGCACTCAGGCATTAAGCCCCTTAATCAGGCATTAAGCCCCTTAAGGAGATGGTTAAACTATGTAAGACAAAGGGGAGGATTTAGGAGCCCCTAGCTCCTCCTTGCCCCACATTTGTGTCTTTTATTTATACTAATGTGGCCCAACGAGGCCTAACTCTTCGTGCCTTATTTTACAAAGTGGCGCAATGCATGCATTGTGCCTTTTTGTTAACCTTTGCACGTCATTATTCCTGCACCAAAACGTTCCCCCGTTAGGTGGGTCAAAAAAATGGTGTAAAGAAATTCAAGAGATTTATTTGTGTCATTTTTTTCATCACTTTTAACACATGCTCAGATCAGGTGTTAAAATAGGCTCTGATTTGGTTCAATATACCTCTGGGTGCTTTGCAGGATTAGCATCAGAATTTTTTATGCTAATCCTACAAAGCGCCGAACTAGCGTAAAAAAACCTGTTCCCTAATTACCGCCACGGTGTGCCGTGTATTGAACATGGCGCACACATGGTGGCATTAGAGGGGCGCTAAAGGGCACAAGAAAAGTGGCGCTGTACTAGGATTTCATAAATCTGCCTCAAATTCCTTATCACTTGTCCCCTATGGTGCAGGGGTATGGCAAATTCAGGATTACCCTAATATCCAAAGTATACACACTGGTTCTTTGAGATAACTTTTGGCAGTCCCACTGCACACCTCTTCATATATATGTCATGCTGAATTAGGACTAGATTATGTCTCAGATTACATTAGATTGTAATCACTTCTACTTTGGTTATCTATTTGGGCAAAGCCGGATACTGTTTTTCATCATATATCATTTTTTGATTGTGTGCTAAATAGTGCTAAAGTGCTCTCTCATCTAAACACCGTAGAAGTGGCTTACACCAAACTCACATATTTGCGTGTCCAGGGCCTGTAAATGAAATGCTACTAGAGGGCCTTCAGCACTGATTGTGCCACTCACTTAGGTAATCCTTTAAACATGTCTCAGGTCTGACATTGCAGCCTGTGTGTACAGTTGTAACTGTCTTTCTTTTTAATACATATATATCACCACTAGTTTAGACCAGACACAACTCAGAGAGCAGGGTACAGTCTATTTAAAAAGTTGGACATGTACTTTTGAATTTTACACATCCTGGTAGTGAAAAACTTCCTAATTACTATGAGGTCTACCCCTACTATTGGAAAACACTGGGTTACCTTATTACATTGAATTATTAATAGCTTTCAGTGGAGAGCAGGTAGACGGTTGATGTTTGGATAAAAGTCCTCTTTAACCCCTTCGCTTCCAGGCCTTTTCCCCCTCAGGTGCCAGGCCTTTTATGGCTATTGGGGCAGTTTGCGCTTAGGCCCTCATAACTTTTTGTCCACATAAGCTACCAACGCTAAATTTGCATCCCTTATTTCAAACATCCTATGGATTCTAGAGATACCAAGACTTTGTGGGTTCCTCTGGAGGAGACAAAGAAATAAACCAAAACACAGCAAAAAGTTTGTTTAAAAAAAATGGGTAAAAGGGCTGCAAAAGAAGGCTTGTGTTTTTTTTTCCTGAAAAAAGGCATCAACAAAGGGTTTATGTAGTTGAAATCATCATCTTACCAGCTTTCTGGAACAGGCAGACATGAATCGGAAAAACACATTTATCAACATAATTTTGGCATTTTTCTGGGACATACCCCATTTTTACTATATTTTGTGCTTTTAGCCTCCTTCAGTTAGTGACAGGAATGGGTGTGAAACCAATGCTGGATCCCGTGAAACTAAACATTTCTTAAAAGTAGACGAAATTATACATTCAAAAAGGGGTCATTTGTGTAGCTCCCACAAGGTTTTCCTACAAAAAATAACAGCTGAAATAAATAAATATTGAAATTGAGAAAAAAACTGCCATTTTTCTCCACGTTTTACTCTGTAACTTTTTCTTGCGATGTCAGATTTTGGAAAGCAATATAGCGTTATGTCTGCTGGACTCTTCTGGTTGCGGGGATATGTAGGGCTTGTAGGTTCATCAGGAACCCTAGGTACTCAGAGCCAATAAATGAGCTTCACATTGCAGTGGGTTTTCATTGTATGCCGGGTATACAGCAATTCATTTGCTTAAATATAAAGAGTGAAAAATAGGTGTGAAGCAAACTTTTGTATTTCCAAAATGGGCACAAGATACAGTGTTGAGAAGCAGTGGTTATTTGCGCATCTCTGAATTCCGGGATCCCCATATTTGCATGTGAATTACAGTGCATTTCTCAAATGGATGTCTTTTTTACACAGTGTCTTACCTTTACAAGGACAAATGTAGAGCAAGACAAGGGGCAATAACACTTATTCTTCTACCCTTCTACCCCAATTCTCCCGATAAAAATGGTACCACACCAACAGGAAACCCAAAATGGACACATCAAATTTTTACATTGAAATCTGATGTGTTTTTTGCAAAGTGCTTAGCTGTGGATTTGGGCCTCTAGCTCAGCTAGCTCCTAGGGAAATTTTAGAAAATTATTCATTTAGGGGAATCCAGGATGGGGTGACTTGTGGGGCTCTCATCAGTTTCTGTTACCCAGAATCCTCTGCAAACCTTAAAATGTGGCCCAAAAAACACTTTTTCCTCCTATTTCGGTGACAGAAAGTTCTGGAATTTGAGAGGAGTCACAAATTTCCTTCCACTGAGCGTTCCTCCAAGTCTCCAGATAAAAATGGTATCTCACTTGTGTGGAGAAGCCTAGTGCCCTGACAGAAAATGCCCCAAAACTCAACATGGACACATCACATTTTCCCAAAGAAAAGAGAGCTATTTTTTCAGAAAGTGTCTAGCTGTGGATTTTGGCCTTTAGCTTATCTGGCACCTAGGGAAACCTACCAAACCTGTGCATTTTTTACAACTACACACCTAGGGGAATCCAGGATGGGATAACTTGTGGGGCTCCCACTAGGTTCTGTTACCCAGACCCTTTGCAAACCTCAAAATTTGGCCAAAAAAACACTTTTTCTTCACATTTCGGTAACAAAAAGTGCTGGAATATGAGAGGAGCCACAAATGTCCTTCCCCCGCGTTCTCCCAAGTCTCCAGATAAACATTGTACCTCACTTGTGTGGGTAGGCCTATTACCTGCAAAAGGAAATGCCCCAAAAACACTATGTGGACACATCACAATTTTCAAAAACAAAAATACCTGTTTTTGCTGGCGGGCCTGCATTTTTGGTCCTGCGCTCAGCAGCCATATAGGGAAACCTACCAAACCCAAACATTTCTGTAAACTAGACACCAGATGGAGTCCAGGGAGGTATGACTTGCGTGGATCGCCCAGTGTTTTCTTACCCAGAATGCTCAGCAAACCTCAAATTTAGCTAAGAAATCAAATGTTTCTCACATTTTTGTGTGGGATCACCGCACAGGGACAAATTCCATACCACCCTACGTTCCCCCCAGTCTCCTGGTAAAACTTATACCTCACTTGTGTAGGTGAGCCAAGTGCCTGTGACAGGGAAGAGCCAAAACATGACAAAATTGAGGGGGAACCAAAGCTGGTCCAAAAGGGCAGTTTGAAAAAAGACATTTTTAGGCTGACAAGTGGGGCAGAATTTTTATTAGTATAGATGCGACAATGCTGAGTGGTAGGTATTTTTATGGTTTCTTGCAGATTCTGGAAGGTTTCATCACAAAAATGTGGGAAAAATGTGTGATTTCGGGCAAAGTTGGAGGTTTGCAGGGCATTGTGTGTAAGAAAATGGTGCGGGTGCATGTGAAGCACACCACCCTGGACTCACCCAGATGTTTAGTTTTCAGATGTGTCCAAGTATAGTGGATTTTTCTACATGGCAGCGTCCCAAAGTCCAAAAAGTGCAGCCCACACCATTCCAAGTGGGACACTTTTGAGAGTTAGACAAGCTCTCATGGCCCAAATGTAAAACCAAAACCTACAATAATGAAATGTCTCTTGCGTGCCAAGGATTCACATGTTTTAGTGTGCAGGGGAGAGCTGAAATACTGTTTCCCCTTTAGGTGGGGTGGGGGCGTAACCATGCCCATACTGGTTGGTACCCACCAGACCCCAATTTATTTTTATTTCCTGGCGTCTAGTAGGCTTTCTGCCTCCCCGGGGAGTGGATCTGGGGTAATTGACCCATGGGCAGAACAACTTTGGCCCATTTATTTGGGTTGTGGGTATGGCCATACCCCCACCCATTTGTTTTGAAAAAAAAATCTTTCCTCGTCTCTATCGGGCCTTCTGCCCCTGTTGGGGACAGATGAGCCTTCCAAAAATAGGCTGATCTGCTCCCAAGGGGGACAGATATGGCCAACAGTAATGTGACTCCATGGGGAGCGACCCTTGCCCAAGGGTCTAAAGCACACACATACACACACAACAATCCCTGGTGCCCAAGTTGTTTCTGCCCCCTGGGGGGAGATCAGCCTAATACAAATAGGCCAATCTGCCCCCAAGGGGGGGCAAAAATGGCCTAAAATAAATTTCCCAACCCAGCCGAGTGACCCTTGCCTAAGGGGTCGCTTCCCTTGCGTGAAATTGGTGGCAAAAAAAAAAATCCCTGGTGCCTAGTGGTTTCTGCCCCAAACAATCTGGGCCCAGGCAGGGAGGCAGGAAATTTCAAGCTTTTCTGGTGAGTGTAAACATCTGGAAGGGTCTCCTACTTCAAAGTGGACACCAGGTATTAATATTGTACCTCAGACTCCAATTCATCAGTACACTTTTTGACCTGTGGGCTCTGCCAGTAAGAAAGACTGCTGTGCTGCTGAAATGACTGCTGGACTGCAGCACAGAAGGACTGCTGTCCTGCTGTGCTGACCTGCTGCCCTGCTGCCCTGCTGCCCTCTTGCTTAGGGGTGGGACTGGACATGCATCTCTAAACCCAGACCCTTAGAATGACTGCAAGGGCTAGTTGGCTGGCCTCCTAATCAGAACCCTCTGGGACAGAACAGGGATCCAACATCCTTGAACCTAGCTCATGGACTCTGCCATCGGTGAGTCCTGCCATCTCAAGTGGTGCTACAGGACCCTTGAGAGAGGGTTTGAAGGTGCTGTCCCAGCCCACTCGTGGAATTTGCAGAACCAACACATTGCCTCCATGATGCAGTGCATTTCCATCAGAACTGGGGCATCACCTTTGCTGCTAGACAGTTCACCCTCAGAACCGATTCATCACCTTTGCTGTGCAGACTTCATCGACACAGGGACTTCACATCGCCCACCAAAGCCCATTGGTACCACAGTAGCAGAACATGTCTCCACCCAAGGACATCACACTTTGCATCTCCCACGAACCACTCCTGCTCAATGCATCAGCACTCAAGGACATCACATTGCAATTTGCAGATCCCTTGAACTGCTGCTACATGACGCACCTTCTTGCCCACATCTCTCATTGCTTCTGCTGCATGACACATCCTCAATGCAAGACTCTGCATCTGTTTGCAAACAGGATTGAAAGGCACTCATGTTCAGCAGGCCTAAATGGATTCCTCTAACTGGACCGCACCCAACTGCAGTTAACGTAAATCTTTAAAATTTCAAATCTCATATTCAACTGTTTGGAATTTTGTTGTTCCAATCTTGATGTATTGATTAAAATTGTCTCTATTTTTCAAAATTGGTGTGGGATTTTTGTGTTGTGTTTTAACTTCATTATTATTTGAGGTTTTAGATATATACTTTCTTTTTTCTAGCTGTGCTTTTTCACTCAGAAAAAAACTGTGCTTATTCTTTAAAGTCCCTTTGGATATTGCACTTCTATTCCCCTCTATCTGGAGTTTGATGTGCTTGGTTCACAATGGACAGAGACACCAATATCAGGTGGGTACTGGTCCTTGAGTTATTCACCACATTTCTCTATCAATTGTCTTTCTAGACACATTGTAATTTCTGAGTCCCTTGATAATAGAGTGTTTTTTTAAGGGTCTTTCATTATCTCATTATAATTAGATCTATGCATGCACATATGTGTTTACAGTATATATAACAGAAGTAATTTATATTTGTACACTGTGCAATTTTCTAGCTGTGAGGAAGTCTTTCAGCAGGACAAAACAACAGTGGCTAGAGTGGTAAAATATGATATAAACAAGTATTAACTTCGAAGAAGACTAGACCACTGTTTTATGGGTCGCTAGCGTTTTTGTTGTTGACTGTATTAACTTGGCTTTAATCTTCTTTCTTTAGCAGATGTGCTAGTCACATTGCAAGTATCTTTCTGCCTCAGATTTTGTTCTAATTTCCCTAACCATTCATTGATTCATTCTCGCCTCTCAACCTCTCCCCCCTAAATGTGGGATCTAATGTGTTGTAATCTATTTTCTACATCAACAGATCTCACACGTGGTTGAGTGGATGAGGTGTAACCATTGCTAAACTAGGAGATTAGTAAAGGATACAGTCATTCACACCATTGCCCATACCTTTCCCTTTCTTGGTCCAAGTGCTGGAAATAGTCAGTGTAAGACTAGCTAGTGACTGATTCTGACCTAGTTGCTGTGACACAGTTAAAAGTACTGAAACTCTCCTCCAGGAGAATTGTTTTAATTGTAGTGCACACTGACACCTAAGGCGTAGAAAAACACCATATAAAAACTTAAATAAATGAACAAATAAATATATATATATATATATATATAATATATTTATATATATATATATATATATAAATACATAAATAAAGTGACATCAATTGCTCACAATGTTCTTTTTATAGTGGACATCTCAGATAGGATCTATTTGACACACGCTCTGACATAGAAAAAGGTACAAAATGATCCATACTATGCCACCCCTGCATTATAACTTAGTTATATTAAACTTATGCACTTTTTTGTATTTTGAAAATATAGAACACTTGATTTGAGTGAAGACATCTATCTTAGTCAGGGAAACTGGGATGATGAAGGCCTTTGGTTTGGGTCTGTCACTTACTTTGTCTATTTTTATGTTATTGCAGAATGTCTTACTGTTTGACATGGTTGAAAAAATATAACATTTCCTTTCGCATCTTCCTTGTTTCTGGGTGGAAGGTCTTTAGGACCACATAACCCGTACCACACCTTGCCTAGTCCATATTTGATTCTCCATCAGATTCTCCCCAATGATCTCTAGTCCACACCACTAAAGGTCTAATCTGAACTAGTCAGCTGATGAACTTCACTGAGCTTAGAATGAGATCATGATTCATGCAACAACTACTCAAATCTATTTGAGGAGTCAAACTACAAAGCTGCACATTTGAGCAGAGGGTTTGGTTTGAATGATGATGGAGTAATTTTGCATGTTGTTTAACAGTTTTTACAAGTTATAACTGCTTTGTGGTCAATGTAGAGAGGAGGAGAGTACATGTCTACTTTCAAAAGGTAAGTGTTATTTAGGCCACAGGGGACACAATATAAGTCTCAACATTTGGATGGTGTGGTAATTTGGGGCATGGTCATATTTCTCAAACTGATTGCAGAAAGAGCAGAGGCCAACACTGCTAGCAGCCTGGAAATGGAGCTCATGTACATTGTTGAAGGTTATGATCAAACCTCTTTGTTTTGTGTGATGGTCAGGTTTGGGCCTTTGTCATTAAGAGGGCCTTCCCCTCCTGGTTTTCCATTGATGGTATTAATAGGCAAACTGTACTCTTAAGCAAACCAAGAAGCTAATAAAAGAAGAGATATACGCAGAAGGAAATAATATATTTATTTCACTCTAAATATACCCACACTAGCACCAGACACCAACTTTAAATGTTACCCATTGTCATCACATCTCACCCCCACCAGCCATCACACACCATTCACCTACTAAGAAAAAAAAAAAAACACACAACCTTCCACAACACATCTCACCTATCAAATTTACCTTTAATATCCTCAAAACAAGAACTGAAAAAACTAAAAAAATAGGACCAGGAAGAATACTTAATGTTAATATTTATGTATAATGAATGTGTCTGCTTTTTTTTCTGATCATGTTTATGGACCCCCAACACTTTCCATAGGAGGACTTCTGAAGTGTGCAGGGAGAGGGGCTAAGCTTGGTGCTGTGATTGGGTCAGACTGTAGTGTTTCAGCTGGCCATGGTGTTTCCTTGTCGCTGCAGACTTTGATGTGGCTGGAGCTGGAGCTGCTGTTGTCTTCTCCTCTTCCTCCTTTTTGTCTACCAGCCAGGGGTATACTTTTGCAAAGTTCTAGATTTTCTACAGCTAAGTGGCTTTCTCCCATTTGTCTTGGCACCATGCAGCTTCAGCACACTCGCCTCAGATGGGAGAAGCAGGCTATTATAAGTAGAGGAAAAAGGCATTGCATAGAAGTGCTCATTTCAATTGCTTATACTTATATAGTCACACAGTGGTGCAGATTATTCTACCTAGGGCCACAGGTAATTTGTAATTCTAGATCATTAAGATGATTTGTGCATAATCACTATGGATAGTACTTGCCAAAATGTAATCCAGAACCACCTATATAATTTAAAAAAATGTTTTATCATAAATGGATAAAGAAGTAAAGTAAAAAGAGGAAAATATGGTGGACACACAGTGGAAGACCCTTGCAAGGGTTGAGTGGTCACATTTGGTTATAGCAATAGTCAGGTGTTGTTCAGCTGCTATCAAAACATTGATGATGTGACACTTTTTTGGACAGCATTAAAATACTCTAATACTATATCATTACTACTAAACCTATCCTTGAGGGGGTTCAAACTCCCTAATTTCTACTTGGAAATTAGAATGACAGGACAAACTGAGTTCACTTTATCTGTCTAACTGAAGTCTTTCATGATCTAAACAAATCAAGACAAGCTTAACAGTTTCAGTAGTCTGGTGGTGACAGCATGGTTCAGTTCTAGGATCTCTGGTGTCAACATCAGTTACAAACACATACACAAGCGGGAACTTTGAGTTTTATAACAACATGGTGATTGCTTTCCTCTTGGGACCACTTGCTCCCCTCATGGGTGTTGTCATGAGCTTTATGTAATGTGGGTGGTAACTTTACTTTGAATAATATGAAAAAGCTTTATAAAGTGTGTGTCTTATCTTGGAATTAAATTCCGCCTTTTCCCAAGGCTCTCTTTTAGTCCCTGGCTGGCTGCATGCTCATTTATACTGATAACTTTAGCTCAGCTGCCATAACTCTCTCATTGGGATATGTTTAATGTCCTGCTTTTGTGGGACACCCTCCAGTCAAGTGAGCAATTGGAAGGATATAGCAGTCTTGGAACAATCTAGTGATGTAACATGTTCACTTTTGCTGAGTCGAACACCTATTTCAGTATACCTGCATTAAGTAAAGTGCATTAATTTAACCCAGTATTTCTCTGAGTTAGTGCATTATTTTGGACAATATAGCCCAGAAAGTGTTTTCCGATGCACTATCTGAAAAGCCATCTGTAAACCTGGGGAAATATCGGCTCACATTTATTCACCTTAGGAACTGGAGGCACATAAAATATGCACTGTAGATAAAAAAGCCTCTCCTTGGCATTCATCCCCCTCCAAGTGATGTGGGGTAAATTGACCAAACCCTTTTTGTCCAGCTGCGAAATTTGCCCACATTTGAGTGATAGGTAGCCCATCATAATAAAGAGCCATGCATATTATCTGTGTGAGTGAAACAAATGTAACTCCTCTGTGTCTATTGAAAAGCTTGGAAATATCAAACTCACCTGTTTCTGCTACACCCGTTTTTTGTTTATGAATATTACATTGCCGCCTCTGCTATGTTTTCTCTATATATGATCCCCTTAACCTGTCACTACTTATTCAGCCCCCCTGCCAGCTCTAGTCTACTAGTTCTCCATGTGAGAGCCTGCCTGTGCAGTATGTGTTCACTATGTATGAGAGAAGCTTGCACTGCATCTGCAGAGGCATTATCTGTTCTGTGTATGAATATAGGGGGTAAAAAACTGTTAAAATTGCAAAACATTCTGTACTTGTTTTGTGTGTGTTGCATTGCATCTGCTCATATTATGCTTGTGATGCTTCTGCTCCCTTTTGTGGGTATTGAGAAGGTAACACAGCCTTTTTGTCACAGACAAAATAGCCTGAGATGACAGAGATGAGGCAGGGCTCTTCTGTTAAATGGAAGTGGAGCCAGAAAGGAAAAAGGGTCCCATCTACATGGGGGTCCATCTGATTGATGGACAGAGCTTGAAAACTTTATTGTGGCTTACAGTAAACATAGGGTGGTTTGGATCCTGCCTATTGCTTACCACTTGTTGGCTTTTCTCTTCAACCTTGTTTGTCTGCTTTTTACTGGTGCCCCAGCATGTCAATCTTGTGTTTGTCCTTCTGATGCAGCATTGCCTCTATACCATTGTTTTGATTTGCTTGCATATCTGCTTCCATATCTTGCTTTTGTTAGAGTGGGTCCCTGTACCCTATAACGTGGCCTGAACCTGAATATTAATGGTACCCCAAAATTTAGAAATAGCACCTCAATATGTTCCATTCCAGATCTGATCATACACAGCAGTACACATCCACTATGGTCAATTTAAAAAGAATTGCAGAGCAAGTCATGAAGACCAGTCAATAACTGAGTTCTATCTTAAGAGAAGCGTAAAAAGCTTTATTACAAAAAGGTTTCAAAATTTGTGATACAGAATAAATGTCATGAAGAAATGTATCAAGCACTTTACAGAACAAATCTGAAATGTGACGTAGACCAGAAAACAGAACAGACAATCAGAACTCTTAATAATTCAAATTCCCCAATACACAGCAAAATCAATTGAGAATTGGACAGAGTTCCTAGAGGAGCATAGAAAGTATTTCACTCATCCTCAAAACCAGGGAGGTTTATATACTTTTCACATATTTAATTAGCTAAGGCACAGTTTCTACATTGCATGATCAATGTTTGACAAATCAGAGACTTTAACGTCACGAATATAATGTTAACGCTATCCTATGTGGAAGAAAGTTTCAAGCAACCTCTGCCATATAATATCTTAGCAATTAAAAAAAAATGCAACATTCAGAGGATGATAGGCCATATACAAGTTCTATGTACTAAGCCCCAAAGGAAGTCACAGCAGATGAGTACTTGGACATTAGCAACATTTCTAGATCAGTATTTGAATATCAGAAAGTTCATTCATGTTACATGCACAAATGGAAAAACATGAAAGAATATCATTTTATTTCATATTTTACAAAGCCTGTAAAGAGAAATAAAAGAGTCACAGACAATCCTGATGGGAGGGCAAGACACAGGGGCAAAGGCACAAAGGGAGAAACAACATCCATTTTAACTGAATGTCTGTTTTCACTAAAACAAGTTGTTAAACACACTTCTAAGACTTGTTAAAAACGTGTTTCAACCGTTAACATAGTAGTTAATCATTTCAAATAAAATCCTAATGAAATTCACTAATATTCAATAATAATTATGAACTCAAACATAGTGCTCACAAATTTCCCTCTGATTAGTCATAATTGCTCAGAATCCACAAATAACTTTATTAATCAGAAGAAATTACTCAGTCAGCATTATCACCCGCTTCTTGCTGGAATCTCCTGAGACATCTTCAGCAGATTCTGAACAAAATCTTTAATGTCATCCATTTCTCATTCTTTCAGTTTCCTTTTGTACCTTCAACCACTCCTTTCTCATGACCATTCATTAAACACCCCTCCAGAACACTTTAGAAAAAGATGCAAAACAACCTCACAAATTACTTTGATTACTTTGCCTTTTTCTTCTCCTAACAGTTTCACCGTCTATATCACTAACATGATCAAATCTAACAATAAAGCTAAGTATAAAGACCTAAGCCTAGTTCTCAATAAGTTCAAGTAGGCACCCTTCCCACAAACAATAAATCTCTTTCAATATTAGTTCTCCTGCTACCACTCAGCTCATAAATTCAGTCACAAACACTTTCTCCTACAAATTTCAAATTGGTTTTAACCCATTCACAAATGGGAAGGGGTCCTCAAGGGGCCCCTTTACCTTTGTGAATAGAAGCGAAAATATTTTTTCATAGTAGTGGTCCCAAAAATGAAAATCAAAATTTCAAGTCACCGACACGGTGGTCTGCTATCCCCAGCAGGCCACAATCCCTGTGGGTGCGACTATTCCCAATGGGGTCACAGATTGTGACTTAACTCATGAATATTGATGAGGTAGGTCATTTGCAACCCCATTGGGAATCACAGTGTACTTCACACTGTTATACATTTTGTTTTTCCACTCACAATTTACGCATCCCAAGTGGATATCTGTTTTGCTTTACTGCAGACTAAGAAGAAATAAACAAATACTGGAAGGAATTTCTGGTATACAACCCTCTCAGTCCTAGAAACACATTTATAAAAGCACTTGCAAGGTTTGAATAAAAAGGTCAATGGTGTACAATGTGAGTGTACATTTGAAGAAAATCAATGCAGTCAAATAAAAGTGTACTGCTTTATTTTAAACTGAGAATAAACATGGATAAAAGGAATTCCACCAATGCAGAGCTCTTAGTCTGACCAATACATTTATTAAAGCACTGTTTCATGTTCGAATAGAGGAGACATGTGGGTCAAATGCAGTGACACAAGTACACCTCCAATAATAATCATAGAGGTAGAATATTAATGCTCATAAAACCAAACAATAAAAATACACCACTTTAACCATGGATTAACAATCTGCACATACAGTGATTATATATCCATGTATAATGCAAAGCTAGAAATAATATTTAAAAAAATCAATCACCATGGGGCTCGCTTGCTTCATCTCCTTGCCACCAACAGGTTGTGAACCCAGTCGATCGTGGAGAGAGAGAACTACCCTCAAGGGAGAGTGGCAGGGGCACTGCATACCTTTCCCTCCTGAGTTCAATATTTTCACAGCTGTCTAGTTTCCATCTCTGATATCCCTTAAACAAGCTCAAGAGGAGAATTCTAGAAATCCCCCTCCCATCCTGTGAGATATTATTCAAATGCTGGCCAAAGCAGGTTGGTTTTGAAAAGGGCATGTTGTGAATTGGCCACATCCCAAGGTGCTCTTACAAGACCAACCATTCCCTGCCGTACCATAAACAGTATCCTGGTACATCCCTAACTTAGTTTCACTACCCCATATTATGTTCTAGCCCTTGGTGACAAAGATCCCGAAAAGTGAAAACATGTCTAAAAACACATTGCATAACTTGTGCACCTTTTGCATCTCTCACATGGCAGTGGCTAAAGCGTAGCTAAGCACAAAATGGAGTCTATAATCAGAATGGAGCTGGTGACCACCAACGTGACAGTGTCTGAAACTAAGCTAAGCACAAAATGGAGTCTGTGGTCAAGATGGAGCAGTGGTTAAATACAGATATCATTACAATCACACATTGTCAGTTGCAAAACAAAAGGTTGTGCATCTGGCACTATGTCTCATCATGCACAATTCAACTCTCCTTTTTGCACAATTTTCAACCTAGGATCTAAAGCGCACAATATAAACTCCTCTTCTTTATTAGTCTGTTAATCAACAATCTTCCCTTCTTCCAATTCCTCACTATTTTACCCCTCTTTTGTTATTTTCCCTTATGGAAACATGCTTTTCTTTACCCAATAAAAATATATCACTCTAATTATTTAGGTTAGACTCATTCTTGATTTGGGCAGCCATGTTTAGGAATTAGTTATATTTAACATTCAGTTTACCCAACCTAACAGGTAAATTGAAATCAGTCATGAATAAAGAAAGAAATTCATGTTGGTTGTAAATAGAAACATACATGTTATATGGTAGTGATTACAATATACAGAGCTGTATATACCTTAATCCCTCCCCAGCAGAGGTAGGAAGAAAGGAACATAGATAACAATCACTGATCGTCATATTGCTAATATATTACAAAATCAACTTAGCATATATTTTCTCGAAAACCACTAACTAAATAACTTGTGAGCTGGCACATTATAAGTTAATTCACTCTTTACTGTAGTAACTTCAGTGATGCTAGTAACATATCCCACTTGAATGAGCATAACAACAGTCCCACTAAAACTACTAATATTGTTAATAGAATCATGATTCTTATAATTTTACATCATCTGCTGTACTCCATCTTCAAAAGAGACAAAAAAGTGGCACTTTAAAAATCTAAAACAGCTAAAATTTTATTTAAAACAATAATAAAGTCTTCTTTTCTTTTTTCATTAAAACAATAATGAAAAATAGACTAAATTTATGTTCATAAGAACTCAAAATCCGAAAGAGTAAAATTTTAAAACAAAAATAATCTTTCTTGATTCAGAGTTCATATCTCAAAGTTCAAATTGTATCAGTCCATAATTTATTTCAGTAATGAGTTTTACAATATAGATTTCAACATTTTAGTTTAAAAAATCCAAAGTCACAATCCAACAAAAAAATCAAAATATCCAAAATTTCAACTTTGTCCATTAATTGTAAGGCAAAATCTATTTCAAGTCTGTCTTTATTTCAAAAGTCTGTTTCTTTAATCACTGCTGCTCTTCCCCATTCTCCATTTCACTCTCAAGGGCACTCTCAGACTTGCACTGATATGGATTTTCTTTCTCATATTCTTTCAAATTAATTTCATTCTCTTCTTCTGAAGCTGTAGCTAGATAGACAAATCCAGGCAATCCATATTTTCAATTGGTATTCTCCTTGTTAGTGATCTTTTGGTCATAGGAAATTCATGTGGTCTATGAATCTTTTCTGGTTCACAATGTTTTCTTGTGCACGTTATTTTTCTCTAAACATCTTCCTTAGACTTTCCTTGTTTACCTACAGTCTTTTGCAGAGTCCCTTTACCCTCAGTAGAGCTTTACGTCCAACTTGCACTCAAACTTGAATTTTCACTTGTCACTCTTGCCTCTGAACCCTATTTCTGACTGGAACCCTAAATAGTATTTTTCAGATGTTCAACTACAAACATATTTCTTCCTCTGGGAGTTTGTGTAACTTCTTGTTGCAACTCATGCATTTGGCTTTTGCACAGTAACAACCCTTCACTCTAATCCTTATTTTGAAAGTGGGCTGAAGTTTCAGACTCTTCTTCTTCTTTGTCAGAGCTGTTCCTGACCTGAAACTTTGATTGAATTTTTCCCTTCACCGATTCCAAATTTTTACCCTACTATGGATCCATGCTTTGATTTTGGAGAGAAGGTTGGATACCAGTTTTTGCTACTTGATTTAGTGACTTTGCCACTAGTTTAGTCTCTCTTGCTGTCACCTCTTACACTCAAACCTTCTTCATATATGCACCTGTATCCACTGTAATACTCCTGTGCAATTTACCACAATGTTGGTTATCAGGATTACTTGAAGAGCCCTTTTCCATCGTTTATCCAAACTACTTTCCCTACATGTTTGTAGATGACAATCCAGTCTCACCATCTCCAGTTTCACCATATCAGCTAAGCCTCTGTAGTAATCCACCACAATATCAATTATTGAAACTAAAGCACTTGAAGGAGTGTATTAAAGCCTCATTGCTTGCCCCATGATCACTTTGTGGTGGGGATATACCTGTTTTTTAATCTGGAGTACTTTTCATGCTCATCAAAACAAGTAGAATTTTGCCTGGCCTCTTCAGACCAGTTGAAGGACATACTTTATCCAGTGTGTTCTTAAGAGTGCCATTTGCCCTCTCAACTAAAGCTGACAATTGAGGTCTGTTCTGCTTTCCTCTTCCTATCTCATAACCAAGCTTACATAACCTCTCTGGAATGAACTTCTGAGTTTAAAGAAGACATTTATTGTCACGAGGTTCCTGAGAGACAAAATTAGTAGGTTGGCAGCACATGTTCAAAAGTAGTCGCAGCAATGAAAGCAAAATATATCAAAGTACTTCTCAGTTGCAATGTACACAGCAAATACATGTGATTTTATTATACCATAACTTCAAAGCAAAGCATAAAAGTCAAAATTACACCACCGTAGGGCAAGGCTGTAGGGCCTATAACTTAGCTTCATCTTTCTGGGACCTGCAAGTTAATAACTCCGTTCAACCGCGAGAAAGATATTTTCTACCCAAACGGGAGACAGGCAACTGACATCTCCGTTCCTGTCTGAAGTCAAGCAGATTCAATCTACCCTTGCTGTAGTCCAGAGTCATCCTTAAAAGCAAACTCAGTGTGAGAACCGAAGAAACTTGGAGAGTGGCCAATTCTCCCGAGCCCCACTTGTTCTCAGACTGGATTGAGAGGTAAACACAAAATCTACGTACTCTTATCAGCTAAGGTCTGGTGTGAAAAACACAGCTTGGTCTACCATGTGGAAAAACACAGCTTGGAAAAACATAGCTCATCTGCAATGCCTCAACTGCAATGTCTAACCCCACGTTAAAGCCAATAGGCAGCTAACCTAAATATCAAATGTAATGTCTAATGCAATGTCAAAGCCAATAGGCAGCTAAACTGAATACAGAATGTAATGTATAATGCCATGTCAAAGCCAATAGGCAGCTAACCTAAATACCAAATGTAATGTCTAATGCCATGTTAAAGCCAATAGGCAGCTGACCTGAATACAGAATGTAATGGCTAATGCCATGTCAAAGCCAATAGGCAGGTAACTGAACAAAACATATAGGTGGTCATTATGACATTGGTGGTAAAAGCCGCTTACCGCCACGCAAAAGACCGCCAACACACCGCCGCGGCCGTGGAATTCCGCCACAGCTATTATGACCCACAGCTCGTAATCCACCAAAATTCAGACACCCACACAAGTCCGCCACACCAAAGGTCAGTGATAAACTGGTGAAAACAAAACCTCCACCGTCACGCCAACAGAAATACGCCCACACAATCACGACCCACGAATCCACGCAGTGGTCTTTCAACGCGGTATTCCATTGGCGGTACACACCGCCGCACTCAAAATACACACGCATTTACAAAACACAGCCACATTGGACAATTCCAAATACACACACCTGATACACATACACACACCACTCCCACACACTCAATACAATATAAAACACACACCCACACCACAAACAACCCTTATGACAACAAATCACGAACGAAAGCCAGAGAGAGACACCACCAGCAACAACACTAGCATCCACAGGCACACAACACCATCACCCACATAACTTCCACGCACCTCACCCAACACCCCACTACATATCAGCACACTTATCACCCCACACATCACCAACACCACCCCTTGGCACGGCAAAGACACCCCAGGTTCTCGGAGGAGGAGCTCAGGGTCATGGTGGAGGAAATCGTCTGGGTAGAGCCACAGCTATTCGGATCACAGGTGCAGCACACCTCCATTGCAAGGAAGATGGAGCTATGACGAAGAATAATGGACAGGGTCAACACAGTGGAACAGCACCCAAGAAATCGGGAGGACATCAGGAAGAGGTGGAATGAGCTGCGGGGGAAGGTGCGTTCCGTGGTCTTAAGACACCACCTGGCTGTTCAGCGGACTGGCAGTGGACCCCCACCTCCTCCCCCACAACTAACAACATGGGAGGAGCAGGTCTTGGCGATTCTGCATCCTGAGGGCCTCACAGGAGTAGGAGGAGGAAAGGACTCTGGTAAGTCAAATCATTACTACTTCATCCCCCACCCTACCTGCATGCCAGCACATACCCCCACATCACAGGGACCTGGGGGGCAGTGGTAGTGGGCACACGGTCCAGGGGAGGGAGGCCCAGGAACACAGGGGAACTGGGAGGGCTGCTGTGCGACAGGGGGTGGCCAGGCCCAGGGAACCCAGTCTTCATGAGGCCCTCTCCTCCATCATGGGAGCCTACAACCACTCCCAGCGCCTGCAGGAGGAACAGTATATGGGCTTCAGGGAGTAACTCAGAACCACCAATTCCACCCTGGGCACCATCGTAGGGGTGTTGAAGGAAGTACTCAACACCAGGAGGGACACTGTGGCACTACAAGTGGCCCCTGACTCTAGCCTGGACGATGAACTGCCCACCACCTCCGCCGGCGCCTGTGGACAGGAGGCACCACCACAGGACCACCACACAAGCACCCCACACCATGCAGAGGGAGAACCACCTCGCAAACGGTCCCTGAGATCCAGGAACAAGACAGAGAACGATGCCAAGACCCCCGCCAAGAAATGAGACCCTGATTGTCATCCTACTGTCCCACTTTGTCACCCTGTCCATACTTAAACTGGACACATCGATGGGTAGCACATTCGCCCCAAGTCTAGCATGCCTATACGTTGACCATTCCGAAAGACATACGGTCCTGCATGAGGATAACCCCTACCGAGACCAGATCAAACTCTGGAAGCGATACATCGATGATGTACTGTTAATATGGACTGGTAGTAAGGAAGAGGCCCAGGCATTCGCTGTTTGGCTTAACGGAGCCAACCCCTTTCTAACCTTCACAATGAGCATAGGTGACAACAAGCTACTTTTCCTCGACCTACTCATCTATGAACATGACGGCGGGTTAGCCACAGAAGTTTACTATAAACCAACGGACTGCAACAATTTGTTACAATACCAGAGCTTCCACCCACGAGCTCTAAGAGATAACCTTCCGGTCGGGCAGTTCCTACGGCTAAGACGAAACTACTCATCCGTGATCGATTACCGCAAACATGCAGACAAACTAACTATCAAGCTACACACCAAGGATTATCCCCCACATCTGGTCAGTAGGGTACAAAAAAGAGCACGCAACAATAATAGGGACCAGCTGCTACAGCCCCGAGCACTGAAACTAAGTTTGGATAAGATCGTATGTGTTACCACGTTCAATCCCTTATCCAATGAAATCCAGAAGATTATAAGAGATAATTGGAAAATCCTGACATCAGGTGGTTTACCCTTTGAACCACCATTACACGCGTATAAGAGAGCACATAATATACGTGACATGGTGGTCCACACAAGACCAAAGGAGAAGTGACGTCCCGCACAGACTACACTTTGGCAGATGCCCCCCCCGCAGGTCATCATCCATGCGGCAATTGCAGCGTTTGCCCCTTTACCCACAGATCTACTACCATCAATCTTGACCTTAAAACCCCATGGGTGCAAAAATCACTTACGAATTGTAACAGCAAAAACGTAGTCTATTTAATCAAATGCCCTTGCCTACTCAAATATGTGGGAATGACTACGAGAAAGGTTAGCACCAGAATCTGTGAGCACAGAAGCACGATTAGGTGCAAACGCGATGCAACAAAGCTCACTAGCCACTTCCTACAAAAAAATCACTCCCCAGATGACATGTTATGGACGGTCCTGGAAAAATTTTCTCCTTCGACCCCTAATATGTCTGAAAAACTGTTTAGGGCTGAGCAACGCTGGATTTGGAGGTTGCACACCGGCACGGTTGGGCTAAATGACGAGATACCTTGGTTCTCTCTTCAACCCTAGAACCCCCATACTCCCCCCGTCTCCTTCCGCCCTTCCCCTTTCCTTTCTCCTTTTTCTACATGTTCTTGCGACCTCCCCCTTCCTCTCCCTCTGTCTGTCTAGCACTGTCTTCTTCTCCTCTTTCTGTCATGGTTGAGCCCCTCTAGCCCCTCCTCCCCCCTTCTCCAGCCTTTCAACATCTTCTATCTCCTATTGTGCCCATCTGTCATCTCCTTCCCTCTTCTGTCTCCCCATTGTTCTCCCCTGTTCCCCATCCCATACACCCGAAAACCCCCCTACCCCAAACCCAACCCCCCCTTCTTTTTTCCTCTATTAGTTTCCCTCCCTACCCTTATTAGTTTTTACCTTCCCTTCTTTTTCCTTTTTTTTTTCTTTTTTCTTCCCCTCATTTCTCTTCTTTCACACCTCATCACTCACTTCACCTTCTGATGTCCCCATGCTCCTCTACCCCTGGCGCCCTTTATATATTCCTTTTCCCCTTCCCCCTTTCCCCTCCCCCCTTCCTCCCCCCCAACTCCATCTTCCTCCCTTACCCACTCCTCCCCTCCACCTGCCTCCCTTCTCTCTCCCCCCGTTTTTATCCCCCTTCCCTTCTTTTACTTTTGTCCTCTTATGCCCCTTTTTGCCTTCTTTTCAGTTTCCCCCTTTTTTTTCTTTCCCCCCCCGCCACGCAACCCCTTCACTCCCCCCCCACTCCCCTTTTCGGCCTTGCCGTATTACAGGCAGCCTGCTGTGCCGCCGGGAAACTACATTTCCCAGCGACATGCTCTGTAGGCAGCCAGCAGTGCTGCCGGGAAACTATGTTTCCCGGCAACACATGCGGGATGAGCGTCACAGCTCAGCACAAGGGGTCTCCCTGAGCCACGGCCGCCCAGCGCGGCGGCTCAGCTGATCCCCTTTGGATCATAACGCGAGGGCAGCGTCACCTTAGGGCGCTCCCCCATCGCCTATGGCCACTTCCGGCCCCCGGCATGACAGGGGCTTGGCCAGTCCACATTTGGGTCCACATTTGGCCGATAGCCACACACGAAGGCAGTTCGCAGCACTTCCGGATCCGCCCACCCCCGGGACGCGACGGTGATTGTCAGCAGCTGTATCTTATCCTACCTAATTAATTTCACTATATCTACTACTCACAACCAGGCCATTTCATTCAAGCGGTCCTGAAGGAGAGGTCGGTATAGGCGCACAGAGAGTGCCCACCTTTGATGCAGTGAGTCAGCCAACGTTGGATTCACAGATAAGAGACCTCTCCTCCCCCATTTTTTTCTTCTTTTTTCTTTTTTCTCTTTTTTCTTTTTTCTCTTTTTCTCTTTATGTTTCTCTATTTTTCTCTTTCTTTTTCTTTATCTTTTCCCTCTTCTTCCTTTTCTCCTCTCTCTCCGTTCCCTCTTTTCCCTTTGTCCCTTTTTCCCACTTCTTCCCCCACTCTTTTCTTCACCTCCTTTTCTGATTTCCGATTTCTTTTATTTTTAACCCTCTACCATTCCCTGCCTCCACTATGGATTACCCTCTTTTCTCTCTTTTACTCCCACCGTTCCATTTCACTCACTTGAGACCCCCCTTCTCTCCTCCTTTGTATTTCTCCATTTACCTTCATTGTTGTTCTTCCCTTCTGCCTTTTCCCTCGAACCCTAGAGTCTGACTATTAGGGGACGCTCCCTCTC